>NC_029787.2:88445403-88448928 GCF_000816755.2 Arachis ipaensis | reverse complement strand
ATTGAGCTACACTACAGGTAAATCATTTAATATATTATCTTTTTAAATTTGTTTGAACACGTAATTTGTTAAGAATATTTACTGATTAATTGATGGATTAAGCTTCTTTGCATAATTTGTTAGATACAAATTTTTAGTCTCATGATTGGTTGAGATGTTCTCTTTTGAATATGTGTGGTTGACTTCTAGAAATTCTTTAGATGCAATAAGCTCTTGAATGAAAAAATCACGTATAATTAGTCTAAAATATATGTCCGTGTCTTTTATTTTAGTTGACAAAGTAATGGACAAAGGGTGGACTAGTTTACCAAGACATACTGAGGGTTACCAACATGGTGTTAATTTATTTTTGGATTTTGCCTTTTCTAAAGGTAGACCACAAGGACAAGAAATTCTTTGTCCTTGTTCTATATGTAATAACTTTAGTTGGGGGCGAAGGGATGAAGTTTATGATCATTTAATAAGTAAGGGATTTCAAAAAGGTTACACTGTGTGGGTTCATCACGGCAAAAGGATAAGTCGCATGGATAGTGAAACCGATGAGAGTGAAGTCCATGAAGGACTTGTCGACGACATTCATGGGCTGCTAAACGAGACGTTTCGGCATGTGCTTGAAGGAGATAAAGATGGTGATGGGCCAAACGAAGATGCAAAAAAGTTTTATAACTTGCTTGAAGAAGGAAAACAAGAGTTATATCCTGGCTATAAAAAATTTTCGACATTATCATTCGTTATCCGATTGTATTTGTTGAAGACTCTTAATGGTTGGAGCAACGCATCCTTTACTGCTCTTCTTGAGTTACTGAAAGAAGCAATTCCTCATTTGAATATTCCTGATTCTTTCAATAAAATCAAGGCCATGGTAAAAGATTTAGGACTTGGTTATAATAAAATTCATGCTTGTCCCAACGATTGTGTTTTGTTTCGGGATACATATGAAGATGAAGAATTTTGTCCTATTTGTGGAGCTTTCAGGTACATAGAAAATGTTGAGGTAGATATAGATGTTGATAAGTTAAAGAAAAAACCTGTGCCTGCAAAGGTCTTGAGGCATTTTCCCTTGATTCCAAGGCTTAAGAAGATGTTCCTGTGTTCAAAAACAGCTGAATCACTAAGGTGGCATGATGAACATCGTTCAAAGGATGGAAAGTTAAGACACCCAGCTGATGGCCAATCATGGAAAGACTTTGACAGGCTTCATCCCGATTTTGCTGAAGAATCTCGTAACATAAGATTAGGGCTAGCTAGCGATAGATTTAATCCATTTAGAACCATGAGCATCTCCCATAGTACATGGCCGGTAGTTTTGGTCGCATACAATCTTCCTCCATGGTGTTGCATGAAACCAGAGTATGTCATGATGTCCTTGCTCATCCCTGGACCATGTTCGCCCGGAAAAAGCATTGATGTGTATCTTCAGCCATTAATTGAAGAGTTGAAGGTTTTATGGGAAGTTGGAGTGGAAACATATGATGCTTCAAAAAATAAAACTTTTCAACTACATGCAGCACTTTTATGGACCATAAGTGACTTTCCAGCTTATGCTATGTTATCCGGTTGGAGCACAAAGGGAAAGTTAGCATGTCCTTGCTGTAATTATGACACCTCCTCTTGTTATTTAAAACATAGCCGGAAGATGTGCTACATGGATCACCGTAAATTTTTGGGTATGGATCATCCATATAGGATGGATAAAAGATCTTTCAATGGCAATGTTGAATTGAGGTCCTCACCAGATTTATTAGATAGGGTACAAATTTTTGAAGATTTGAAAGATTTTGACAATGTATTTGGGAAGAAGCAAAAAAATAAAATTGATGGTCCATGGAAGAAAAGGTCCATTTTCTTTGAGTTGCCATATTGGAAGCAAAATACATTGCGTCATTGTCTTGATGTTATGCACATCGAGAAAAATGTATGTGATAACATAATTGGAACTTTATTAGACATTCCAGGAAAGTCCAAAGATCATGCAAATGCTCGTTACGATCTCAAAGATATGGGCATAAGAAAAAACCTTCAACCAAAGGAGATAGATGGTGGCAAGAAAGCAAAAATTGCTAAGGCTTGTTTTAACCTTACTAATCAAGAAAAAACTATTTTTTGTAATATTTTGAAGTCAGTAAAATTGCCATCTGGTAGTGCCTCTAATATTTCTCGGTGTGTTCATGTTGCTGAGAAAAAGATATCAGGCTACAAAAGTCATGATGCTCATTTTATGTTGCATTATTTGTTGCAAGTAGCTATAAAATGCACAATGCAGAAGTAGCTGGCCCTTTAATTTATCTAGGTTCATTCTTTCATTCCTTGTGCCAAAAAGGTGTTGAAAATGATACAATAGATCATTTGGAAGTAGATATTAGAGAGATTTTGTGCCAATTGGAAAGAATATTTCCTCCTAGTTTCTTTGATATAATGGTCCATTTGCCTATTCATCTGGTAAACGAGTTGAGGTTGGGTGGCCCAGTTCAATTTAGGTGGATGTACCCCATCGAGAGATATCTGTGTAGGTTAAAGTCCTACGTCCGCAATAAGAGCCGCCCCGAAGGTTCAATTGCTGAAGGATATTTAGCCGAGGAATGCTTGACATTTTGCTCAAGGTATTTAAGTCCTGATGTGAATACAAGGCTGAGTAGGAGGACACAAAATTATGATAATTGCAGTGAAGCTGACGTATGTCATGATAGCTATTTTGCATGCTTGGGGCGACCAATTGGTGGAAAGAGGAAAGGGCAACCTTTTTCTCTAGATACCAACTCAAAAATACAAGCTCATCGGTACATCTTATTTAATTGTGATAAAGTTAAAGACTACATTAGGTATTTTTCTTATATATTTTTCAATTACCAATTCTCTATTAGCAAATTTAACTTACTCGCTCTTTGGTTACTTTAGAGAGTATGAGGAACATGTCAACAATCAAACTAAAGGTAGAAAATGGAAGAAGGCAAAAACTCTAAGCCATGATTTTAGTGAATGGTTCAAAGAGCGTGCTTTTCATGAAGATGTTCCGAAACAACTTAAAGATTTGTCTAGAGGCCCAAACACAGTTGCAAAACGATTTTCTAGTTATGTAATCAATGGCTACAAATTTCAAACTAGAGAACATGATGCAAGCCACACAACTCAAAACAGTGGTGTGACTTTGGTGTGCGAAACACCAAGCTTTGCTAGTGCTAAGGACAACAACCCAATGACAAAAGCCGTAACATATTTTGGTGCAATAAATGACATAATTGAGTTAGACTATTATGCATGTTTCAAATTTGTTCTCTTCAATTGTGATTGGTTTGAAGTTGAGGAAGAGAATTTCGGTCTAACTTCAGTTCACTTTAATAAAAGATGTTCTCGGGATGATCCTTTTGTATTAGCTTCACAAGTCCACCAATGCTTTTATATTCAAGACCCTTTTAACGAAGACAAGCATTATGTCATGGACACAATGCCAAGGGATTTATTCAATATGTATGATGGGTATGATGTTGAAGCCGAAGAGTCTAATCAGAAGGACCCCTTTGATCAAGC
>NC_029787.2:88438457-88445270 GCF_000816755.2 Arachis ipaensis | reverse complement strand
CCTGATGTGGATACAAGGCTGAGTAGGAGGACACAAAATTATGATAATTGCAGTGAAGCTGACGTATGTCATGATAGCTATTTTGCATGCTTGGGGCGACCAATTGGTGGAAAGAGGAAAGGGCAACCTTTTTCTCTAGATACCAACTCAAAAATACAAGCTCATCGGTACATCTTATTTAATTGTGATAAAGTTAAAGACTACATTAGGTATTTTTCCTATATATTTTCCAACTACCAATTCTCTATTAAAAAATATAACTAACATACTTTTTATTTACTTTAGAGAGTATGAGGAACATGTCAACAATCAAACTAAAGGTAGAAAATGGAAGAAGGCAAAAACTCTAAGCCATGATTTT
This sequence comes from Arachis ipaensis, assembly GCF_000816755.2. Classification (NCBI taxonomy): domain Eukaryota; kingdom Viridiplantae; phylum Streptophyta; class Magnoliopsida; order Fabales; family Fabaceae; genus Arachis; species Arachis ipaensis. The sequence goes on along the minus strand of NC_029787.2, from coordinate 88,444,909 downwards.
AGTGAATGGTTCAAAGAGCGTGCTTCTCATGAAGATGTTCCGAAACAACTTAAAGATTTGTCTAGAGGCCCAAACACAGTTGCAAAACGATTTTCTAGTTATGTAATCAATGGCTACAAATTTTAAACTAGAGAACATGATGCAAGCCACACAACTCAAAACAGTGGTGTGACTTTGGTGTGCGAAACACCAAGCTTTGCTAGTGCTAAGGACAACAACCCAATGACAAAAGCCGTAACATATTTTGGTGTAATAAATGACATAATTGAGTTAGACTATTATGCATGTTTCAAATTTGTTCTCTTCAATTGTGATTGGTTTGAAGTTGAGGAAGAGAATTTTGGTCTAACTTCAGTTCATTTTAATAAAAGATGTTCTCGGGATGATCCTTTTGTATTAGCTTCACAAGTCCACCAATGTTTTTATATTCAAGACCCTTTTAACAAAGACAAGCATTATGTCATGGACACAGTGCCAAGGGATTTATTCAATATGTATGATGGGTATGATGTTGAAGCCGAAGAGTCTAATCAGAAGGACCCCTTTGATCAAGCAAATAATTTGTTTGTGCCAAAGGATAATTGTGAAGTTCAATGGACTAGAGAAGACATGCCAAATACAATCATTGAGAAACCTTCACTTGTTCTACAACAAACTAAATATGATGATGATTCTGATCTTTAAAGAGATTTTTCTTCTCAACATAGAATAATTTTTTTTACTTTTATTTTTAGTGTAATTGTTTATGAACAGGTGCATTTCTTATAGATTCTTGGTTCTTTTAATATGTGATTTGGTTTTTTACTATTATGTTAATAGATTCTTTAAGATGTATACTAATCTCATTATTTTATTTCCTTTTTCAGAAAATGTTCAAAAAATTCATTGAAAATGAGATAGATTCAAAGTCAAGTGCTGAATTGCGTGCAAAGTTCTTCAAGAATATGGAAGTTAAGTGAGAAAAGATGTCTTCTGGGCAGCAGCAACATCAACCACCACCACTACTTAAGAGGATAAAAACCCTTAGTAATAGGGAAAGGGAGCAGAAGTTAAGAAAAAATGGTGTCCAAGCAAATGATAAGCAGAATTTTATAGAAAAGCCAAAAGTTGCAAAAGAAAAAGGACAGAATTTGAAGAAAAGTAAAGTACAGATGGAAGCAAGTATGACTCACACACAAGGATCAACATGTAGACAAGAAAAAGAACTTCCTTCTAAATCTACTGCTGTGGCTCACAAGAATACTAAAGAAGTAGATTCTAGAATGACTCAAGATTTGAAGAGAAAAGAGACCACAATTGAAGATGATATTGAAGAGTGTGGCAGCTTGCAAGAAAGGCCAACTAAGAAGGGAAAAACACGTCAATTTGCTTCAATGCCGATTGATACTTTTCTTCAACTTAACAATGAACCTGATGGTGAAGAGCAATTGGATGAGAATGAAGGAGATATTATAGAGGAGCAGGACAAGGATTATATTAATCCAACTGAGGCTGAGAACATAGACAATACTTTGAAAGGTAAACTTTTTGCAGGTTCTCAATTTTTTTTCCTGTTTACTTTTTCGTAGTTTAATTAGTTTGTTCAGTTTTTGTTAAATTAGTCAGTTTAGTTATGCATGCTTAGTGGAATATAGGTGGTTAGGAAGTTTTATCTGAATTGTAGTGGATATAGGTGGTTAGGAAGTTTTATATGGGTTGTTGTTATTGTTGCTATTTTAGTGAGTTTATATGGGTTGATTTTGCTGTTTAGTGCTGCTTTATCCTTGTTAATGGCTGATTTCATGCCTTGTTTTGATTGACCAAAGATGCTGATGGCCTTATTCTAAGCTGTTTTATAAATGCCGATTTGGTTTTAGTGAGTTTATATGGGTTGATTTTGCTGTTTAGTGCTGCTTTATCCTTGTTAATGGCTGATTTCATGCCTTGTTTTGATAGAGCAATGATGCTGATGGCCTTATTCTGAGCTCTTTTATAAGTGCTGATTTAGTTTTAGTGAGTTTATATGGGTTGATTTTGCTGTTTAGTGCTACTTTATCCTTGTTAATGGCTGATTTCATGCCTTGTTTTGATTGAGCAATGATGATGATGGCCTTATTCTGAGCTGTTTTATAAGTGCTGATTTGGTTTTAGTGCGTTTATATGGGTTGATTTTGCTGTTTAGTGCTGCTTTATCCTTGTTAACGGCTGATTCCATGCCTTGTTTTGATTGAGCAATGATGATGATGGCCTTATTCTGAGCTCTTTTATAAGTGCTGATTTAGTTTTAGTGAGTTTATATGGGTTGATTTTGCTGTTTAGTGCTGCTTTATCCCTGTTAATGGCTGATTTCATGCCTTGTTTTGATTGAGCAATGATGCTGATGGCCTTATTCTGAGCTGTTTTATAAGTGCTGATTTGGTTTTAGTGAGTTTATATGGGTTGATTTTGCTGTTTAGTGCTGCTTTATCCTTGTTAATGGCTGAGTTCATGCCTTGTTTTGATTGACCAATGATGCTGATGGCCTTATTCTGAGCTCTTTTATAAGTGCTGATTTGGTTTTAGTGAGTTTATATGGGTTGATTTTGTTGTTTAGTGTTGTTTTATCCTTATTAATGGCTGATTTCATGCCTTGTTTTGATAGAGCAATGATGCTAATGGCCTTATTCTGAGCTGTTTTATTAGTGCTGATTTGGTTTTAGTGAGTTTATATGGGTTGATTTTGTTGTTTAGTGCTGCTTTATCCTTGTTAATGGCTGATTCCATGCCTTGTTTTGATTGAGCAATGATGATGATGGCCTTATTCTGAGCTGTTTTATAAGTGCTGATTTGGTTTTAGTGAGTTTATATGGGCTGATTTTGCTGTTTAGTGCTGCTTTATCCTTGTTAACGGCTGATTCCATGCCTTGTTTTGATTGACCAATGATGCTGATGGCCTTATTCTGAGCTCTTTTATAAGTGCTGATTTAGTTTTAGTGAGTTTATATGGGCTGATTTTGCTGTTTAGTGCTGCTTTATCCTTGTTAACGGCTGATTCCATGCCTTGTTTTGATTGACCAATGATGCTGATGGCCTTATTCTGAGCTCTTTTATAAGTGCTGATTTAGTTTTAGTGAGTTTATATGGGCTGATTTTGCTGTTTAGTGCTGCTTTATCCTTGTTAATGGCTGATTTCATGCCTTGTTTTGATTGAGCAATGATGATGATGGCCTTATTCTGAGCTATTTTATAAGTGCTGATTTTGCTGTTTAGTGCTGCTTTATCCTTGTTAATGGCTGATTTCATGCCTTGTTTTGATTGACCAATGATGCTGATGGCCTTATTCTGAGCTCTTTGTATAGAGACAACAGTGAAGAAAACACGAGGTCCTACACAATGCTTGAAGATTCATGCAAGATAGTTGGAAGATAGAGAAGAAATTACTCTAGATATTGAAGGGGAGGCAATTGGTCCTACTGATGAAGCTGTAAATAACTTGAGCAAATTTTTTGGCACAGTGGCAAGGAATTCAGATTTTTGTCCATTAATTTACACAAATTAGAAGGGGATTAAAGATAAAGAAGCCATTTGGGAATATGTTCAAGTGAGAATATTATTATTGTCTCTTTTAGAAACTATTTGGAAATGTACACATGTATTTTATTCTTACTAGCAAATAATATTTGTGTTTTATAGGGTAAGTTCATTATTCCAACTGAAGGAAAGAGGATAGTCCTTGCTCGTATCAATGACAACTGGAGACGGTATAAGACCACAATCAAGCAAAATCATTTTCTGCCATACAAAAGTGTTAACGAAATGCTGAAAAATCGTCCTAAAAGCATACCTGAGAGTCATTTTCGCAAGTTGATTGCTTATTGGAGAACTGAGAAAGTTAAGGTAAGACATGTGTAACTTATTGTAGTCTGTTTATGCAATTATGAGTTATATACATTTATGAGTGAAATATGATAATTTTTTTATAATACTTGTCTCTTGCTATGTAGAAAATGTCTGCGCAGAATAAGAAAAATAGGGCACAACAGAAATTTAGCCATCGAAAGGGACCAATAAATTTTGCAAGAATACGTGCAAGATTGGTACAATTTTTTATTCTTTGTGCATTTGTATGTGTATGTGGGGTGCAAGACTACGTGCATTTTTAACTCTATATAAATGCTTGTTGAACTGGACTTATAGGCTGCTTCTAAGGAAAATAATGAACCACCTACTCAAGCAGAAATGTTTGTTGAGACTCGCCAAAGCACAAAGGGAAAATCATTGGATGAAGACACTTTGGATGTTATTGTAAGTATTGGGAGTTAATTTGATTAAACTAGGTTATGAATTTCTTGTGTCTTGGTAATTTGTCCATCATTTGTGGTTATCTTTATTTGATTTGATGTTGTCAAATGATATATGTTTTGAGTCCAAGTGTGTAGTTACTCTTTTTTGTTATTATTATTTTTCTTCACATTAATATAGGCACATCTGCAAGCTGAGAATAAAAACTCTAAAGAATCAACAATTAGAGCTTTTCAATCCATATTTGGGAAAGAGAAGGCAGGGAGAGTGCGATGTCACGGAAGAGTTACCACACCAACTTTGTTGAAGAAAAATGAAGAAATTGCCACCCTTAAGCAGCAACATGCAGCTGAGAAAGCATCATTAGAGGGTAAAGTTGATGTGATGCAAAAAGAAGTAGATGAACTAAAATCGCTTGTTAAGATGATGTTGCAACAAAAAAGTTCAGGAGTGGACCTTGAGATGTTAGCTGCTCAACTAGGAAGCACTTTAGGCAATCCAAACAATGATGCACATGAGGAGGTATTTTTTGTTAAAGTTTCTATATTGTTATCATATCTTAAATAATGGTTGATTATGTTGATGTTGATTCAATTGTTTTGTGTATCTTAATAGAAGAATGTTAAGATATATATGTTTCTCCTCTCTCTCTCAAACATTTTTAGTAGACATTATTAATATTAAAGATGTGTAGTTTTATATTTGATTTTTTTACTTTTTTTACAGGAAAACTATGTTTAAGGGGAAATCAAACTTGATTAAGGTCAAATTTTAAGAGCAAGTGTTACAGAGTAAAAGTCATGAACTTGTGGATCGGACATGATGATAAATCTATTTGCTACTTAGCTATTTCAACTCTTCTTTGTTATATGTTTTGCAACATTAGATGATATAGTTCGAGGTTGTCATGATAGTATTGTGGTATTTTGGATGTGATTGCAGATCTTACAACAATCTTTGTAAGTCAAATTTGATGAAAAATGTTCAATTATTTTTCTTTAGTGACTTTATTCAAATAGTTTAGATTATTTATTGACTCTAAATAATTAAAAAAAATAAAATTAATTTTATTCATGAGAAAACTACTATTGTAAATAAAGAATTATACATTACAACAAAAAACCGTTGTCAAAAGTTACAAAGGACAACGGTATTAAAATCGTTGCCAAAAAACAACACCAACGGTAACACTTTCATACCGTTGTCTTAGATGACTATAAAATGGCAATTGTTTTAAAACCGTTGCCAAAATAACTAATGGTAACGCTTTTAAACCGTTGTCTTAGATGACTATAAAATGGCAATGATTTTAAAACCGTTGCCAAAAAAACACTGATGGTAACGGTTTTAAACCATTGTGTTAGACAACTATAAAGTGGCAACAGTACAAAAACCGTTACCAAAAAACGACACCAACAGTAATGCTTTAAAACCGTTACTGTTGTGGATAACAAAACTACAACAGTTTAAAACCGTTGCCAATCCAGGTACGGTTTTAAAACCGTTGTATCATGAAAAAGAACGGTCTAAAACCGTTGCTTCTCGAGTAACGGTTTGGAACCGTTGTTTAAAATTTGTGTTCAAAACCGTTGCCTATACCAGTAACTTTGGCAACGGTTTTTTGGTTACCGTTGCCTTAGGTCAAAAACCGTTACCTTTGATCATTGGCAACGGCCGCATATACCACAGGTCAAAAACCGTTGCCAAAGCGTTGCCTAAAGTTTAGGGAACGATTTTTCCATATACAACAACTGTTTTTGACCGTTGCGAAAAGCCTTGTTTGTTGTAGTGACTTTCGGCCATGCACCTGGTTGACGTCGATTTTCAGGTCACGCGGCCGCGTGGGGCACGCGGTCGCGTGGGAGGCCATTATTCCCATATGACGCGGTCGCGTGGGGTGATTTGTGCCATTGGCACGCCTCCAGCGCTGCTCCTGCGAAACTCTCTGTTCATATTAATATTGTCTCCCATCTCCTTGCGACGCGGACGCATCGCTGATGCGGTTGCGTCGCGTGCTCTTCCCTTTTTTTTTAATCTGAAAAGATGCAGAATGCAGTGTTAATATGAATGTGATGCAAAACTCCAGGTTTAATAAAATAAAATAAAATTTGAAAATAAATAAAACTAAATAAAAATGAAAAAGAACGATCATACCATGGTGGGTTGTCTCCCACCTAGCACTTTTAGTTATA
>NC_029787.2:88425101-88438346 GCF_000816755.2 Arachis ipaensis | reverse complement strand
TAGCTACCAAACAGCTTCCTAGACCCATTCAATTGAGCTCTACACCAACCTTTGCGTTTAAACTTAAAACTTCCAACCATAATGAACCTTGCTTGAAAATTCTTACCACTGGCCATCTTCCTCTTACTCTTAATGCCATAAAGAGCTCTAAGTTGACCATCCGTCTCCAGTAGCCCATATTCAAGTGGGATTAGAAAGCTATGGCATATAGATTTTACCCACTTGAATGTTGTGAAGGATGATGACAACTTAGGGGGAGGTATTTTTAATGAAATTGTAAGTTCCACTCCCTTGTGCTCTTCTCTGATAATTACCACCTATTTGCAAGCTTCTTCAATTTCAACCTCTTCCTCTTGGCAGCTCTCTTCTAATTTAATCTCCTCTTCATTGCTTTCCAAGGGCATGGGAGGTTGTGCTTCTGCTTCTTGAATCTCCATCTCTTGATCAACCTCTTCCAAGTCTTCAACTATGATATGCTTTGGAGGTTGTACACCCTCCTCAGCATCAATTTCAACTGTCTTGGAAGGAGGCTCTATGTCTTGACTTTCCCATGGAGGTTCTGCATCTCCTAAGTCTTCAACCAACTCTTCGTCTTGAACAATGACAGCGTCTTCTACTTGTTCTAGTACGAATTCATTCTCTGTCTTGTCCACTGGGATTTCTGGTATCTCTTTTATGCTACGCTCTTCACTAGACTGTCCACATGAAGCTGTGGCTGATCCTTGTATATTTGAGCGCCTAGAAGCCCATTGAATTAATGCTTGCTCCAGTTGTTGAGTGGTTGCCTGAAATCGATCCACTGTTTCCTTGAAACGATCCTTTGTCTCGTGATGCACTCGGTTATCATAGGTAGGATCATAGTGCTCTTGGATTGATGGATATGGAGATGGCAGATATTGAGGTGGTGGTGGGATGGGGAGACCATTCTGTGATTGAAAAGGAAGTGCACTAGAGCTTGAGGGTTGATTGTTAAAGGTATTTGGTGGTCTGATTTGGGCGGCGAGAGCTCGTATAGTAGAGTTTAGATCGGTAAGTGCTCTCTCCATGGAGGTTTGGGGTGGATCTATGTATGGTTCGTTTGGTTCATAAGGTGGTTGGTATGGTGGACGTGGGTTAGGGTCATATGGAGGTAAATGGTGGAATGGGGCTTGTGAGTATGGTGGTCCAAAGTCATGTTGAGGAAAGGGTTCATAGGCATATGGTGGTGGTTGTTGCCATGAGGGTTGATCAAATCCTTGTGGCTCCTCCCATCTTTGATTGTTCCAACCTTGATGCCTATTCCTAAGAAAAAGTTGGGATTATTGAAGATCAATTCAATTAGCAAGATAACAATTAACAATTATGCTATTGAGTTAGATAATTCCTGAGTTACTGATTTCTTAACCAAAGCCAAAAGGAAAAGAATAAATCTACTGGAATAAAGATGTCTTCAGATGGGAAGCAGTAATCATGTAAATAAAAGAAAGCAGTCATGAATTGAAATACCTCAAATAACATTAATTAAGAAAATTACATATAACATGGAAGAGTTCATAAATTATATAAAAATAAAGAACCTGGGATTGAGAGTCACTCCTATAACTAAGAGAAGTCCTAAATCCTAACAGAGAGAGGGGAGAACCTCTCTCAAAACTAATCTAAATCATGAGAAGTGAATTATTAGAGCCTCCTTATGAATGGATGCAATCCCCCACTTTATAGCCTCTAATCTGTGTTTTATGGGCCGCAAACTGGGTCGAAAACAGCCCAGAATTCGCTGGTCTCTCGAATTTAATCACGCTGGATTTCCGTCACTGCGACGTGGCCGCATGGATCACGCAGTCGCGTTGCCTAGCTTCAGGGAAACTATAGCATATTATATATCAAATCGAAGTTCCAGACGTTAGCTTTCCAACGCAACTGGAACCGCATCTTTTGGACCTCTGTAGCTAAAGTTATAGCCGTTTGAGTGCGAAGAGGTCAGGCTGGACAGCTTAGCAATTTCTCCAACTTCTTGTATTCCTTCCATTTTTGCATGCTTCCTTTCCATCCTTTGAGCCATTCCTGCCCTGTAATCTCTGAAATCACTTAACACACATATCAAGGCATCTAATGGTGATAAGAGAGGATTAATATTAGCAATATAAAGGCCAAAGAAGCATGTTTTCAATTAAAGCACATAATTAGGAAGGCAAATGTAAAACCATGCAAATAGTATGAATAACTGGGTAAAGAGTAGATAAAAACCACTCAAATGAGCACAAGATGAACCATAAAATAGTGGTTTATCAGCCACTATGAGCCAGGTTAATTCCCACGTTAACTTAGTTAACGTGGAAGCTAACATGGAGGAAAGGATGATGAGCCAACGTTAGTGACACTCACCTTTGAAGGACCAAGAGGCAACGTTAGTGGTCACGTTGGTACCACTAACGTTGAAGTTAACGTGGATCATCCCTGGGTTAGGAACGTTAGTGAAAAAGGTGAATGTCACTAACGTTCTCGAACCCACACTCTCACTTAACGTTAACGCCACTAACGTCCTGAGCTAAATACCCTGCCTACTTCACACTTTCTCTCTGCAAGTAAAGCTAAGCCCACTGAAGAAGATAACTGCTTCAAACTCAAGATCCAAAGGCCCATATCCAAGACTTGAAGAACCAACTAGAAGATCAGAAGAGTAGTATATATAAGGGTAGTTTTGAATTAGAGCAAGAGTTTTTGGGGAGTGGGAAATTTGAGAACTACTCTCTGTATAATTTACTCTGCACTTCTTGTTTATTTTTTGAGAATGTATCTTCCATCTTTGTTTTCCATTTCCAGAGCTATGAACAACTAAACCCCCTTCATTGGCTTAGGAAGCTCTGTTGTAATTTGATGGATCAATATTAGTTTTCATTATTCTTCTTCTATCTTTTCTCTTGATTTTACTAGAAAGCTTTCAATCTTCATCCAAATGGGTAGTTATCTTGGAAAAGAAGCTATTCATACTTGGATCTCTTCTGAACCTTGGAAGAGGAATGAAGAGATCATGCTAGAAATTCTTTCTCATGTTGGACCAAATTGGGGTTGGAAGGATATGGTGACTATAATTCTACCAACACTTGATTTGAGAATGCATGTGGTATAATCAGTGACCATACTTCATCTCTTCTCATGAGCAATTGACCAAGGAATTGGCTATTGATCAAGATTTGAGATATTGAATTACAAGAAATTGTAATTCGATCACTTAAGATTGCCAAGGAGATCAATGAACGCATTGATTGAGGAAGAGATGAAAATAAACTTGATCCGGAGAATGCAACATCTCCTAAACCCAATGAATTCCCCATTCTGATCTTACCCATTCTTTTTAATTTCTGCAATTTACTTTTATGAGCATCTTCCCCATTCCCATTTACAATCCTACAATTTACTTTCCGCCATTTATTTTCAGCTCTTTACTTCCAGCATTTACATTTTCTGCTATTTACTTTCCCGCCATTTAATTTCCTGCAACTCTCAAACCAAATTCTGCTTAGCTCAACTAGAACATTCTTCCAATTAAAGTTGCTTGACCAATCAATCCCTGTGAGATTCGACCTCACTCTATTGTGAGTTTTTACTTGATGACAATTCGGTATACTTGCCGAAGGAAAATTGTTGAGAGACAAGTTTCCGTGCATCACCAACTAATTCTAGCTTAAACCTCATGATTTTGTGGCAATTAATTAATGGTTGATTGAATTGACATAACCATGCAAATTCACTCCAAATGACTTACTTATAATGCAAGGAAGTGCATAAAACCTAATGAAACAAGTGAAAAATGCTTGAAAAGCTAGCATAAGATGACTTATCATCACAACACCAAACTTAAATCTTGCTTGTCCCCAAGCAAGCACTCAACATAAGAAGAAATGAAATCAAACAGAGAAGCATCCATGTCCTTATTTAGCAGATAATTGAACTTGGTTCATGGGATTTTATGCAGACAAATGTAGTTAAATTATTCTTAGCTATCTGATATGAAATGCTTCCTTAAAGGTTTACTAGAGTTGCTGCTATGCTGCCTTGCTTTTTGATTGATCCCTGTTAGCTTTTTCTTTCTTTCTTTTGATTAGAAAGCTTATTTATTAATGAAAGCTTGGTTGCAAGTGTTGCAGCATCCTTTTGGCTTAATTTTTTGCTCAACACTTCTTCACCACAGACACTTGGCTCACAATTTCTTCCTAGGAACATTGATGCCCAGCATCTCTTTGGATCAGTAAATGCTTTGTAACTTGGTTGCTCTTGATAATGGACTTTCGGTTGGCAATCCCAGATTAGTTAATCCAAGTGGCCAAGTTTTAAAATACTCTTCAGAACCTAATTGTCCAAGCATATCCTAGTACAAAAACACCACAGGCATATGTCCTAAGGTCCAAGCTATTGGTGTCTAGCCTTATTGTTTATTTATTTGCCAATTCTTGGCTTTTCTCTTCTTTTTCTTTCTTATTTTGCTTCATTCTCAAGGGATACTTATTAATAAAAAGGCTTTATAGCAGCACCCTAATTCACACTTCATGGAACATTTTATTATGCAGCTTTTGTTATTGAGCTAATCATTAAATCAAACAAGTACCACCACTGAGTTTCATTCTAATTTCTACAACATTGGACAATCACTTTTCTATATTAAACATTTTTCTTTTATTTATGCAGAAGGGAAATAAAATAGAATTTAAGCAAATGATTGACAACAAGCATAATGCAGGCTAGCATTCTTAGCAAACATCTCCACTTACACCTAATTGAACACTTCAACAAGACATATAGGAATCCCCAAGTTAAAATACTTTAAAGCAACAAAGATTAAGTGTCAATACAACCTGTTGGGAATGTCTTTTAGCTTTTCCTTCTGCCATAATTATTTCTCTCTGTTGTTCCTCCTTTGGATGATGATGTAGACCCCTTTCACAGATTGAATGTTTTCCTGCATAATCCTTAAAAGTTGCTTGTTTCTCAAGCCTTTAGGTAACTGGTTAGTATGCAAGATTTGTTTGTAGGCTTTTGAACTTACTTTGGTGTGTGAACACCAAACTTAGTTCCTTGCCAATGTTTCTTATGCAATAAGTCAACCATTTATATGAAACCTTGTGCCTTTGTTGAAGGTCACAAAACTAAAAACTAGAAAACATGCAATGCCTAAGTAGTTTCTCTGATTGCTTGGAGCTAGCAACTATTTATACAGAAGGTTAAAATGTATTTTCAAATGATATTTTTGGTGGAACACCAAACTTAGCATTCTTCATTCTCCCTTAAATTATTAGCTCCTTACAATACAGATAAGACTACTCAACCTTTTTATTGAAATAGCTATGAAAAGAGATTACCTCAGGTTGGGTTGCCTCCCAACAAGCGCTCTTTTATTGTCACTAGCTTGACATCCTTCATTCTTGCTCAGCTCAGGTTCTGAACCTCCTTTTCTTTGTCCCATTGGCCTCCCAAGTAATGCTTTGCCCTGTGACCGTTTGCTGTGAAATGGTTCTTTGTTGCTTCATCTAGCAATTCAAGGCTTCCATAAGGGAAAACCTTTGTCACCAAGTAAGGACCCGTCCATTTGGATTTGAACTTGCCCGGGAAGACTTTGAGCCTGGAGTTATATAAGAGTACTTGCTGTCCTGGTTTGAACTCCTTCATTGAGATCTTCTTGTCATGCCACCTCTTAGCTTTTTCCTTGTATATCTTAGCATTTTCATAGGCTTCTAGCCTAAACTCATCCAACTCATTTAGTTGTAGTAGCCTCTTCTCCCCTACAGCTTGAGAATCAAGGTTGAGGAGTTTAGTGGCCCAGAAAGCTTTATGCTCAAGTTCTACAGGGAGGTGACAAGATTTGCCATATAACAGCTGAAAATGAGACTTTCCAATAGGAGTTTTGAATGCTATCCTATATGCCCAGAGTGTATCCTCTAGCTTTCTGGCCCAATCTTTTTTGGTGGCTCCTACAGTCTTCTCTAAAATCCTCTTCAACTTCCTATTTGCAAGTTCTGCTTGGCCATTGGTCTGTGGATGATAAGGTGTGGCTACTTTGTGCATCACCCCGTATTTGTGAAATAGTTTCTCCATTTGTTTATTGCAGAAATGACTGCCACCATCACTGACAAGTCCCTTAGGCACTCCATACCTAGTGAAAATGCGCTTCTTCAGGAATTGAAGGACAATTTGTGCATCACATGTGGTTGTGTCTATTGCTTCCACCCACTTTGAGACATACTCCACTGCTACCAAAATGTATTTAAAAGAGTAGGAGGGAGGAAACGGGCCCATGAAATTAATGCCCCAAAGATCAAATAGCTCTACTTCTAGGATGTAGTTCTGAGGCATCTCATTCCTTCTTTCAATCCTCCAGCTCTTTGGCATTCATTACATTGGTGAACAAACTCTCTGGCATCCTTGAAGATGGTTGGCCAATAAAATCCACTCTGTAGTATTTTAGCAGCTGTTCTTTCTGGCCCAAAGTGTCCATCATAGTCTGAACCATGACAATGCCACAATATATCTCTCATTTCATTTTCAGGGACACACCTTCTAATCATTCCATCAGAGCATCTCTTGAATAAGAAAGGTTCATCCCATAAAAACTTCCTTGCTTTATTGAGTAACTTTTTCACTTGTTGCTTGGAAAATTCTTGAGGTATCTTCCTTCCCACCTTGTAGTTTGCTATGTCAGCAAACCAAGGTGCTTGCTGAACTTGGAAAACGTGTTCATCTGGGAATTTTTCACTCACTGATTGGGATATATCCTGATTAGCCTTTTGTGGCACTCTTGACAAATGATCTGCCACTTGATTCTCGCTCCCCTTCCTATCTCTCACTTCAATGTCAAATTCTTGTAGCAGCAGCACCCATCTGCTGAGTCTGGGCTTTGCATCCTGTTTAGACATGAGATACTTGAGAGCAGCATGATTAGTATACACTATAACTTTTGAACCAATCAAGTATTGTCTAAACTTATCAAATGCATACACAATGGCCAGTAGCTCTTTCTCTGTGGTTGTGTAATTTTTTTGTGCCTCATTTAACACCTTACTGGCATAGTATATGACATGATACAGCTTGTCTTTCTTTTGCCCAAATACAGCACCAATTGCAACATCACTTGCATCACACATAAGTTCAAAGGGGAGTCCGCATTCTGGAGGTGTGATGATTGGTGCTGTAGTGAGTTTTCTTTTTAAAGTTTCAAAGGCATGTTTACAATTATCATTAAAAATGAAAGGATTTTCAACCACCAGCAAATTACTCAATGGTTTGGCTATTTTTGAAAAGTCTTTGATGAATCTTCTATAGAATCCAGCATGCCCAAGGAAACTTCTCACTGCCTTTACATTAACAGGCATAGGGAGTTTTTTAATGATTTCTATTTTAGCTCTATCAACCTCTATACCCTTGTTTGAAAATTTATGCACAAGAACAATGCCCTCTGTTACCATGAAATGGCATTTTTCCCAATTTAAGACTAAATTTGTTTCTTGGCATCGTTTCAATATGATAAACCCCTATTTTATGATTCATCTTGTGCTCAATTGAGTGTCTTTATCAATTCTTCAACCACTTATTCATATGAATTGCATGGTTTTACTATTCCTTCCTTATTTTATGATATATGTGAAAACATGTTTCCTATGCTTTAAAAATATTAATTTTAATTATCCTTTATTACCATTCGATGCCGTGATCTGTGTGTTAAGTATTTCCAGGCTTTATAGGGCAAGAATGGCCTAGAGGACAAAAAGAAAACATACAAAAAATAGAAGGAAAGCACAAAAATGGAGTGTTGAAGAAAAAGGCAGCGATGCGCATGCGTGGATGACACGGACGCGTGCCTAGCGCGAAATGGCAGTGACGCGTACGCGTAGACGACCCAGACGCGTGCCTAGAGCAGAACACAACTGACGTGCATGCATGACCGACACGTACGCGTGACACGAAAAAACTCTAAATGACGCGAATACGTGACCCACGCGCACGCTTGACGGACGCCACGTACAGAAAATTGCAGAAGTTGCCCCCAGCGATTTCTAGACCCTTTTTCGGCCCAAATCCAAGTCCAGAAACACAGAATAGAAGCCAGAGAATGGGGAAATCAATAACAACAATTCATACACATTCAGAATAGAGAATTTTTAGGTTTGAGATGTAGTTTTCTAGAGAGAGAGGTTCTCTCCTATCTCTTAGGTTTTAGAATTAGGATTTCTTTTACTTTATGGTTATTTCTCCAATTCCAGGTTCAATATTCCTTTAATTTATGTTCCCTTCTACTTTTGGTTACTCTAATGCTTTTACTTATTAATTACTTATGTTTCCAAATTGGCTTATGAATCTTTCCATGTTAGATTTGAATATTCTATTTAATATAATTTGAGATATTTTAGATTTATGATTATTTTATTCTATATGATGATTTCAATTTAATTTAGATTTTTCTCCTTTTAGTTTTGGTTAAGTAATTGGTAACACTTGAGTTATCAAACTCATGGGTTGATTGAGAATTTGAAACTGCTGATTGATTTGGATCGCTCTAAAACTAGTCTTTCCACAGGAGTTGACTAGGACTTGAGGATCAAATTGATTGGTCCACTTGACTTTCCTTTATTTAGTAAGGGCTAACTAAGTGGGAGCAACAACAATTCTCATCACACCTGATAAGCATAACTAGGATGGGATTTCCAGTTCTTATACCTTGCCAAGAGTTTTCTTTATAATTATTAATTTATTTTTCTTGTCATTTAAATTACTTGTCCCCTATTCCAAAAAAACCCAACGATACTTTTCCATAACCAATAATAAATCATACCTCCCTGCAATTCCTTGAGAAGACGACCCGAGGTTTAAATACTTCGGTTATAAATTTTATTGAGTTTTGTTACTTGTGACAACCAAAACTTTTGTATGAAAGGATTCTTTGCTGTTTTAGAAACTATACTTACAACGCGATTATATTGATAAAATTCTTTAACCCGCAGAAATCAGTTTGTCAAAAATGGCGCCGTTGCCGGAGAATTGCAACTGTGTGCCTTATAATTGGTTATTGTAAATATTTTATTTTGCTCGTTTAATTATTTTTATTTTTGTTTTTAATTTTTTTATTAGCTACTATGAGTTCTCACCCCCGTCGCTTTGAGTTTGGTTCTAATGTTGTTGTAAAGAATGGAAGCTATAACAGGAACATGCATCAAGGTCAAAACAATCAAAGATGGAAAAAGCCACGAGGATCTTATCAACCCTTTCGGCAACAACACCTTCCAAGATACCATGGACAACGACCATCTTACAATGCATGCCAAGACAATAGTTATGGTGGACCTCTTCATGATAACCAACCTCCACCAGTATACTATAGTCAAGAACCATTCCGAGTTGCGTATCAAGATAATAGATATGGTGGACCCCCTTGTAGTTACCAACAAGCCCCATTATACCACCTCCTCAACATAGCTTTGGACCACCACACTCACAAACCACCCACCACCACCCACCACCACCCTTACCCACCCCAATTCCAATCTAACTACCCCCAAGAACCACCACTTCCATATGGACCATGTCCATATCCATCGACCCGAGAATCACAGGAGCGTCTCAAGGAAACAGTGAATAAATTTCATGCAACCCTTCACCAATTGGATCAAGCAATCAATCGATTAGCTTTCCGAAGTTCGGCCACTCAAGGAACTCCCATGGCTTCATGTGGAAATACTAATGAAGAACGTAGCATGAAGGAGATACTAGAAACTCTGATGGACAGTAAGGAGCATGACTTTGTACTGGAACAAGTGGAGAAAGCCAAAATTATCGAAGAAGAAGAATTGGTTGAAGACTTAGGAGATGCTGAACCTCCATGGGAATCCAGAATTGTGGAAAATTCCGTCAAAAAATTTGCAATTGATGCTAAGGAGGATAGTGCACAACCCCCAAAGCAGGTATCTTATGAAGAACTGGACAGAACAACTCAAGAAGCGAGTTTCCTTGATAATGATAATCACGAATCAAGTTCTCCTAATAATGAACTTGCATCCGCAAGTGAATTCTCTGAGATTGAAGAATCTTCCCTAAGTGAATACGAAGATAATGCAGAGGTAGACTTTTCTCAACCTCCAATTTATGACTTGAGTGATGAAGAAGATATCGAAGACTTTGATCAAGGCGTTGTTACAATTGAAGAAGTTTGCAAAGAAGTGGAAAAATTCACAGAAGAATACAAAGGAGTAGAGTGGTGCACGAAATTGTGATCATCAATGGCGCCATTAACATGGTACGCTCAATTGTAATCTCAACTTTTATCACAACTTCGCACAATTAACCAGCAAGTGCATTGGGTCGTCCAAGTAATAAACCTTACGCGACTAAGGGTCGATCCCACGAAGATTGTTGGTATGAAGCAAGCTATGGTCATCTTGTAAATCTCAGTCAGGCAGATATAGAATGGTTATGGAGTTTTCGAATATCAATAATAAAATAGGGATAGAAATACTTATGTAAATCCTTGGTGAGAATTTCAGATGAATGCATGGAGATGCTTTCGTCCCTTTAAACCTCTGCTTTCCTGCTGTCTTCATCCAATCAGTCTTACTCCTTTCTATGGCTGGCTTTATGTAAGGACATCACCGCTGTCAATGGCTACTTTTGATCCTCTCTGGAAAATGGTCCGATGCGCTGTCACTGCATGGCTAATCGTCTGGAGGCATCACCCTTGCCAATGGCTACATCCTATCCTCTTGTGAAAATGGTCCAAATGCTCTGTCACAGCACGCCTAATCATCTGAGGTTCTCGATCATACTGGAATAGGATTCACCCTCCTTTTGCGTCTGTCACTATGCCCAGTACTCGCGAGTTTGAAGCTCGGCACAGTCATTCAATCCTTGAATCCTACTCGGAATACCACAGACAAGGTTTAGACTTTCCGGATTCTCATGAATGCCGCCATCAATCTAGCTTACACCACAAAGATTCTGATTAAGAGATCTAAAGATACTCATTCAATCTAAGGTAGAACGGAAGTGGTTGTCAGGTACGCGTTCATAAGGAATGATGATGATTGTCACGTTCATCACATTCAGGTTGAAGTGCGAATGAATATCTTAGAAGCAGAATAAGTTGAATTGAATAGAAAAACAGTAGTACTTTGCATTAATCTTTGAGGAACAGCAGAGCTCCACACCTTAATCTATGGAGTGCAGAAACTCTACCGTTGAAAATACATAAGTGAAACGTCCAGGCATGGCCGAATGGCCAGCCCCATGATCTAAGAACTAGGCGTCCAAAGATGTCTAATACAATAGTAAAAAGTCCTATTTATAATAAACTAGCTACTAGGATTTACAGAAGTAAGTAATTGATGCATAAATCCACTTCCGGGGCCCACTTGGTGTGTGCTTGGACTGAGCTTGAATGTTACACATGCAGAGGTCCTTTCTGGAGTTGAACGCCAGGTTGTAACGTATTTCTGGCGTTCAACTCTGGTTTGTGACTTGTTTCTGGCGTTTAACTCCAGACAGCAGCATAGAACTAGCATTCAATGCCCTTTTACGTCATCTAAACTCGGCCAAAGTATGGACTATTATATATTGCTGGAAAACCCTGGATATCTACTTTCCAACGCAATTGGAAGCGCGCCATTTTGTGTTCTGTAGCTCCAGAAAATCCACTTTGAGTGCAGAGAGGTCAGAATCCAACAGCATCAGCAGTCCTTCTTCAACCTCTGAATCTGATTTTTGCTCAAGTCCCTCAATTTTAGCCAGAAAATACCTAAAATCATAGAAAAATAGACAAACTCATAGTAAAGTCTAGAAATGTGAAATTAACATAAAAACTAATGAAAACATCCCTAAAAGTAACTAGATTCTACAAAAAAACATACTAAAAACAATGCCAAAAAGCGTATAAATTATCTGCTCATCACAACACCAAACTTAAATTGTTGCTTGTCCCCAAGCAAATGAAAATCAAATGGGATAAAAAGAAGAGAATATACTACAAATTCCAAACTATCAATGAAACATAGCTCCAATCAGATGAGCGGGACTTGTAGCTTTTTGCCTCTTGAATAGTTTTGGCGTCTCACTTTATCCATTGAAGTTCAGAATGATTGGCTTCTATAGGAACTCAGAGTTCAGATAGTGTTATTGATTCTCCTTGTTCATTATGATTCTTGAACACAGCTATTTTATGAGTCTTGGCCGTGGCCCTAAGCACTTTGTTTTCCAGTATTACCACCGGATACATAAATGCCACAGACACATAATTGGGTGAACCTTTTCAGATTGTGACTCAGCTTTGCTAAAGTCCCCAATTAGAGGTGTCCAGGGTTCTTAACCACACTCTTTTTTTTTTGCTTTGGACCTTGACTTTAACCGCTCAGTCTCAAGTTTTCACTTGACACCTTCACGCCACAAGCACATGGTTAGGGACAGCTTGGTTTAGCCGCTTAGGCCAGGATTTTATTCCTTGAGGCCCTCCTATACACTGATGCTCAAAGCCTTGGGATCCTTTTTATTTGCCCTTGCCTTTTGGTTTTAAGGGTTATTGGCTTTTTGCTCTTGCCTATTGGTTTTAAGAGCTTTTGGCTTTTTCTGCTTGCTTTTTTTTTTCTTTTTCTTTCTATTTTTTTTCGCCTATTTTTTTTCTTTTTTTTTTCTGCAAGCTTTGTTCTTTGCTACTTTTTCTTGCTTCAAGAATCATTTTTAATAATTTTGTGGAGGGAAAAGCATTTGAGGCATCTCTGGGATCTCATGGTGATGAGCTTCATGCGCCTCTTGAGCTCCATGAATTGGCTCTCTTGCTTGCTCCATCCTTTTCTTAGTGATGGGCTTCTCTTCCTTAATGGGAATGTCTCCTTCTATGAAAGCTCCAGCTGAGTAACATAGATGGCAAATAAGATGAGGAAAAGCTAGCCTTGCCATGGGGGAGGGCTTTTTGGCTATTTTGTAGAGTTCAAGGGATATGACTTCATGAACTTCTACTTCCTCTCCAATCATGATGCTATGAATCATGATGGCCCGATCCACAGTAACTTCGGATCGGTTGCTAGTGGGGATGATGGAGCGTTGTATGAACTCTAACCATCCTCTAGCTACAGGCTTGAGATCCAGTCTTCTTAGTTGAACCGGCTTGCCTTTGGAGTCAATCTTCCATTGAACTCCTTCCACACATATGTCCATGAGGACTTGGTCCAACCTTTGATTAAAGTTGACCCTTCTAGTGTAGGGGCGTGCATCTCCTTGCATCATAGGCAAGTTAAA
>NC_029787.2:88387325-88425075 GCF_000816755.2 Arachis ipaensis | reverse complement strand
GCATAGAACTCTTGAACCATTAGGATGCCGACTTGTTGGATGGGGTTTGTTAAAACTTCCCAACCTCTTCTTTGGATTTCATGTCGGATCTCCGGATACTCATTCTTCTTGAGCTTGAAAGGGACCTCAGGGATCACCTTCTTCTTGGCAACAACATCACCTTCTTCTTAGCCACAACATCATAGAAGTGGTCTTGATGAGCTTTGGAGATGAATCTTTCCATCTCCCATGACTCGGAGGTGGAAGCTTTTGTCTTTCCTTTCCCTTTTTTAGAGGATTCTCCGGTCTTAAGTGCCATCAATGGTAATGGAAAAACAAAAAGCTTATGCTTTTACCACACCAAACTTAGAATTTTGCTCGCCCTCGAGCAAGAAAAGAAAGAATAGATGAAGAAGAAGAAGAAATGGAGGAGAAGGAGAGGGAGATGTGTTTCGGTCAAGAAGGGGAGAGAGGGTTGTGTTGTGTTAAAATGAGGAAGAATGGAGGACTATATATAGGGAAGGGAGGGGGGGTAAGGTTTCGGCCATATAGGTTGGGTTTGGGTGGGAAATTGATTTTGAATTTTGAAGGTAGGTGGTGTTTATGAGGTAGGTTTATGGGGAAGAGTGGGTGGATGTGAGTGGTGAAGTGGTGATAGGGAAGAGAGATTGAGGTGATTGGTGAAGAGTTTTGGGGAAAAGTGTTTTTGGGATTGTGTGAAAGAGGGGTGAGAAGAAGTGAGTGGAGGTAGGTGGGGATCCTGTGGGGTCCACAGATCCTGAGGTGTTCAAGGATTTACAACCTTGCACCAAATTAGGCATGCAAAATGCCCTTGCACACAACTCTGGGCGTTCAGCGCCAGATTGGTGCTTGTTCTGGTCGTTGAATGCCCATTTGTTGCCCATTTCTGGCGTTGAACGCCAGAACCATGCTTGTTCTGGGCATTCAGCGCCAGCTCTTCTCAGGGTTCAATTCTGGCATTCAAACACCCAGATGCTGCCCATTTTGGGCGTTCAGCGCCAGAACCATGCTCTGTTCTGGCGTTGAACGCCAGCCAGATGCTTCTTACTAGCGTTTAAACGCTAGTAAGGTCTTCCTCCAGGGTGTGATTTTTCTTCTGCTGTTTTTGATTCTGTTTTCAATTTTTTTATTTATTTTGTGACTCCACATGATCATGAACCTAATAAAAGATGAAAGAACAAGAAAAGTAGAATTAGATAAATAAAAATTGGGTTGCCTCCTAACAAGCGCTTCTTTAATGTCAATAGCTTGACAGTGGGCTCTCATGGAGCCTCACAGATGTTCAGAGCATTGTTGAGACTCCCCAACACCAAACTTAGAGTTTGGATATGGGAGTTCAACACCAAACTTAGAGTTTGGCTCTTCTGAGGCAATGTCAGTTGATCCAGATCACTCAGTTCATTAGTGAACAAGGGAGGTTCATCTTCCCAAGTCTCAATACCAAATAATTTGGCATTCAGCTTCATGATTGCACTAAGGTACTTGGTAACTTGCTCTTCAGTAACATCCTCATTCTCTTCAGAAGATGAATACTCATCAGAGCTCATGAATGGCATAAGGAGGTTCAATGGAATCTCTATGGTCTCTAGATGAGTCTCAGATTCCGTTGGTTCCTCAGAGGGAAGCTTCTTATTGATCACTAGACGTCCCAGGAGGTCTTCCTCCTTGGGATTCACGTCCTCTCCTTCCCTTACAGGTTCGGCCATGGTGCTTATGTCAATGGCCTTGCACTCTCCTTTTGGGTTCTCTTCTGTATTGCTTGGGAGAGTACTAAGATCTTCAGATGGAAGTCCAGAAAACTTGCAGTTTTGCTGCATCAGAGAAACTAATTGAGGTTTCAGCTCAAAATTGTTTGCTCCAATGGCAGGAATGGAGATGCTTCTTCCATGTAAATTAGAATTAGGTACAGTAAAGTCACCAAGCATTCTCCTTGCATTATTATTATTTTCGGCTGCCATCTCCTCTTCTTGTTCGTAAATTTCTGAAAGGTGCTTGCTGGATTGTTGTAATTTAGCTTCTCTTAGTTTCCTCTTCAGAGTCCTTTCAGGTTCTGGATCTGCTTCAACAAGAATATTCTTGTCTTTGCTCCTGCTCATATGAAAAAGAGGGCCAGAAAAATAATAATAATAATAGGGATCCTTTTTATCACAGTATAGAGGTCCCTGTGTGAATAGAAGAAAAGAAGAAGAGAAAATATGAACTCAGAGAGAGAGGGGGTTCGGATTTTTGGTGAGTGAGGAAGAGATGTTAGTAAATAAATAAACAAATAGAAGAAGATGAGAGGGGGAAGTGAATTTTCGAAAATAATTTTTGAAAAAGAGTTAGTGGTTTTCGAAAATAGTTTTTGAAAAAGGTTAGTAATTTTTGAAATTTAAAATCAAAAATTAAAATAATTAGTCAATAAAAAAAAGAAATTTTGAAAAAGAGGGAAGATATTTTCGAAAATTAGAGAGAGAGAGAGTTAGTTAGGTAGTTTTGAAAAAGATAAGAAACAAACAAAAAGTTAGTTAGTTAGTTGAAACAAATTTTGAAAAGATAAGGAGTTAGGAAGTTAGAAAAGATATTTTGAAATCAAGTTTTTGAAAAAGATATGATAAGAAGATATTTTTGAAAAGATATGATTGAAATTAGTTTTGAAAAAGGTTTGATTTTTAAAATCACAATTAATGACTTAATTCACAAGAAATCATGAGATATGATTCTAGAACTTAAAGTTTGAATCTTTCTTAACAAGCAAGTAACAAACTTGAAATTTTTGAATCAAAACATTAATTGATGATGTTATTTTCGAAAATTATGAGATAGAACTAAGAAAAGATTTTGGAAAAATATTTTTGTAATTTTCGAAAATAACTAAGAAAAATGAAAAATATTTGATTTTTGAAAAAGATTTTGAAAAAGATAAGATTTTTAAATTGAAAATTTGATTTGACTCATAAAAACAACTAGATTTTAAAAAATAGATCAGAGACTAAGTTTGCTAAATTAGAGATATTTTGTTCAGAGTTCTCTGTCTGTTGCTGAGTGGATGATGGGAAAGGCTTGCTATTGCTAAACCTGTTTCTTCCACCATTATTAAAGCCTTGTTGAGGCTTTTGTTGATCCTTCTATGAGAAATTTGGATGATTTCTCCATGATGAGTTATAGGTGTTTCCATAAGGTTCACCTAAGTAATTTACCTCTGCTATTGCAGGGTTCTTAGGATCATAAGCTTCTTCTTCAGAAGATGCCTCTTGAGTACTCTTGGATGCAGCTTGCATTCCATTCAGACTCTTAGAAATCATATTGACTTGTTGAGTCAATATTTTATTCTGAGCCAATATAGCATTCAGAGTATCAATTTCAAGAACTCCCTTCTTCATAGGCGTCCCATTACTCACAGGATTCCTTTCAGAGGTGTACATGAACTGGTTATTAGCAACCATGTCAATGAGTTCTTGAGCTTCTGCAGGCGTTTTCTTTAGGTGAATGGATCCACCTGCAAAAGTATCCAATGACATCTTAGCTAATTCAGACAGACCATCATAGAATATATCCAGGATGATCCATTCTGAAAGCATGTCAGAAGGACACTTTTTGGTCAGTTCTTTGAAAAAGATAAGATTTTTAAATTGAAAATTTGATTTGACTCATAAAAACAACTAGATTTTAAAATTTTTTAAAAAAGTCAAATCTAATTTTCGAAATTTTAAGAGAGAAAAAGGGAAAGATATTTTTTTTTATTTTTTTTTGAATTTTTATGATGAGAGAGAAAAATACTAAAAATGCTCAATGCATGGAATTTTTAGATCAAAACAATGAATGCATGCAAGAATGCTATGAATGTCAAGATGAACACCAAGAACACTTTGAAGATCAAGATGAACATCAAGAACTTATTTTTGAAAAATTTTTAATGCAAATAAAACATGCAAGACACCAAACTTAGAAATCTTTAATGCTTAGGCACTAAGAATTCAAGAATGCATATGAAAAATATCATACAACACAAAACAATATAATATGAAGATCAATCAAGAAGGTTTTATCAAGAACAACTTGAAGATCATGATGAATGCAATGCATGAATGCAATTTTCGAAAAATGCAAGATGAGTATGCAATTAACACCAAACTTGAAGTTGACTCAAGACTCAAACAAGAAACACAAAAAATATTTTTGATTTTTATGATTTTATGATTTTTTTGTATTTTCTTTTAATTTTTTGAAAATCATTTTGAAAAAGAAAAATAAGGATTCCAAAATTTTTAATATGAATTCCAGATCCACTCTAAGCTTACTAAGCTTTTGAGGAGGAAAGAACTTGGCTAAGAAAGCCGTAACCAGCTTATCCCAAGAGTTCAGGCTATCCTTAGGTTGAGAGTCCAACCATACTCTAGCTCTGTCTCTTACAGCAAAAGGGAAAAGCATGAGCCTGTAGACTTCAGGATCTACTCCATTAGTCTTAACACGTATCACATATCTGCAAGAATTCAGTTAAGAACTGAAAAGGATCTTCAGATGGAAGTCCATGAAACTTGCAGTTCTGGTGCATCAGAGAAACTAATTGAGGTTTAAGCTCAAAATTGTTTGCTCCAATGGCAGGAATGGAGATGCTCCTTCCATGTAAATTGGAATTAGGTGCAGTAAAGTCACCAAGCATCCTCCTTGCATTATTATTATTTTCGGCTGCCATCTCCTCTTCCTGTTCGAAAATTTCTGAAAGGTGCTTGCTGAATTGTTGTAATTTAGCTTCTCTTAGTTTCCTCTTCAGAGTCCTTTCAGGTTCTGGTGATTTTTATGATTTTATGATTTTTTTTGTATTTTTATTTTATATTTTTCGAAAATCATTTGAAAAGAAAAATAAGGATTCCAAAATTTTTAATATGAATTCCAGGAATCTTACAATCTTAATCTAAAGCTCTAATCTGAGGGTTAGACATGGCTTAATAGCCAGTCAAGCTTTAGCATGAATATGGGAGTAATTCATTCAATTTTAAGCCAAAACCTCTGTCCAAAAGAATTTAGACATGGTTTTATAGCCAGCATGCTTCAACATGCTTCATGAAACTCTAGACTTCATTCTTAAAAATTCAGAAGAAAAATATATTTTTGAAAACATTTTTTTTTTTGAAAACAAAGAAGAAAATTTTTGAAAGATTTTTGAAAAATTTTTTGAAAACTTTTTGAAAAGAAAACGAAAAGAAAGTTACCCAATCTGAGCAACAAGATGAACCGTTAGTTGTCCAAACTCGAACAATCCCCAGCAACGGCGCCAAAAACTTGGTGCACGAAATTGTGATCATTAATGGCGCCATCAACATGGTACGCTCAATTGTAATCTCAACTTTTTATCACAACTTCGCACAACTAACCAGCAAGTGCACTGGGTCGTCCAAGTAATAAACCTTACGCGAGTAAGGGTCGATCCCATGGAGATTGTTGGTATGAAGCAAGCTATGGTCATCTTGTAAATCTCAGTCAGGCGAATATAGAATGGTTATGGAGTTTTCGAATATCATTAATAAAATAGGGATAGAAATACTTATGTAAATCCTTGGTGAGAATTTCAGATGAATGCATGGAGATGCTTTCGTCCCTCTAAACCTCTGCTTTCCTGCTATCTTCATCCAATCAGTCTTACTCCTTTCTATGGCTGGCTTTATGTAAGGACATCACCGCTGTCAATGGCTACTTTTGATCCTCTCTGGAAAATAGTTCGATGCACTGTCACTGCATGGCTAATCGTCTGGAGGCATCACCCTTGCCAATGGCTGCATCCTATCCTCTTGTACTCTCCAAAGAAATTAGAAGCGCACCATTTTCAGTTCTGTAGCTCTAGAAAATCCACTTTGAGTGCAGGGAGGTCAGAATCCAACAGCATCAGCAGTCCTTCTTCAACCTCTGAATTTGATTTTTGCTCAAGTTCCTCAATTTCAGCCAGAAAATACCTGTAATTATAGAAAAACACACAAACTCATAGTAAAGTCCAGAAATGTGAAATTAACATAAAAACTAATGAAAACATCCCTAAAAGTAACTAGATTCTACTAAAAACATACTAAAAACAATGCCAAAAAGCGTATAAATTATCCGCTCATCATAGAGCCTGCAAAACCATTGGAAACACCTATCCCAAGGCCATTACCACCCAATACAAACTTCAAGTGGGTAAATTCCTTAGCCTTTATCTTTACTTTTCCACTTGAATATGGTTTGCTTGAAACAGATGGCCAGCTTAGAGCTCTTTGCGGCTTTAAGAGTAAGAGAGAAATAGCTCACACTCAAAGCTGGTATGCAAGATTCAATAAAGCTCCCCGCTTCAATTTGAGGTACAAGGATTGGTTTTGAGTTCGATTGAATGGGTCTTGGAGGATGTTTGGTCATCTTCGTGAGAGTTCAAATTCCGTATTACCCGGCTGGAAAAATGTAGATCAAGACAAAGATGGGTACAGAAGCAAGGTTTGAGACCCTGGAATTTATCCTGACAATCAATACCCCTGGAGCCTAAAAACCTGCTTTTACTTGCTCAAAGGCTTTACTTGCCTTGTTTGGGACCCCGGAGGATATTGGAATTGCAAACGTTGGTGGAGATTTTTGGATGAGTTTAAGCATAAGCCACCATGACAGGGAGCTCAACGAATGTCCAACTTAAGGACTTTAACTAAAAGTGCTAGGTGGGAGACAACCCACCGTGGTATGATCGTTCCTTTTTCAATTTTAATTTTATTTCGTTTTGTTTGTTTTTTGTTTTATTTTATTTTATTTTATTGTACCTGGATTTATTCATAACATCCGCATCAGTATTGCATTTTGCATACTACATAAAAAAAAATCACCCCACGCGTGCGCGTCGACTCAAAATCGACGTCACAATCCAACGCCCAGAAAGTTGGGCTGGAATCGTGCGGCTGGTATGCGTTAGGCACAATTTGGGCCACGCGTTCACGTCAGTGACATGAACGCGTCACTTCCACTTACCACACACCACGCGAAAGCATGGCCGACGCATACGCATCGCGTGAATATTATTGCCCTCTCAATGGAAACAGAGAGTTGCGCCAAAATAATGCTGGAATTGTGCGTTTAGCACAATTCTGAGCAACACGTACGCGTGCCCCATGCGTATGCGTTACTTTCATTATCCCTCACTCGTGCGATCGCATCAATGATGCGGCCGCATCATTGCCTTTTCGCCTCAACCACGCGATCGCGTGATCCATGCGTTCGCGTGGATTTGAATCCACTTACCCCCTTCGACACGAAACCCTAACCCATTTCGCGTCCCCTTTTCCCCCCAACCCTTCATCACCTCTTCCCCCTTCCCCAGCTACCAAATAACCACCGACCAGCCACCACCACCCCAACCCACCATGCTGCGCCTCTGCCACTGCGCCGCCTTCGCTGAATCCCCCTCCTCCCTTCTCTTCTTCTCCCCTTCTTCTTCCCCTCGAATGGGACAAGGAGGAGGAGAAGGTGGATTTTCTTCTTCATACATGGGTCTTTTTCCTTTTCCCCTCTTTCTCCTTCCCCTCCATAACCATCTTTCTTCCCCAACCACCGAACCGCCACCCTGCCTCCACCAAGGACCGCCGCCGAGCCGCCTCCCAGCGCCGCTGCATCGCCAACACCACTACCACACCACCACCTTCTCTCTGACTCCAATTTCTGTAACTCTGCCCAACAGGTTCCGTCGAACACCGATTCCTTTCCCAGTTTTTAGTTAATTCCATATATTTTTCAAATTTTATTCAAATTAGGATAGTTAGAGATGCCTGATCGTAGTGGATTTTAGGTGGTTAGGTAGATAGGATGTGGTTAGTGGATTTAGGCCTGATAACTATGCCTTTCTTGTTACTTGTTTTATCTGTTTCGTAATTTTGAATTTGCTGTGATGATAATGCTGTTCATATGCTGTTCTTTACCATTCTTTAATGCAGATTGAGTTTGTTTATTCTGAACTCATGTGAATTACTATTTGTTACTCTTTTTTGTACTACTTTATTATCATATGAACTATTTCTGCTGCTGTTTATTACCCGGGAACGTTCAATTTTTAGCCAAAATGCTGCCCAATTTTTTTCCTGCAAATTGTTTCACTCAACTACCTTTCATAAATTGGTTTTGACACTTTCAAGTTTTACACTAATTGGTTTCAACCAAGCCAATTCATGAATGTACGGGCTAGCTTTCTTATTCTTTCTGGTTCCCTTATTCATTAAATAGAATTATTGATGATTTCAATTTCATTTTGCAATTCTTTTCTTTATATGATTTATCATCAATAATCTGCAATATCTACTTGAATGTGAGTTGCTTGTTATTCAAGTTTTTGCAATTTGTGTTAATTAAGAACCACAACACCATGCCACTTACTTTAACCTCACTTTTTCACTATTAACTACTTTAACTTTCTAACTTCTCTTTTGGTTTTTACCTAACAACTTTCAAACCATTTCAAGGTATGATTACTGTTGTTCCTAATTAACAAGAATTCCGCATATCATAAGATTTTGGATTGTGATTTTTATTCTCTGACTTTTACCATGCATACAGGCCAACATTTTACATATATTTAACTCACTCCATGCTTATATTGCTACTTTATTCCACTTTTGCCCCTCTATGCTTATATCGTTTAAATCCTATTTGCTTACCTATTTTCCTTCTTTAGTTTCTTAAACTGTATCTTGGAACTTCTGCTTTTCAGGATGTCTGACCCCAAAAGCAAGGGAAAGGGTAATGCAACCACAGGCAAAAGAAAGAAAGGAGAATCCTCTACCTCTATTTTGGATATCCTCCATGACGATTCCTGGCGGAAAAAGAATTTTACACCGCAGGAAAAAGCTGATTAGTTGGTGCCTACCACAGACCCCGTCAAGTTTGCCAATAGATACTATGAACTCAAGTATCCGGTCTTTGCAAATTCCAGGAACCTATACCTGGAAAAGACGTTCAAAATTCCAGAAGAACTCAAACAATACACCTCAGAACAAGTTAAACAGAGAGGCTGGTTCTTCCTGGAAAGGAACTTGACTGAGGTCAATGCATCCTGGGTCAGAAAATTCTACTGTAACTACTTCAAAACGATCCTGAATGCAGTGAAGCTCAGAGGGAAGCAGATACTGGGTACTGAGGAAGCAATAGAAGATATCCTCCAGTTCCTCCCTAAATCAGATAAACCGGATGGTTATCAGCAGGCTGAGGAGGATATGAGATTCATGAGGTTTGACTGGGACACAATAAAGCGGACTATAGCTCTTGATCCTACTGTCCCGTGGGTCATGGGCAAGTCTACAGTGGCCCCAAATGGAATAAAGATTATCTATTTGAATGATGAGGCTCGGCTATGGCAGCAAATCCTAAGCAACTACATGATGCTGAGAACTCATGAGACTGAGGTGCCAGCTGCCATGATTACCCTCATTTGGTGTGTGCTGGAGGGCAAGGACCTATATCTTCCCCGCTTTATTTGATATTACATGGCCAGGGTCCATGTCAGAGGCACTCTGCCCTTCCCATACTTGATTACTCAGCTAGGCCGCCGAGCTTAGTTGCCCTGGGAGCTTGCAGATGAGAAGCCAAGCGCCGCAGACTGCAAGAAGATTATCCCTCACAGAAGGAAGTTCCAGGCTTTGGGCTACATACCTCCCCTTCTCACTGCCTCTACTGAGGCAGCTACATCTTCTGCTGCCCCTTCATCCCCTGCTACACCAGCCACCACTACAGTACCTCCACCTGCTTCAGAGCCCATCTACCACCTCGTGCATCGCCTATTTGACCGGTTGGATCAGATGGAGCACTGCAACCAGCAGCGATATGAGAGGACTGAGCATCACAGTAAGCGACGCTATGAGCATTTAAAGTTGATGATCCAATCTAGCCACCATGACATCCCCTCGGAGCCTGACACCCCTTCTGAGCCATCTGAGGAGGAGGCGGATGATCATGAGGAGGAGGCACATGCAGAGGCTGAGCAGGCAAGACCTGAGCAAGCTGCGCCACGTCATGAGGAGCCCCATCAGATACAGCCAGCAGATCCAGAGGTCCCTCTACAGACAGAGCCTCCGCTTCAGCAGGCAGATCCTTCGACACTTATACAAACTGCGGACACTCAGGCCACTACAGAGACACCAGCAGCACACCCTTCCAGAGATGCCACTTCTTCACACCCAGCTTGATAGAGCATTGAGGACGATGCTATTATTTAAGTGTGGGGAGGTCGCCATCTCTGGCGAATCTTTTTGGTGAACTACTTTCAGACTCTTTTTATCCTATTTTGTTTATTTTCTGTATTTTTATTTTATTTTTATTTTATCCTATCTTGTTTGTCTTTCAGTATTTGCACATTTTTTTCTTTTGCTGTATTTCTACTTTATTTCTGCATTTTGCACTTTGGTTTGTATATATCTTAGACATTTAGTTTAATTCGCACTTTTAGCTTATTAGTTGTGATATAGAAAATATGGATTAATTAGCTTAGTTTACCCTTTTAGCATACGATAACTTAGTTTAATTGAAAATAAAAAGAGTAAACTAGAAACTTTAGTTTTTCAGAATCACAACAATCCACACACTATATATATATATATAGCAATAAATGTTGGTAAATTGACAACATTTTTTTCAAGGAAAATACTTATTTTTATAAGAGCCATTCAAAGATTCACATTGAGTTGAATGGAAACTCTTAATTTCTACTTGCATGATATACATAACTGATATATGGTTTTTGAGCCAAAGAGCACACAACCCGTGAGTTTTTGAGCTTAATTGAATGGTTACATTTAACCATAAATTTCATTCCTGTGTGTTTTGCCATTCTTTTCTATGCTTGTAATCCTTACTTTGTTTTAGTCTATATGTCCAATATAGAATGTATTTACATACTTGCATATGATTGAGGCCATTATTTGAATTTTTGCTCACTGATCCCAAATAAGCCTACCTCTTACATCACCCTTGTTAGCCCCCTTGAGCCTTTTATCCCCATTTATTCTGTTCTATAACCACATTACTAGCCTTAAACGGAAAAATAAACTAAAAAAAAAATTCCAAGTTGAATCCTTGGTTAGCTTAAGATAGAGATTGTGTATCCACTAAGTGTGGGGAAATGTGGGAACATGGGTTGTTAGGAAAAGATTAAATTAATAAAATAAACAGAAATTTGGATGCATGCTCATGTGAAATCAAAATAATCAAAATACCATGTGCATTGATATGTTTTGTTTATGTTTCAAAAAAAAAACTTTTTAATTAAACAAATAAATAAGGGGACAAAATTACTCCATTATTAACTTTAATAGAAAAATCAATGCACATGGGATAAAATAAAAAATAAAGTTGGTACATGAGTATGTGATAAGAAAGTGGGAAAATTATGGGAAGCTAGGCAAAATTTTAAAAATGTATAGAGTATGTATATGTTAGGTGAGATCTTAGACTAATCAAGGATTCAATTTATAGCTCACTTAGCCTTATATATATACCCTCACCTTTATCTTAGCCCCATTACAACCTTGAAAAAGACCTCATGATGTTTGCATGTATACATTATATATTTGCTGATTGGTTAGATGAAGAATAAAGTTTTGGAAAGCATGACTAGAAAAGAATAGAGTGATTAACACCAAACACTGAGTGATTAGAGAGTAAACACAAATCCAATGAGGGTTCAATAGCTCAATTCCATATATTTGTGTTTAATTATCTCTTGTCTTGCAAGTTTGTCAATCTTTTAGTTAACTCAACTCAATTGTGAACATATCCTAATATGGCTTGCCCTTTTATTGTGCATAAATGATTCTTTGAAAAATTTAACTCAATTTAACCACATGAAAGCTTTATATATATAGGTGGATAATAATTAGAATTGCATGATTCATTTAGGTAGCTTGCATTTAGAATAGATTGCATTGCATAAGATTCCACCATTTTACCTTCATTCTTTTCTCTTGGATTTAGCATGAGGACATGCTATTGTTTAAGTGTGGGGAGGTTGATAAACCCTTATTTTATGATTCATCTTGTGCTCAATTGAGTGTTTCTATCAATTCTTCAACCACTTATTCATATGAATTGTATGGTTTTACTATTCCTTCCTTATTTTATGATATATGTGAAAACATGTTTTCTATGCTTTAAAAATATTAATTTTAATTATCCTTTATTACCATTCGATGCCGTGATCTGTGTGTTAAGAATTTCCAGGCTTTATAGGGCAGGAATGGCTTAGAGGACAGAAAGGAAACATACAAAAAATGGAAGGAAAGCACAAAAATGGAATTTTGAAGAAAAAGGCAGCGACACGCATGCGTGGACGAAGCGGACGCGTGCCTAGCGCGAAATGGCAGTGACGCGTACGCGTAGACGACGCGGACGCGTGCCTAGAGCAGAACACAACTGATGCACACGCATGACCGACGCGTACGCATGACACAGAAAAACTCCAAATGATGCGAACGCGTGACCCACGCGTACGCGTAATGGACTCCACGTGCAGAAAATTGTATAAGTCACCCCCAGTAATTTCTAGATCCTTTTTAGGCCCAAATCCAAGTCTAGAAACACAGAATAGAAGCCAGAGAATGGAAAAATCAATAACAACAATTCATACACATTCAAAATAGAGAATTTTTAGGTTTGAGATGTAGTTTTCTAGAGAGAGAGGTTCTCTCCTCTCTCTTAGGTTTTAGAATTAGGATTTCTTTTACTTTATGGTTATTTCTCCAATTTCAGGTTCAATATTTCTTTAATTTATGTTCTCTTCTACTTTTGGTTACTCTAATGCTTTTACTTGTTAATTACTTATGTTGCCAAATTGGCTTATGAATCTTTCCATGTTAGATTTGAATATTCTATTTAATATAATTTGAGGTATTTCAGATTTATGATTGTTTTATTCTATTTATGATGCTTTCAATTTAATTTAGATTTTTCTCCTTTTGATTTTGGTTAAGTAATTGGTAACACTTGAGTTATCAAACTCAGCGGTTGATTGAAAATTGGAAACTGCTGATTGATTTGGATCACTCTAAAGCTAGTCTTTCCACAGGAGTTGACTAGGACTTGAGGATCAAATTGATTGGTCCACTTGACTTCCCTTTATTTAGTAAGGGTTAACTAAGTGGGAGCAACAACAATTCTCATCACACCTGATAAGGATAACTAGGATGGGATTTCCAGTTCTTATACCTTGCCAAGAGTTTTCTTTATAATTATTAATTTATTTTTCTTGTCATTTAAATTACTTGTCCCATATTCCAAAAAAACCCAACGATACTTTTCTATAACCAATAATAAATCATACCTCCCTGCCATTCCTTGAGAAGACGACCCGAGGTTTAAATACTTCGGTTATAAATTTTATTGGGTTTTGTTACTTGTGACAACCAAAACTTTTGTACGAAAGGATTCTTTACTGGTTTAGAAACTATACTTACAACGCGATTATATTTATAAAATTCTTTAACCCGCAGAAATCAGTTCGTCACAATACAAGAGTTAGATGTTGCAAACAATTTTCAAAAGAGTTGCCAATAACAGAGAAATCATCCATGAAGACCTCTAAGAATTTTTCAACCATATATGAGAAGATGGAAAGCATACACCTTTGAAAGGTAGCTGGGGCATTGCATAGCCCAAATGGCATCCTTCTATAGGCGAAAACTCCAAATGGACATGTGAAGGAAGTCTTTTCTTGGTCCTTGGGGTCCACCACTATCTGATTATACCCAGAATATCCATCCAGGAAGCAATAATACGCATGGCCAGCCAACCTCTCCAGCATTTGATCAATGAAAGGGAGAGGAAAGTGATCTTTCCTTGTAGCCTCATTCAGTCTCCTATAGTCTATGCACATCCTCCAACCAGTCACTGTCCTTGTAGGGATCAAATTATTCTTCTCATTGGAGATCACAGTCATCCCCGCTTTCTTTGGCACTACCTGGACTGGGCTCACCCAAGAGCTATCAGAAATTGGGTATATGAGGGATCCAAATCAATCAGCAATCCTAATTTTCAATCAAATGCTGAGTCTGATAACTCAAGTGTTACCAATTACTTAACCAAAGCAAAAAGGGAGAAAATCTACTCGAATAAAAATGTCTTCAGATGGGAAGTAGCAATAACATAAATAAAAGAAAGAAATCTTAAATCTGAAATACCTCAAATTATATTAAATAAAGAAATTAACTCTAACATGAAGTTCATAAGCCAAATTAAAAAGATAAATAACAATTAAAGTGATAGAATAAATAAAATTAGAAAATAAAGGAACATTGAACCTGGAATGAAGAGAAGTAGCCTAATCATAATATAAATCCTAAATTCTAATCCTAATCTTAAATCCTAAGAGAGAGGAGAGAACCTCTCTATCTCTAAACGCTACATCGAAAACCTAAAATTGTATAATGAATGTTGTATTCTGTTGTGGTCTGAATGAATGGATTGATTTCCCCACTTTATAGCCTCTAATCTGTATTTTCTGGGTCGAAAACTGGGTCAAAAACAGTCCAGAAATTGCCTCCAGCAATTTCTGATACGTACAGGTCGCTGCAAAGTCACGCGGAAGGGTCGTGCACGCGTTAGCGTGGATTGAATTTTTGCTAGGTCATGCGTCCGCGTGATCCACGCGTTCGCATCATCTAGCTTCGGAGCAGCTATGGTAAATTATATATCATTGTGAAGCCTCAGATGTTAGCTTTCCAACGCAACTAGAACCGTGTCATTTGGACCTCTGTAGCTCAAGTTATGATTGATTTAGTACTAGGAGGTCAGGCTGGACAGCTTTAGCAGTTCCTTCAGTTTCTTGTATTCCTTCCACTTTTGCATGCTTCCTTTCCATCCTCCAAGCCATTCCTGCACTGTAATCTCTGAAAACACTTAACACACATATCACGGCATTGAATGGTAATAAGAGAGGATTAATATTAGCAAATATAAGGCTAAAGAAGCATGTTTTCAATCATAGCACAAAATCAGGAAGGAAATTGTAAAACATGCGAATTGTATGAATAAGTGTATGAAAGATTGATAAAATCCACTCAATTGAGCATAAGATAAACCATAAAATAGTGGTTTATCAACCTCCCCATACTTAAACATTATCATGTCCTCATGCTAATCTCAAGAGAAGCTATAAAGGTGAAGAGGAATGGTAGAATGTATGAAATGCAACCTATCTATATGAATGCAACTATATGCAGAATATTTCTACCTACTTGGTTTAAAAGTAAATAAATTCTCGAAGAATAAATATGAACTGGATTTCACTAATTCAAATCACAAAATAAAGTACAAGTGAACTTGCAGAAAAAAATAGCTCATGAAAGCCGGGAACAAAGAATCGAGCATCGAACCCTCACTGGAAGTGTATGCATCTAATCGCTCAGGTGTTTAAGGTTCAATTCTCTCACTTCTCTACTAACGTTGCTTTCTAAGGCTTGCTTTTCATATAACAATCAACAAAAATTTAATGCACAGATACACATATCAAGAGGTCTTTTAAGGGTTGTAATGGGGTTAGGGTCAAGGTAGGATTGTATTTGGCCAAGTGGACTAAAATCTGAATCCTTAATTAACTTAAACTTTCCACCTAACTTAGGACAATCCATGTAATCATAATATAAAACCTAACTATCCATTAACCATGTTTTCCACATATTCATGCATTCGAATTTGAGTACAACTCATATGCATTGCTTTCACCATTTACTTTGGGGAATTTTGTCCCCTTTTATTTATTTGCTCTTTTTTTTTTCTTTTCCCTTTTTTTCTTTATTTTTCCCTCTTTTTTTTCATAATTTTTCTTTTTTTTGCTTTTCTCAAGGCATATGATTAAGGTATTGAATGCATGAACATATTCTAAACATTTCTTTCACATTTTTAGAAAATTCTAACATACTCAATTCTCAAACCAAATGTTTCCAAATCTACTTTCCCCACACTTAATTCATGAGCACTCTCACTAGTCTAAGCTAACCAATGATTCAAATTAAGGACATTATTGTTTTTCACTTAGAGTTAATGATGTGCTAAAGTAAAGAACAAAGGGGTAGAATAGGCTCAACATTGGTTTGCAAAGGATAATGAAAGAGTAAGGCCATATGGGTATGTAAGCTCAGTGAAACAAATGCCTCAATCACATAAGTGTATGCATACATTAAACAATGGAAATATAGAATTAAGCAAGACAAAGATCACAATTTTAGAGAGAACAACACACACCAAAAATAAAATATTGGTTAATAAAATGCAACCAATCAATTAGGCTCAAAATCTCACTGGTTTTGTGTGTTCGAGCTCTAAACCATGTTCCAAATTAAAATTTCTTCAAACAAGTTCAATAAAAATTTTAATTTAAATTAGTGAAATGCTATAAAAAGTTTCTTGAGAAAGAAAATATTACTTTAACTAAGTGGTAAAATATGCACAAAAATCAGACAAACATGCAATCAAACATGCAAATGCAACAATGAACAAACAAAGAAAATCAAACGTTGGTGTTGAGAAGGAAATAACTAACCCATGGAGATTGGTATCGACCTCCCCACACTTAAAGATTGCACCGTCCTCGGTGCATGCTAAGATATGCAAGTGGACGGGTGGCTACAACTGATGCTTTTCTCCAAGGATTGTGCAGATGGACTTGTTTGTCTTCCCATTTAGAAGCTTTCCCTTTCCCTTCTTTGGTGGCCATCCTGAAAGAAGAGGAAAAGAAGAAAAATAACCCAGAAATAAAGATAGGAAACAAATAAAGTATGGGTGGGTTAATGCCAAATAATAAGAGTCTCAATTACATGGTAGCTACAACATGCAAGTGAGAAAATAATAGAAGCACATGGCATACCAGTGGTGCAAAAGTTGCAACAATGGGGGAGAGAGTATGGGTAATGCAAGATAGTGTAAGTTCATGTCAATGCAAGATAATATAAGTATCATGAAGGATTAGCATTGACTTTAGGAAGAATAATACCCAGTCAGAGTAAAACAAGTCATGAAGCACCAGAATAATTCAAGAAAAGATGCAACAGTTGAAGAAGAAAATTTAATACCAATGGAAAAAATAATAAATTTTAAAAAAATAAAAATATGCACAAAATTAAAATGTAATGAATGAAAGTATGCAAATAAATTAAGTAAAATAGAATGGAAAATAATAATGATGAGAAGGTAAATAAACGAAGAAAAAGGAAGTAAGAAAGGAGGAAGAAAGAATAAGAAAGGATAAGACAGAATTAGGATTAGGAAAGAAAAGATAGGAATTCTGGCGCTAATCTGGATAAACTGTGCGGTGCAGGCGACGCGGACACGTGGGTCACGCGTTCGCGCGGTTGGCGCCATTTTTAAGTGACGCGGACGCGTGGGTGACGCGATCGGGTGAATGGCCAAATTTTGAAAACGACGCGGACGCATGGGGCACGCGGTCGCGTGGTAGGGCTTGTGCTTCCAGCATCATTCCAGCCCTACTCCACCTTAACTTGCTGCCATATACCCATTTACGCCAATTTTGTAGGGCCACGCGTTCGCGTGGGTGACGCGGACGCGTGGGGAGGCTATTTCGCAAACGACGCGAACGCGTCAGCGACACAGTTGCGTGGGCATATTTGTGCCTAAGGCACGCCTCCAGCCACGTTTTTGCGTGACTCTCTGCTTCTTTTCTTCCTTGTTTCTAATGCACTAATGATGCAGACGCGTCAACGACGCTTACGCATCGCGTGCATTTTTTTTTGTTTATATATGCAGTATGCAAATGCAAATGCAGGCTATATGTAGCTATATGCAGAGATTATGAGAAGAGTCATTGACAAAAATAAAAATAAAATAAAGTAAAATAAAACTAAGATTGAAACTGAACGATCATACCATGGTGGGTTGTCTCCCACCTAGCACTTTTTGTTGGCATGTATGGTTGGCCTTTAGATGCTGCTTCCGCAATTTCCTGGGTTTGGGTTGATGTAAGAATCCAGAACCCTTCTCTCTTGCCCAGCCTGATGTGCTGAACATTCTCGGCCATGGTTGTGAGCCTCTTCTTCATGATGGTTCTCCATATTCTCATCCATATCTGGTTCAAAGTACTCCTCCTCTTCCTCAGCACCAACTACTCTCTTTCCTCTTGCTTCCCTCCTTAATCTAAGGAAGGTCCTCTCAGGTTCAGAATCAAAAGAAGTTGAAGCCCCGCTTCTTCTCCCTGTCATACAACCAACAAGGCACAAGCAAGGAAATAGATGCAGAAAGTAATTTCTACAGAAATACTGTTAGTGTGAGTGATGCAATATATCAAACAGTTAGTGGGTTAGTGGACTGAATTGTAAACAACTAAGAAAATGGGTAGGGGAAAGGGAAGAAAATAACTGAACAGAAAGTAAATTACTCAAATAAACTTAAATCAAACAAAAGAAAAATGCTCAATCTAGTTATCCTCCAATCTAATCATTGTTGATACAAAATCAATCCCTGGCAACGGTGCCATAAACTTGATGCATGGAAACTTGTCTCTCAACAATTTTCCTTCGGCAAGTATACCGAATTGTCGTCAAGTAAAAACTCACAATAGAGTGAGGTCGAATCCCACAGCGATTGATTGGTCATGCAATTTTAATTAGAGTAATGTTCTAGTTGAGCGAAGCAGAATTTGGTTTGAGAGTTGCAGGAAATTAAATGGCGGGAAAGTAAATAGCAGAAAATGTAAATGCTAAAAGTAAAGGGCTGAAAATAAATGACAGAAAGTAAATTGCAGAATCTTAAATGGGAATGGGGAAGATGCTCATAAAAGTAAATTGCAGAAATTAAAGAGAATGGGTAAGATCAGAAATGGGGAATTCATTGGGTTTAGGAGATGTTGCATTCTCCGGATTGAGTTCATTTTCATCTCTTCCTCAATCAATGCGTTCATTGATCTCCTTGGCAATCTTAAGTGATCAAATTACAATTCCTTGTAATTCAATCTCTCAAATCTTGATCAATAGCCAATTCCTTGGTCAATTGCTCATGAGAAGAGATGAAGTATGGTCACTGATTATACCACATGCATTCCCAAATCAAGTGTTGGTAAAATTATAGTCACCATATCTTTCCAACCCCAATTTGGTCCAACATGAGAAAGCATTTCTAGCATGATCTCTTCATTCCTCTTCCAAGGTTCAGAAGAGATCCAACTATGAATAGCTTCTTTTCCAAGATAACTATCCAATTGGATGAAGATTGAAAGCTTTCTAGTAAAATCAAGAGAAAAGATAGAAGAAGAATAATGAAATCTAATATTGATCCATCAAATTACAACAGAGCTCCCTAACCCAATGAAAGAGGGTTTAGTTGTACATAGCTCTGGAAATGGAAAACAGAGATGGAAAATACATCATGAAAGTAAACTAGAAGTGCAGAGAAAGTAAAATTATACAGAGAGAAGTTCTCCAATTTCCAACTCCCCCCAAAAGCTCTTCTCTAATTCAAAACTACCCCTATATATACTACTCTTCTGATCTTCTAGTTGGTTCTTCAAGTCTTGGATATGGGCCTTTGGATCTTGAGTTTGAAGCAGTTATCCTCTCCAGTGGGCTTAGCTTTACTTGCAGAGAGAAAGTGTGAAGTAGGCAGGGTATTTAGCTCAGGACGTTAGTGGCGTTAATGTTAAGTGAGAGTGTGGGTTCGAGAACGTTAGTGACAATCACCTTTTTCACTAACGTTCCTAACCCAGGGATGATCCACGTTAACTTCAACGTTAGTGGCACCAACGTGACCACTAACGTTGCCTCTTGGTCCTTCGCACACGTTATTAGGACTCACCTTTTCCAATAACGTTGAGAGTCCTCCCTTCCCCTACATTAGAGTCCACGTTAACTTAGTTAACGTGGCTCTTAACGTAGGCTTGCCAATCCTTCGAGAACGTTGGTGACACTTACCTTTGTCACTAACGTTTCAAGATGCCCCTACTTCCCACGTTAGAATCTACGTTAACTACGTTAACGTGGCTTCTAACGTGGTGATGATAGCCATTTCCAACGTTAGTGACAAAGGTGAGTGTCACTAACATTGGCTCATCATCCTTCCCTCCACGTTAGCTTAAGTTAACGTGGGAGTTAACGTGGCTCATAATGGCTCATTGTGGCTCATTCGAACGTTAGTGACAAAGGTGAGTGTCACTAACGTTGGCGATTGTTTGCTTTCTCTACGTTAGCTTCCACGTTAACTTAGTTAACGTGACTCTTAACGTGGGCTATGATGGCTTCGAGGACGTTATTAGCGATTACTTTTCTCATTAACATTGCAAGCTAGCTCCCATTCCACGTTAGTGATCACGTTAGTTAGACTAACGTGGTTCTTTCTTGCTTCCTTTGTCCTGAAATCAAGCAATAAAGTGCATCAAAGTTCTAATCCACATCATGAGACATGCATCATCTAATTTGTCATATAATTCATGCATAATTCTCATGAAACCATGTAAAGTGCACCATGTTTGCTTGAATCAAGATGTAAGTGAAATTCTATCCAAAACTTGCTTATTTTCTAAGAAAATGTATGAAACTACCCTAAAACAGTAAAGAAAAGGTCAGTGAAACTGGCCAAAATGCACCGGCATCACTCTTGACCATAGTAATTTGGTGG
Source organism: Arachis ipaensis (assembly GCF_000816755.2). Taxonomy (NCBI): domain Eukaryota; kingdom Viridiplantae; phylum Streptophyta; class Magnoliopsida; order Fabales; family Fabaceae; genus Arachis; species Arachis ipaensis. The sequence goes on along the minus strand of NC_029787.2, from coordinate 88,404,492 downwards.
AGGTTGGTTGTCACAAAGTGGTCCACTATAACTATTGTCTTGGTATGCATTGTAGAATGGTCGTCATCCATGGTATTTTGGAAGGTGTTGTTGTCTAAAGGGTTGATCAGATCCTCGTGGCTCCGTCCATCTCTGATTGTTTTGACCTTGATGCATGTTCCTGTTATAGCTTCCATTCCTTTCAACAATATTAGAACCAAACTCAAAGTGACGGGGGTGAGAACTCATAGCAACTAATAAAAATTAAAAACAAAAATAAAATCAAATAAACAAGCAAAATAAAAAATTTACAATAACCAATAATAAGGCAAACGTTTGCAATTCCCCGGCAACGGTGCCATTTTGACGATCGGGTTTTCTATCAGTAAAGAATTTTTATAAAATTAATTGCGTTGTAAGTATAGTTTCTAAACTGACAGAAAATCCTTTCGTACAAAAACTTTGCCTGTCACAAGTAACAAAACCCAATAAAATTTATGACCGAAGTATTCAAACCTCGGGTCGTCTCTCAAGGAATTGCAGGGAAGTATGATTTATTATTGGTTATGAAAAAAAGTATATTTTTTTTTGGATATTTAAAATAAGGAACAAGTAATTTAAATGACAAGAAAAATAAATTAATAATTATAAAAATCTCTTGCAAGGTATAAGAACTGGAAATTCTATCCTAGTTATCCTTATCAGGTGTGATGAGAATTGTTATTGCTCCCACTTAGTTAACCCTTACTAAACAAAGGAAAGTCAAGTGGATTAATTAACTTGATTTCTCGGTCTTAGTCAACTCCTATGGAAAGACTAGCCTTAGAGGGATCCAAATCAATCAGCAATCCTAATTTTCAATCAAATGCTGAGTCTGATAACTCAAGTGTTACCAATTACTTAACCAAAGCAAAAAATGAGAAAATCTACTCGAATAAAAATGCCTTCAAATGGGAAGCAGCAGTAACATAAATAAAAGAAAGAAATCTTAAATCTGAAACACCTCAAATTATATTAAATAAAAAAATCAACTCTAACATGAAGTTCATAAGCCAAATTGAAAAGATAAATAACAATTAAAGTAATAGAATAAATAAAAGTAGAAAATAAAGGAACATTGAACCTGGAATGAAGAGAAGTAGCCTAATCATAATAGAAATCCTAAATCATAATCCTAATCCTAAATCCTAGGAAAGAGAAGAGAACCTCTCTCTCTAAAAGCTACATCTAAAACCTAAAATTGTATAATGAATGTTGTATTCTGTTGTTGTCTGAATGAATGGATTGATTCCCCCACTTTATAGCCTCTAATCTGTGTTTTTTGAGCCGAAAACTAGGTCAAAAATAGCCCAGAAATCACCCCCAGCAATTTCTGGTATGTACAGGTGGCTGCAAAGTCATGCGAAAGCGTCGTCCACGCGTTAGCGTGGATTGGGTTTTTGCCAAGTCACGCGTCCTTGTGATCCATGCGTTGGCGTCGCCTAGCTTCGAAGAAGCTATAATAAATTATATATTGTTGCGAAGCCCCAGATGTTATCTTTCCAACTCAACTGAAACCGTGTCATTTGGACCTCTGTAGCTCAAGTTATGAACGATTTAGTACCAGGAGGTCAGGCTGGACAGCTTTAGCAGTTCCTTCAGTTCTTGTATTCTTTCCACTTTTGCATGCTTCCTTTCAATCCTCCAAGCCATTTGATAAACCCATATTACATGAGTTCTTTTGTGCTTAATTTGAGTGATTTATACAATCCTTCACCTACTTATTCACATTAATTGTATGGTTTCACTTTCCCTTCCTTATTATGTCATATTGTGAAAAACATGTTTCCTAAGCTTTAAAAATTAATTATTTTAATTACCTTTATTTCCATTCGATGCCGTGATCAGCGTGTTGAGTAGTTTCAGATTTTCTAAGGCAGAATGACTTAAAGGATGGAAAAGGAAACATACTAAAATGGAATGAGAAAGCAAAACGGAACTTTAAGGAAACTGGTATCCACGCGATCGCATGGACGACGCGATCGCGTGCCAAGCACGAATCAGCAGCGACGCGGCCGCATGACTGACGCGACCGTGTGGCAAGGAAAAGCTCCAAATGACGCGACCGTGTGACCCACGCGGACGCGTGACAGAGGCCACGGATCAGAATTTACAGAATGCGCCCCCAGCGAATTCTGAAGCCCTTTTTGGCCCAGATCCAAGTACAGACAGCATAGACCAGAGGTTATAAAGTGTGGGAATGCACCCATTCAAAGAGAGCTCGCATATTTTACCTTTCAATGATTTAGATTTAGTTGAGAGGGAGATCTTCTCTCTCTCTTTTAGGATTTAGGATTTCTTCTTGTTTTAAGAGTAACTCTGGATCCCAGGTTTAATGTTCTTTTAATTTAGTTTTACTTTTATTTATTTATTCCAACATTTGAATTGATTATTATAATTTGATTTAAGAATTCCTCCATGTTACAGACTGTTATTTGAATTAATGATAATTGAGGTATTTTCAGTTTATGATTGTTTTCTTTGATTTAAGTTACCATTGCTTCCCATCTAAGGATAATTTTATTATTCCAGCAATTTTACTTTTTCCCATTTTGGTTCTGGTTAAGAATTCAGTAACTCAACATAATTGATAATCGTTTTCTTGCTAATTGAGCTGAACTTGAGTAATCCCAACCTTTTTTTAGGAAATAAATAGGATTCAAAGGTCAATTTAATTAGTCCCTTGACTTTCCCTTGCCCTAGTACAGGTTGATCAAGTAGAGTTTAGATTCAACTTTCATTATAGTTGAGAGAGATAACTACGTTGGACCTCCAACTTCTCTTACCTTTCCAAAATTCTGCTTTATAGTATTTATTTATTTTAATTGCCATTTACTTCACTTGTCATTTAAATTACTTGCTTCTCATCTTCTAAACCCCGATTACAACCTTTATAGCCAATAATAAGAACATACTGCCTCGCAGTTCCTTGAGAAGACGACCCGAGGTTTGAATACTCGGTTAACAATTTCTAAAGGGGTTTGTTACTTGTGACACCCAAAACATTTGTACGAAGGGATTTTTGTCGGTTTAGAGACTATATCTACAACGCAACTGTTTCCATGAATCTCTTTACTGGTAAAAATTCTCTCGTCACCATTCCTGCCCTGTAATCTCTGAAAACACTTAACACACATATCACGGTATCAAATGGTAATAAGAGAGGATTAATATTAGCAAATATAAGGCCAAAGAAGCAAGTTTTCAATCATAGCACAAAATCAGAAAGGAAATTGTAAAATGCGAATTGTATGAATAAGTGTATGAAAGATTGATAAAATCCACTCAATTGAGCACAAGATAAACCATAAAATAGTGGTTTATCAGAATTATTTGTTGGTTTGGAGCTATGCTTACAATGAAGTAATTCTTTCTATATGAAGAAAATCTAGACCATCGAGCAAATCTCGATCATCAAAATGGCACCGTTGCCAGGGAGTTGCAATGGTGTTATGTTATTGGCTATTGTGAATATTGTGAATATGTTTACCTTTTGCTTATTTGTTAGTTTTTGTTAGCTTTATAACTTTGTTGCTTATTCTTGTTAGCTTTTGCTTTTATTTGTTACTATGAATTTTCACCCCTTTGGCTATGAGTTTGGCTCAAATTATGTTATATGGAAAGGGAACTATAATGTCAATATGCATCAAGGATGGAGCAATCAAGGATGGAGGGAACTTCAGAGGATTGATCACCCTTCTTGGCAACAACCTCCTCCGGTCTCTTATAGGTATAATTCCCCTCCAAATGCATATCAATCTAATGGATGTGGTGACCCTTATTGTGATTGTCAACAACCACCACCACATGCCTATGAACCACCCCCTCAACATGGTTTTGAACCACCTTACTCACAAGCCCTATACCACCAAACACCCCCATATGACCCTAATCCTTATCCACCATACCAACCACCTTATGAGCCATATGAACCATACATAGAACTACCACAATTCCAACATAACTACTCCCAAGAACCACCTCCATATACACCATCTCCATACCCTTACCAATATGAGCCACCTTCCAACTACAACGCCTTTTCCTCAAATAATGAACCCTCTCTTCCACCACCGCCCTCCGATGAAGCCCTCATGCTAGAACTAGGAGATCTTAACTCTCAATTCCAAAGGCAACAAGAGGGGATGGAAAAGGAGTTTAAGGAGCTAGAAGCCAAGATGGCTATCCTAGTAGAAGCCGTTAGCAATATGGCCTCCTCCCAACTAAGCCTAAGCAACCAAGGCACTCCCATTGACGAATGTGGAGAAGCAATTAAGGAGCATAGTGAGGGAGTGAGTTTAGAGCTTCAAGGTGAAGAAGAGAAGTTGAAGCAAGAATTGCCACAAGGGGAGGAAGTTAAGACAACTAAGCCGGAAGGAGTGGTTGAAGACCTAGGAGATGTTGGAAGTCCATAGGAATGTAGAATCATAAAGCCCTCTTCCAAGAAGCTTGACATTGATGTTGAGGAGGGTGTACAACCTCCAAGGCATTTCGTGGTGAAAAACTTTGAAGAGGTTGACCAAGAGATGGATTCAATCATTGAGGAATTCTTATGTACAATTGAATCCTCTCCCATTAGGCTTGACATGGAGATTAAAGAAGAAGACACCTCACCTCCCATACCCTTGGTAAGCAATGAAGAAAAGATTGAATTGGAAGGAAGCCACCAAGAGGAGGAGGTTGAGCAAGAAGCAAGCTCCATCATTGAAGATGATTCCACACCAACTAATGAGTCTTTTGGAATTGATGAATCTCCTTTATTGTGTTGTGAAGAAGCTTGCAAGGAGGTGGAGGTAGCCAAGAAGGAGCACAAGGGCGTAGACCTCGCATTGGCTAAGTGTGGGGAGGTCCCCCTTCCTAAGTCACCATCATCCAACACAACATTCAAGTGGGTAAAATTCTTATCCTAAGCTTTGCTTTCTCACTTGAATATGGTTTGATTGAACATGATGGTCAACTTAGAGCTCTTTGTGGAGTTAAGAGTAGGAGAGAGTTTTGTAGTGGTTGGACACATCACTCTAAGTTCATGATGGTTGCATACTCAAAGTTGAATGGAAATGGTTGGTGTAGAACCAAATTGCATGGATCTAGGAGAATGTTTGGGTGCTTAATTGAGAATTATAAGGTCATGCCACCCAATTGGAATCATGATAATCAATTTGAAGATGGGTGTCAAAACAAAGTGTGGGATCCCAGATCACACAAGAAGAATCAAATTTGGGAGCTCATGGCTTGTGTGAAACTCCATCAAGGCTTGGAGTTATCATCTTTGGAGACTAAAGCTTATTGGAGATTCAAGCATTGGTGGATGTTCAAGGATAGCTTCAAGCACAAGCCACCTTAAGAGGAACTCCCCATAAGTCCAACTTAAGGACAATAAACAAAAGTGCTAGGTGGGAAACACCCCACCATGGTAAATTCTTTTCATTTTTCCCTTTTGTACATATTGGTAATTAGTTTAATTTCATGTTTTGTTGAGTTTGTTGAGTATAATTGGTAGTTTAGTAGGCTAAATAAGGTTTTATGGTGTTTTGGTAGCTTTTTGGAGGTTTAGAATGCTTGGTTTGGTGCAAGAACTTGGAAAAATTTTGAAAAACAGAGCACCAACCCGCGCGTGCGCGCACCTGACACGTGCGCGCACCTGGCGCGTACGCGCGCCTCAAGCATTTTCGACCATCCAGCCATGTACGCGTACGCGTGGATGCAAAAATTCCACCCCCAGCCAAAAACCCGAGAGTTAGGCCTGCACTGTGCGAACATTGGGCCTAAGGCACAAACCAACCCGCGCGTATGCGCACCTGGCGCGTACGCGTCCATAAGCTAAATGCGCAATGCACGCACATGCACGCTATGCACGCGCGCACCGATAGCGCCACCTGCCCTCCTGGTACATGTTCCAGAGAGTTGAGCCAACCTTAGGCTGACTCTGTGCCTCGCGCATAATCTCACCCGCGCGTACGCGCACCTGGCGCGTCCGCGCCCTTCTGCCAAACTGCGCATCGGCGCGTGGGCGTGCATGACGCGTCCACGTCGCAAAAAAAAGAGTTTTTTTTTTCTCATCCTCCATTTTCTTTTGTCCATTGAATTCGCATACTTTTATTCTTTGCATTTTTATTTTGTTTTTATAGCTTGTTTTTACCTTCTTCTTTTTTTAGCTTCTTATTTGAATAATGGCGTTGCATTTTCCTACTCAATTGTTGAGAATTTCCTGGTTAATCTTGGTGCTTCTAGACTTGTTTGATATTTATGGGTAATGAAATTTCTAATTCAAGGCTTAACCTTTGATGATCCTTGTACCCTTTGTGCATTGATATGAGCTTACATGTCTTTCATGACCCACTCTTTCTAGTTGAACTTGATGCTTTTGAGTGCTCTTCATGCTTTGACTTTACTCTTGCATCAAGTGTTAGTTAATATGTCTTAGCTTATATTGCTCTCTCACTTACATGCGTAGCTAACATGTAGTGAGAACCATACTCTTATTTGGCATTAGCCCCCGCCTATGTTCTATTTGCTTTGATATCTTTGTTATAGGTTTAATTATCCTTCTTTCTCTTTTCTTTTAGGTTGGCCACCAAATAAAGGAAAGGAAAAGCTTTTAAATGGGGCAATATACAAGTTCAACCGCACAACCTTTTGAAGGAGCTCATCAATTGTAGCAACCTATCCACATTGCTCTTCTTTGTGTGCACCGAGGACGGTGCAAATTTCTAAGTGTGGGGAGGTCGTCCGACTGATCTCCATGGGTAACAATTTCCTTTTTCAACACCAATTCTTGTTGAGGGTTCGATGCTCAATTCCTTGTTCTCAGCTTTCATGAGCTTTCTTCTTGCAAGTCTATTTGAACTTCATTTTGATATTTGAATTGGTAGGATTAATGAATCATCATATGATCTTAGCCTTACTTGTTCATACATGCTCTTGGAGATTGATTTGCTTTTAACCAAGTAGGTAGAATCATATTGCATTTAGTTGCATGCATGTAGATAGGTTTATATAGTTTCTTTGCATTGAATAAATGTTCATACCCTTTTCTTATCCTTCTTTATTCTTAGTATGAGGACATGCTTGGTTTAAGTGTAGAGAGATTTGATAAACCCCGATTTTGTGGTTTATCTTGTGCTTAATTTGGGGGATTTTATCAATTTTTCTCACATTTATTCAATGAAATAGCATGGTTTTGTAATTCTCCCTTGATTTGTGCTTAAATGTGAAAACATGCTTTTTAGGCCCTTAAATTAGTGATCTTAACTCACTTTAATTTCATTCGATGCCTTGATGTGTTTGTTGAGTGATTTCAGGTTCATAAGGCAAGTATTGGATGGAAGAAGTGAGGAGAGAAGCATGCAAAGTGGGAGAACTCATGAAGAAATGAAGGAACCGTAAAGTTGTCAAGCCTGACCTTTTCGCACTCAATCAATCATAACATGAGTTACAAAGGTCCAAATGAGGCGATTCTAGTTGCGTTGGAAAGCTAACATCCGGGGCTTCAAAATGATATAAAATTTGCCATAGTTGCCTGACGTCTAGGGATGAGCACGTGCACTGAATGTGTGCACGCCGATGGAGCATCGTGGGTCCACTTTGGGCAACTCGTTGGGGGCGATTTCTAGCTCATTTTGGGCCCAATCCAACTAATTTCTGATGCTATTGAACCCAAGGATTGAGGGGGGAATGAACCAAGTAATCATAGTTGAGTTTTCATCATGTTTTAGAGTAGAATTCTAGAGAGAGAGGCTCTCTCCTCTCTCTAGATTTAGGATAGAAATTAGGATAAAGTTAGGTTAATCACTCTCAAATTTCTCTTTTAATTCTTGTTTTGATTTCACTTCTCTTTACATTTTAGTGTTCTATTGTCTTTGTTCTTCTAGTTTCTCTTGTTAATTTCCCTATTTTTCCATTTTTATGTTTATGAACCATTGTTGAATCTTGATTTCTTTGAATGCAATTTCATGTTTCTATGTCTCTTTTATGTTACCTCCATTGTTATTGTTGATTTCTTGTTGATGATAGTTATGGATCTTGTTAATTTTGGTATGTGGTGATGTTTACTTTTCTTACACTCTAGGTATTTGTTAAAATGTTTACACTAGTTTTTGAGTAGTTCTCTTTGCTCTTGGCGTAGGCTACGGGAATTGAGTGACCTTGAGTCATTGGGTCTCAATGATTTAGTGATTTGAGGACCCTTGGTGATCAATTTGATATCCATTGACTAGTCCACTACTAATCTAATTAGTAGATAGGTTGGGACTTATGGGTTGATGTGATCAAAGCCATTTGACGTACTTCAAGTCTAGGAGTAGATATTACGTACTTAAGTCTTTTGGAAGTAGACTTAATGAGCTTAGTCTCTGATAATTATCAATATTTAGTTTGTAGACAAGGATGGTGATCTTAATTACCTATGTCTAGCCGAGAGTTCTTTTCCTTTATTTCATTAGTTTTTCCATTTTACTTTCTTGTCATTTAATTTTTCTTGCCATATACTTTTCTTGCAAAAATATAAAACCAAACCCCATTGCGTCTTCATAGCCAATAATTGAGCACTTCATTGCAGTTCCTTGTGAGACGACTCGGAGCTTAAATACTTCGGTAAATTTTCATTTGGGATTTGTACTTGTGACAACTCAAATTTTTGATATGGAAATTTTTTGTTGGTTTGGAGCTATGCTTACAACGAAGTAATTCTTTCTATAAGAAGAAAATCTAGATCATCGAGCAAATCTCGATCATCAGATAGCTTTGCATTCTTCTTTGGGATTCGAAATTATATCACTTGGGAGTGAGCTTGTTGTTCTCTCAATCACTGCTTGCTTGGACAGTTGCCCAATCTACCTTTTTAAGTTTCTAATTGAAGCTTCATGATTTTTGCTGGTCATCTCCTGATGTTTCATCATCTTTTCCATCAGTATCTCTAAGTTTGAGATCCTTTGAGTATCTTGTGGTATTTGTGGCTGGTTGTGGGGTGTTGAGGGTGGATGATAGTTATTTTGGTTAGTGGCTGGGTTATTGGGTGGATAGTAGCTAGAATTTGGGTAGTTATTTTGGGATTTTCTGTATGGATTGTGGTTAGTGTTTTGCTGGTTGTTGTGGTTTGGATTTCTTGAGTTGTTTTAGTTAGAATTTTTCTGCCAAGGTTGCTGACTGTGGTTGTCTCCCCACCTTAGATTTGGATGGTTCTTCCAAGAGGGGTTGTATGTGTCTCCATGGAATTCATTCTGGCTGGATCCTTGGTTGTGCATGTAGTTTACCTGTTCCTGCTGCTGATCTTCATAATTTTCCTCATTTTTCCCCACCCAGTTGGTGGTTGGCTTGTGACATTCACTGATGCAACTTGTAAGCTGTCAATCTTCTTAGCCATCTGCTCAAATTATTGCTGGATTTGTTGATGCATCACCTCATTTTGAGCTAGAATAGTGTCCACACCTTCCAACTCCAATACACCCTTTTTCTAGGCTGGTTGGCATTGTCTTTGATGGGCAAAGAAGTATTGATTATTTGCCACCATATCTATGAGGTTCTGGGCTTCCTCTGCTGTCTTCATTAGCTGCAATGAACCTCCAGCTGAATGATCTAGTGCTTCCTGAGCTTTCAGAGTCAACCCTTCATAGAAATTCTAAAGTATGTCCCATTCATTGAACATTTCAGGGGGGCATTTTCTAATCAAGGCCTTGTATCTCTCCCAAGCCTCATAGAGGGATTCTGCTTCCATCTGTGTGAAGGTTTGCACCTCTGTTTTCAATCTGATAATCCTTTGAGGTGGGTAGAACTTGGCTAGGAATTTGCTCACTAGATCCTCCCAGCTAGTGATGCTTTCTTGTGGAAAGGCTTAAAGCCATTGAGCAGCCTTGTCCCTCAATGAAAATGAGAACAGCAAGAGTTTATATATGTCAGGATGTACTCCATTGGATTTTACTGTGTCACAGATCCTTAGGAAGATAGATAAATGCTGATTTGGATCTTCTAGTGGGCTTCCTCTATAGGAGCAGTTGTTTTGTACCAAAGTGACGACTTGGGGCTACAATTCAAAGTTGTTTGCATTGACATTCGGGGTAAGGATGCTACTCCCACAATGCCTAGGATTAGCAAATGTATATGAAGCCAAGACTCTCCTCTGGGGCTGACCATTGTTGTTGGCCACTCCCATTGGTGGATTTGTTAGGTTCTTCTCCATTTCTTGGTAGTCTTCTTCAGAAGTTTCCTCACCAATGACCCCCTTTCCTTTGGCTTCCCTTCTCAATCTTCGAAGAGTTCTCTCGTCATGATCACCAGAAGTGGAGACCTCTCTCCTTGCTTCTGTCATACAACCAAAACAACAAGAAACACATAGAGCACTCTGTAGCTTGAGTGCAGTTAGAGTTAGTAGAGACAAAGTCTTAAATAGTTAGTATGCTAATCAAAAATAAAGGAAAAACAAAGAAAAAGTGCTTAATCTAGACCACAACCTTACTTAATCATTGTCAATTTAGATCAATCCCCGGCAACGGCACCAAAAACTTGATGGGTGGAAATCGGATTCCACATAAAACTCACCAGAAAGTGTACCGGGTCGCATCAAGTAGTAATTACTCACAAGAGTGAGGTCGATCCCACAGGGATTGATGGATTGAGCAATTTTAGTTAGGTGATAAATTTAGTTAAGCAAACAGTTGATGAATTGAGTGATTTTGATTGACAGAAGCTAAATTGCAAGTAAATAAAATTGCAGAAGGTAAATTGAGCAAAAGAATAAAGTGTAGAAGAGATAAATTTCATGTAACTTAAAGAACAAGAAAGTAAAATGACTGAAACTTAAATTGCAAGAAAAATAAATGGCTGAAGCTTAAAGTGCAAGAAAACTAAATGACTGAATCTAAATTGCTGAGAAATATAAATTGCTTGAAGAGTAAAAGGATTTGGGTGCTGGGATTTAGAGTTGAACAAGGAATTGCAAATTAAAGAAGATCAGAGAGCTCTGAGATGAAGAAATTCAGCTTAGCAGCCAAACAGAAATGTAAAATTGATTGAAGAACCAAACAACAAGAAAACTTAACTCAATTATGAAATTCTAAAGAGAAATTGAAGATGGAAGAAGAGAAATGAGATTAGACAACAGATCTAGATCTCAATTGCTCTCTTGATCAAGTAGAAAAGTAATTGTAGAAGAAAATGAGTTTTAAAAATAGCAGAGAAGATTAAAACCCAATCCTTAGATCAATTGAGAGGAAGAGTAGAAGATGATTCTCAGAATTTGAATCAATGGAGCTCCTCAGTCTCAAGATCCAAAACAGAAAAGTAAAAGTTGCAGAAGAAGAAAATGAAAACCGAAAACTAAACTCAGATCCAATCCTTAGAACAATTGAGAAGAGAGGTAAAAAATAATTCTCAAACTTAGAATCAATGAAGCTCTTCAATCTCAATTCAAATTCTAAGAACAGATAGCAGAAGTTGCAGAAGAAATGAAAATGCAGAAAGAAAACTAAATCCAATTCCCAATTTTAGAACAACTCAAATCAAAGTGAAAACTAAAATAGAGCTAGAGGTAAAACTAAAATGAGCCAAAGATCCTTTACAAATCAAATTAACTCCTCTTTATACACTTTTCTATTTTTGGTTTCTAGGACTTGGAGTGGGCTTTTCAAATTCGGTGAAGAAGTGGATCCAAGATGGCTTTTTATTGAAATTGGACCCTAGGTGCTGGCTCCAGTGGAGCACTCAATGAGTAAAGAAAACGTAGCGCTCCCTTGCCTTGTCCCAGGCTCGTGCCAAGACTTTGGTTGTAGCACTCAGTTAGTGAATTAAACGTAGCGCCCCTTGCCTTGGAGTGAGGCTCCCTCTTTGAATCTTGCTGGCTTCATTTGCTAGCAATTTTCCTTGTGAAGCATAACACTCGGTTAAGAGCTTCAACGTAGCGCTACATGCTTTGAAAAATGCTTGAAAAGCTAGCATAAGATGACTTGTCATCAGAGTGCATCAGCTCGAGCATTCTGTTCTCGAGGTATGTGGCGGACCTCATATTCCCCGAGTTGTCCGAGCTGTTCCCTGGTTTTGTCCAAGTACCTTTTCATGGTGGGATCCTTGGCTTGGTAGCTCCCTGCTATTTATGAGGTGACTACTTGTGAGTCACTGAAGATGATAAGCTTTTGAGCTCCAACTTCCTTAGCCAGCTTCAAACCAGCTAGTAGTGCCTCATATTCGGCCTGGTTGTTTGAAGCAGGGAACCCGAATTTGAGGAAAAGTTCGATTTGGGTTCCCTTATCGCTTACTATTATCATGCCTGCGCCGCTTCCTGTTTTGTTTGAAGAGCCGTCTACGTAGAGATTCCATTCTGTGGGAGTTCCCGGAGTATCAGTGTACTCAGCAATGAAGTTGGCCAAATATTGGGACTTGATGGTCGTTCGAGTTTCGTATTGAAGATCGAACTCAGATAGCTCGACTGCCCATTGTAGAATTTTTCTCGCTAAGTCTGTCTTCTGGAGAATGCCTTGCATGGGCTGATTAGTCCAAACCTTGATGGTGTGAGCTTGAAAGTAGGGGCGAAGTCATTGGGAAGTTAGTATGAAGGCGTAGGCGAACTTTTCTATCTTTTGATAGTTCAGTTCTGCCCCTTGTAGAGCTTTGTTGATGAAGTATATGGGTTGTTGCCCATTCCCGTCTTCTCTTACTAGAGTTAAGGCTATTGCCTGCTTTCCTACTGCGAGGTAAAATACAAGTGGTTCTCTTTCCCGTGGTCAAGTTAGGATGGGTGGTTGTCCCAGGAATCATTTGAAATCCTGAAAAGCCTGCTCGCACTCCGTTGTCCATTCAAACCTCTTTCCTTTCTTTAAAGTGGCGTAGAAGGGGAGAGATCTTATGGCCGATCCAGCTAGAAATCTAGACAAGGCTGCCAGTCTTCCGTTGAGTTGTTGTACCTCTTTAACGCAGGTCGGACTTTTCATGTCGAGTATTGCCTGACATTTATCCGGGTTTGCCTCAATTCCTCTTTGTGTGAGCATGAATCCCAAGAACGTGCCAGCTTCTACTGCAAAGGTGCATTTTGTTGGATTGAGTCGCATACCGTGCTTTCTTATGGTGTCGAACACATTGGTGAGGTCGGATAGTAGCAATTCTTCACTCCGTGTTTTAACCAACATGTCATCTACATATACCTCCATTAGTTTCCCAATACGGTCTGCGAAGACTTTGTTCATTAATCTTTGGTAAGTAGCTCCTGCGTTTTTGAGTCCAAATGGCATGACGACATAACAATAGTTTGCTTTTGGAGTTAGGAATGAGGTTTTTTCCTGATCGGGTGGATACATTGGGATTTGATTGTATCCTGAATAAGCATCCATGAACGAGAGGTACTTGTATCTGGAGGAGGCATCCACTAGAGTGTCGATATTTGGGAGTGGATAGGGATCTTTTGGGCAAGCTTTACTGAGGTCGGTGTAATCAGTGCACATCCGCCATTTTCCATTTGACTTTTTCACCAAAACAACATTGGCTAGCAATAGGGGGTACTTGACTTCTCTTATGAATCTTGCCTCCAGTAGAGCTTGTACCTGTTCTTCCACAGCTTGGGATCTTTTCGGTCTGAGCTTCCTACGGTTCTGCTGTATTGGCCGAGATCCTGGGTATACTGCCAGTTTATGGCACATTAGCTTGGGGTCTATGCCCGGCATATCTGCAGCCCTCCATGCGAATAGGTCGACATTATCCCTTAGGAATTGTATCAAGGGCTTATTTACGTCCTCATTTAAGGTTGCCCCGATATTTGTTGTTTTGTCCTGGTCATCTCCTATTTAGACTTTTTCGATCTCGCCTTCAGGTTGTGGACGGAGTTCTTCCTGACATCGAACTACGCCGAGTTCGATGGTGTGGATTTCTTCCCCTTTGCCTCTGAGATTTAGACTTTCATTGTAGTAGCGTCGCGCTATTTTCTGGTCTCCTTTTATCGTACCGATCCCTTCTAGAGTTGGGAACTTCATGCATAGATGTGGAGTTGAAACTACTGCAGCGAGCTGGTTCAATGTTGCCGACCTATCAGGGCATTGTAGGCTGAGCTTACGTCGACTACAATATAGTTTATGTTGAGTGTCCTTGATCGGGTTCCTTTTCTGAAGGTTGTGTATAGTGAGATGTATCCAAGCGGTTGGATTGGGGTGTCTCCAAGTCCAAACAAGGTGTTTGGATATGCTCTGAGCTCTTTTTTCTGCAGGCCGAGTTTATCGAAGGCGGGTTTGAACAAGATATCCGCTGAGCTTCCTTGGTCCACCAGTGTGCGATGAAGGTTAGCATTGACCAATATGATAGTGATGACCATGGGATCGTCGTAACCTGGGATGATGCCTACCGCGTCTTCTTGGGTGAAAGTAATAGTAGGGAGATCGGGCGATTCTTCCCTTCCGTCGACATGATATACTTCTTTAAGGTGCCTTTTGCGAGATAATTTTGAGATTCCCCCTCCTACGAATCCTCTGTTTATCATATGAACGTGTCTCTCCGGGGTGCGAGGTGGTCATTCACTTCGTCCGACCTCTTCGTCCCTTTTTCTTTTTCTGGGCTCTTCTGATTTGTTGGCTAAATACCGATCTAGTCGTCCTTCTCTTACCAATTTCTCAATAAAATTTTTTATGTCTAAGCACTCATTGTTAGGATGTCCGTAGATTCGGTGATATTCACAATATTCTGTCCGATTTTCTCCTCCTTTCTTGCTTTTGAGTGGACGAGGTTGTGGTATCTTTTCAGTATGGCATACTTCATGATAAATATCCACAAGAGACACCCGGAGAGGGGTATAGTTGTTGTATTTTTTAGGCTTCTCACCGTATTGATCTTCTTTTTTCTTGGACTCTTTCTCCTTGTCCCGGGAGGAGTAAGAGAATCCGGATTTTGAGGTCTCTCCTAGCCGAGAGTTTTCCTCCATGTTGATGTACTTCTCAGGTTGTTCCTGTACTTCATTCAAAGATGTTAGATGTTTCTTTGATATGGAGTGACTAAAAGGTCCTTCTCGCAGGCCATTGATGAGACCCATAATGGCTGCTTCCGTTAGTAGGCTTTGTATGTCCAGCACATTGAGCATAGTCATAATTATCATTTTGTACAAAATTACCTGTCATGTCATAGGAGGCCTCTTGAGGTGAGTTTTGGGTGTTGATAGCTGAGACTTGCATACCACCCATCTGTTGAGTAAGTAGACTTATTTGCTGAGACATAAGCTTATTCTGAGCAAGAAGAGCATTAAGAGCTTCTACTTCCATAATACCCTTCTTCTGAGGAGCCTCAGAGTTCACAGGATTCCTGTTAGATGAGTATAAATATTGGTTGCTAGCAACCAATTCAATCAGCTCAATAGTCTCCTCTGGTGTCTTCTTCTTGTGCAATGAACCACTTGAAAAATTATCTAAGCACATCTTAGACATTTCACCCAAGCCCTCATAAAAGATGTCTAGTTGGGTCCATTTAGAGAACATGTCCGGAGGGCATTGTCTAATCAGTAGCTTGTACCTCTCCCAAGCTTCATAAAGAGTTTCACCATCCCTCTTCCTGAAAGTCTGAACCACCACCCTAAGCTTTGTCAGCTTCTTTGGTGGGAAAAATTTAGTAAGAAACTCAGTAACAACCTTGTCCCAAGTATTCAAACTCTCCTTGGGTTAGGTATCTAGCCATAGCTTTGCTTCATCCCTCAGAGAAAACGGGAAGAGCATGAGTTTGTACACCTCTGGGTTCACTCCATTTGTCTTCACAGTATCACAAATCTACAGAAAATTATAAATAAATTGATTTGGCTCTTCGTGGGGAAGACCATGATACTGGCAGTTTTGTTGCACCAGGGTGACCAATTGTAGCTTCAACTCAAAGTTGTTCGCAGTTATAGGAGGCACCACAATGCATTTACCATAAAGATTTGCAGTAGGAGCAGAGCTAAGCACTCTCCTTTGTTCTTCATTTCCATTCGGATTTGCCACATTGGCATTAACAGCATTATTGTGATCCATAGTGGATTCTGCAGCCTTGTAAAGTCTTGCTTGTTGTAAACGTCGCCTACAAATCCTTTCAGGTTCTGGATCAAAGTCTAATAGAGGTTCCTTGTCAATGTTCCTGTGCATAAACAAATAGAAAACAAGAAAAGATGGGATTCTCTGCGTCAGAGTGAGCATCGGGGACGATGCTACATTTTAAGTGTGGGGAGGTCGCCATCTCTGGCGTTCTTTTTTTGGTGAACCACTACATACTCTTTTTATTTATTTTGCTACTTTTCTGTATTTTTCTCTTTATTTTTATTTTTTATTCTCTCAGTACTTATATATATTACTATTTTTATGTATTTATTCTACATGTTGCATTTTAGTTCATATTTTAGCCATTTAGTTTAGTTGCAATTCTAACTTATTAGTTATAGAAATTGTGGATTAATTAGTATAGTTTACCCATTTTAACATAAGATAGCTTAGTTTAAATTGAAAAATATAAAAAGGAAGTAAACTAGGAACTTGAACACAATAGAAACAATCCACACACCTTGTATATATAGCATTACATGTTAGTTAGTTAACAACATTTCATCAAGGAGAAACACTAGAACTTTAAAGCCATTCAATATAAGTTTTACATTGAGAATAATGGGAATTTTTAACTAAACCTGCATGACATACATAACTGATAAATGATTTTTGAGTTAGAGAACACACAGCCTGTGAGTTTTGAGCTTAATTATATGGTTACATACAAACCATAATATTTTATTCATGTGTGTTCCGCCCTTCTTTTTTATTCTGATGTTCTTTACTTTGTTTTAATCTATATGTCCAATTATAGAATAGAAATACATACCAAGAGAGTGATTGAGGCCATTATTCGATTTTAGCTCACTTATCCCAAAATAGCTTACCTTTTACATCACCCTTGTTAGCCCCCTTGAGCCTTTAAATCCTTTTTTTTTTCTATAAACCACATTACTAGCCTTAAGCAGAAAAACAAAATAAAAATCCCAAGTTGAATCCTTGGTTAGCTTAAGATAGGAAGTATGTATGGTTTAAATGTGGAAAAACCTATTGGGAACATGGATGATAAAAACAAAAGGTAGACAAAAAAGTTGAAAAGAATAAAATAATTCAAAATAAAGAGTTTTGGGAAGCATGCTCATGTGAAATCAAATTAACTGAATTACCATGTGCATTAAAAAAAA
>NC_029787.2:88385070-88386699 GCF_000816755.2 Arachis ipaensis | reverse complement strand
AAAGTATGTATGTTAGGTGAGATCTTAGACTAATTAAGGATTCACTTATTAGCTCACTTAGCCTTATACATATACCCTTACCTTTACCTTGGCCCCATTACAACCTTTACTAAAGACCTCATGATTTTTGGTATGTCTATATTCTATAATTGTTGATTGGTTAGATGAAGAACAAAGTTATAGAAAGTAAGGATAAAAAGAAGAATAGAGTGATTAACCCAATAAACACTGAGTGATTAGAGAGTAAACACAAAATTCAGTGAGGGTTCAATAGCTCATTAACATATATCTCTGTTGAAATTATTAAATGTCTTGCAAGTTTATAAAATGTTTTTTTTTTCATCTCAATTGTAAAGGCACTTTATCAATTATCTAAGGTTTGGCTATATATATATATATATATGACTCCTTGAGAATGTGAATTAATTCAACCAGATGCAAGCTTTATATACAAGTGAATAAAAACTAGAATTGCATGATGCATCATTCATCTAGGTAGTTGCATTTAGATTAGATTGCATTGCATGACATTCCACCACTTCAACCTAACATTACTCTTGGATTTAGCATGAGGACATGCTATTGTTTAAGTGTGGGGAGGTTGATAAACCCATATTTTATGATATATTTTGTGCTTAATCCGAGTGATTTATTCAATCCTTCACCCACTTATTCATATTATTTGCATGGTTTTACTTTCCCTTCCTTATTATGTGATGTATGTGAAAAACATGTTTCCTATGCTTTAAAATTAATTATTTTAATTACCTTTATTTCCATTCGATGCCGTGATTTGTGTGTTGAGAAGTTTTAGATCTTCTAAGGAAGGAATGATTTAAAGGATGGAAAGGAAACATACAAAAATGGAAGGAAAGCTTAAAACGGAGTTTGTGAAGAAACTGGCATCCACGCGATCGCATGGGCGACGCGGACGCATTCCAAGCGCGAAAAAGCAGCGACGCGGCCGCATGACTGACGTGACCGCGTGCCTTAAGCAGAACACATATGACGCGGTCGCATGACTGACGCGACTGCATGACAAGGAAAACTCCGAATGACGCGACCGCGTGACCCACGCGGACGCGTGACAGAGGCCACGCACCAGAAATTCCATAAAACGCTCCCAGCGAATTCTGAAGCCCTTTTTGGCCCAAATCCAAGTCCAGAAGGCATAGACCAGAGGTTATAAAGTGGGGGAATGCATCCATTTAGAGAGACACCACTTTAGTTTAGTTTTCATGATTTAGATTTAGTTTAGAGAGAGGTTCTCTCCTCTCTCTTCTCTCTTAGGATTAGGATTTAGGATTTCTCTTAGTTTTAGGAGTGACTCTCGATCCCAGCTTCAATGTTCTTTTACTTTATATTTATCTCTTATTTTTAGATACTTTAATGCTTATATTAGTTATGTTGCCTATTTGGCTTATGCTACATCCATGTTACAGATTACTCTTTTGAATTAATGTTATTTGAGGTATTTCAGTTTATTATTGCTTTCTTTTATTTACATTATTGTTATTCCCATCTAAAGACATTTTTATTCCAATAGATTTATTTTTCTTCTTTTGGTCTTGGTTAAGAAATCAGTAACTCAGGAGTTATCAAACTCAAACATGAATGATAATTGTTATC
>NC_029787.2:88379393-88384785 GCF_000816755.2 Arachis ipaensis | reverse complement strand
TTTAGGGGTTTGTTACTTGTGACAACCAAAACGTTTGTACGAAGGGATTTCTGTTGGTTTAGAGACTATATCTACAACGCGACTATTTTTATAAAATTCTTTACCACCATAAAATCCCAACGTCAAAAATGGCGCCGTTGCCGGGGAACTGCAATCGTGTGCCTTATTATTGGTTATTGTAAATATTTTTCTTTCACTTGTTTATTTGCTTTTATTTTCCATCTTTATTTCTTTTAGCTACTATGAATTCTCACCCCTTTCGCTTTGAGTTTGGTTCTAATGTTATTGAAAGGAATGGAAGTTATAACAGGAACATGCATCAAGGTCAGAGCAATCAAAGATGGATGGAGCCAAGAGGATATGATCAACCCTTTAGGAAACAACACCCTCCAAGATATCATGGACAAAGACCATTCTATAATGCATACCAAGCAATTAGACATGGTGGACAACCTTGTAATTACCAACAAGCCCCACCATGTGCTTATAGACCATCCTCTCATCATAACTCCGAACCACCACACTCACAAGCTCCTTTTCACCATTCACCACTGTATGATCCTCATTTACCCCAGTTCCAATCCAATTAATCCCAAACACCACCACTTCCCCCTGTGCCATATCCAAATCTATCACCCCGAGAATCAGAGGTTCGCCTCAAGGAAACAGTAAACCGACTTCAAACAACCCTTCATCAACTGGAGCAAGCAATAAGTCAATTATCTTCTAGACGTTCGAACATTCAAGGACATCCCACAGCCCCATGTGGACAATCTAAGGAAGAACGTAGCATGAAAGAAATACTAGAAACTCCAGTAGACAAGACAGAGCATGGCTTCGTACTGGAACAAGTAGAGGAAGCTGTTATTATTGAAGAAGAAGAGTTGGTTGAAGACTTAGGAGACGCTGAACCTCCATGGGAATCCAAGGTTGTGGAGCATTCTGTCCAGGATGTTACAATTGATGCTAAGGAGGATTGTGCACAATCCCCAGAGCAAGTCTTTCATGAAGAACTAGACAGAATAACCCAAGAAGCAAATTTCCTTGATGATGATAGTCGCAAGTCAAGTTCTCCTAGTAATGAACTTGCATCCGCAAGTGAATTCTCTGAGATCGAAGAATCTTCCCCAAGTGAATACGACGATGATACGGAGGTAGATTTCTCTCAACCTCCAGTCTATGACTTAAGTGATGAGGAAGACATAGATGGCTTTGATCAGCACATGGATATGTTTGAAGAATCTTGCAAGGAAGTGGAGAATTTCACAGAAGAGCACAAGGGAGTAGAACTCACAGAACCACTGGAACCACCTATCCCAAGGTCATTACCACCCAATACAAGCTTTAAGTGGGTACAATCCTTAACCTTTAACTGTGTTTTTCCACTTGAATATGGTTTGCTTGAAACAGATGGCCAGCTTAGAGCTCTCTGCAGCTTTAAGAGTAAGCGGGAAATGGCTCGTACTCAGAGCTGGTGCACAAGGTTCAATAAGGTTCCACGCTTCAACTTAAAGTGCACGGATTGGCATCATGATCAATCGGATGGATCTCGGAAAACATTTGGTTATCCTGGTGAGAATCTAATTTCTAAACCGCCCGGATGGAAAAGTATAGATCAAGACGAAGGCGGATTCAAAAGCAAAGTTTGGGATCCTGGAATCTGTGCTGACATTCATTACCCCGGGAGCCTGACAATCTGTTTGAAGCTGCTCAGAAGCTTCACATGCCTAGTTTGGGACCATGGAGGCTATTGGCATTCCAAGCATTGGTGGAGATTTTTGGATGAATTTAAGCATAAGCCGCCATAACAGGAAGCTCATCCAATGTCTAACTTAAGGACTTTAACTAAAAGTGCTAGGTGGGAGACAACCCACCATGGTATGATCGTCCCTTTTTCAATTTTTATTTAGTTTTATTTGTTTTCAAGTTTTATTTTATTGAACCTGGAGTTTTGCATCTCATTCATATTAATCATTGCATTCTGCATACTGCATAATTGCATACCTGCATAAAAAAAAGGGTGTGCGACGCGACCGCATCCCTCATGCGATCGCGTCACATTGCGAAAAACACTACCCACGCGACTGCGTCATTCACGCAGCCGTGTGACCTGGAGATCGGCGTAAAGATCCAATGTCCAGAAAGTTAGGCTAGAATCGTGCGGCCATTGTGCGTTTCGTACAAATGACCCACGCGATCGCGTCACTTGCACAACATCAATCCCACGCAACAGCGTGAGCGACGCAATCGCGTCGCATTGGATTACACAACACCCCAAAAGGAGACAGAGAGTTGCGCTGAAACGACGCTGGATTCGTGCGTTTAGCATAAATTCCAGCGACGCGATCGCATGTCCCAGGCAATCGCGTCATTTACTCTTTTTGCCCTCCACGCGATTGCGTGCCCCACGCGATCGCGTCAACCACCATTTCAGCCCAACCACGCGACCACGTGCACCACGCGATCGCGTGGATTCAAATTATAACCCCCCAGTCATGCGAACCCTATCAGTCGCACACCCTCCCCAAACCCTTCCACTCCCTCTCTTCTTCTCCAACCCCCAACCACCACCCAGCTACCATCACCGCCACCCCCAGATGCCGCCGACCACCCAGACCCCGCCGCCACCCACCCCCCTTCCTCCTTCCCCCTTCTTTCTTCTTCTTTCTTCTTCTTCCCCCTTAACCGCCACTGCCCTCCGTGACCACCTCCCACTGATACACGAAAAACTTGTCTCATAACAAATTTCCTTCGGCAAGTGTACCGAATTTGTCGTCAAGTAAAAACTCACAATAGAGTGAGGTCGAATCCCACAGGGATTGATTGATCAAGAAACTTTAATTAGAGGAATGTTCTAGTTGAGCGAATCAGAATTTGGGTTGAGAATTACAGAAAATTAAATGGCGGGAAAGTAAATAACAGAAAAGTAAATGCTAGAAATAAAGAGCTGAATGTAGATGACGAAAAGTAAATTACAGAATCTTAAATGGGAATGGGGTAATTGCTCATAAAAGTAAATGACAGAAATTAAAGAGAATGGGTAAGATCAGAAATGGGGAGTTCATTGGGCTCAGGAGATGTTGCATTCTCTGGATCAATTTCATTTTCATCTCTTACTCAATCAATGCACTCATTGATCTGCTTGGCAATCTTAAGTGATCGAATTACAATTCCTTGTAATTCAATCTCTCAAATCTTGATCAATAGCCAATTCCTTGGTCAATTGCTCATGAGAAGAGATGAAGTATGGTCACTGATTATACCACATGCATTTCCCAAATCAAGTATTGAGAGGAATATAGTCACATATCCATCCAAACCCAATTTGGTCCAGCATGAGAAAGCATTTCTAGCATGATCTCTTCATTCCTCTTTTAAGGTTCAGAAGAGATCCAAGTTTGAATAGCTTCTTTTCCAAGATAACTACCCAATTGGATGAAGATCGAAAGCTTTCAAGTAAAATCCAGAGGAAAGATAGAAGAAGAATAATGAAAACTAGTATTGATCCATCAAATTACAACAGAGCTCCCTAACCCAATGAAAGGGGTTTAGTTGTTCATAGCTCTGGAAAATGAAAACAAAGATGGAGAATACATGATGAAACTAGAAGTGCAGAGAAAGTAAAATACAGAGAGTAGTTCTATTCCAAGAGGCTCCCTATAATTTCCAACTCTCCTTTTTCAATTCAAAGCTACTCCTATATATACTACTCTTCTGATCTTCTAGTTGGCTCTTCAAGTCTTGGGTATGGGCCTTTGGATCTTGAGTTTGAAGCAGTTATCTTCTTCATTGGGCTTGGCTTTACTTGCAGAGAGAAAGTGTGAAGTGGGCAGAGACTTTAGCTCAGGACGTTAGTGGTGTTAACGTTCAGTGAAAATATGGGTTCGAGAACGTTAGTGACAATTACCTTTTTCACTAACGTTCCTCACCAGAGTAAGAGCCACGTTAACTTCAACGTTAGTGGTACAAACGTTGCCACTAACGTTGCCTCTATGTCCTTCGCACACGTTATTGGGACTCACCTTTCCCAGTAACGTTGAGAAGTCTCCCCCTTCCTTACGTTAGAGTCCACGTTAACTTAGTTAACGTGGCTCTTTTAACGTAGGCTTGCCAACCTTCGAGAACGTTAGTGACACTTACCTTTGTCACTAACATTCCAATGTGCCCTTAGTTCCCACGTTAGAGTCCATGTTAACTAGGTTAACGTGGCCTCTAACGTGGCTGTGCTAGCCATCTCCAATGTTAGTGACAAAGGTGAATGTCACTAACGTTGGCTCATCATCTCTCCTCCTCACATTAGCTTCCACGTTAACTAAGTTAACGTGGGAGTTAACGTGGCTCATTGTGGCTTGTGTGGCCTCCTTCCATCGTTAGTGACAATGTTAGGTGTCACTAACGTTGGCGATCACCTTCCTTCTTCACATTAGCTTCCACGTTAACTAGGTTAACGTGGGAGGTAACGTGGCTTATTGGGGCTTGTGTGGGTTAATCCCATCGTTAGTGACAATGTTTGGTGTCACTAACGTTGTCGACCACCTACTTTCTTCACGTTAGCTTCCACATTAACTAGGTTAACGTGGGAGTTAACGTGGCTTATTGTGACTTGGCCAACGTTAGTGACAAAGTTGAATGTCACTAATGTTGGCTTCCCCTTTACCTCTTAACGTTAGAGGCCATGTTAACTAAATTAACGTGGCTCTTAACGTGGCCACTTATGAGCTTGGTCCAACGTTAGTGATAATGTTAAGTGTCACTAACGTTGGCTCCCTTTCCTTTCTTCCACGTTAGAGTTCACGTTAACTTAGTTAACGTGACTCTTAATGTGGGCAATGATGGCTTTGAGAGCATTATTGGCGATTACTTTTCTCATTAACTTTGCAAGTTAATCCCATTCCACGTTAGTGCTAACGTTAGTGTAACTAACGTAGCCACCAATGTGGTTCTTCTTTGCTTCCTTTGTCCTGACATCAAGCAATAAAGTGCATCAAAGTTCTAGTCCAAGTCATGGGAAATGCAACATCAAATTTGTCATTAAATTCATGCAAAATCCTCATGAAATCATGTAAAGTGCACAATGTATGCTGGAATCAAGATGTAAGTGAATATCTACCCAAAACTAGCTTATTTTCTAAGGAAATGCATGAAACTACCTAAAAACAGTAAAGAAAAGGTCAGTAAAACTGGCCAAAATGCCCTGGCATCACAACACCAAACTTAAAGCTTGCTTGTCCCTAACCAAGTACTAGAACAAGAGAATGATGAATGGAATGCCAAGAGAAATGAGTCATTCTTGTGGAGGTCTTGCCCCTGGTTTTATGGTGGTTTCATGCATAGCAACTTAGGTTCATTCCTGGCTTTCAGACCTTTATCATGTCCTAGAACACTCACTGTG
>NC_029787.2:88371802-88378465 GCF_000816755.2 Arachis ipaensis | reverse complement strand
TCCTAGAATACTCACTGTGGTTGCATCCCATGAGACTTTTATTCATTGATCCTTTTATTGTTATTTCAGGGCTTATTTGTGTTCTTAGGCTAAGTGCTCTATAAGGGGGCGACTCTTTAAGATAAGCTTTCCGCCAACACTCCCGAACCAGTTGGTTCAAGGTGCTAGGTGTTAAGACACCCCTAAGGACTTACTCCCTCAAGTCTCTTTCCCCCATACATACACACCACAGGCATATAGTTTATTTATTTTCTTTTCTTGAGACCTTGGTGTCCAGCACCCCTTTGGGTTACTAAATGCTCTGTAGTGAAGGTTACTCTTGATAGTGGACTTTCAACTGATAATCCCGAGTTAGTTAACCCAAGTTACCAAGTGATAAGGCACCCCTAAGAGCTTATTCATCCAAGTAGATCCCTCACACAAGAGCACCACAGACACATGCCTCAAGATTAAAACCATTGGTGCCTAGCCTTATTGCTTACTCTTTTTCTTTTATTTTTCAACCTTTATTGTTCTTTCCCTTTTTCTTATTAGGATCTTCTTATTTAGCTAGTCTCATGGGGTGTGTCTCAAGCATAGTTTTCCTGACAGATAGTTGTATTCCCACCTTATGGTTGAACCAACTTAGCTAACTTATGACTATACCATAAACTTATGAACTTACTCCATAGTATGAACTCCTCTCTGATCTTTTGAAATACACATTCTCTTTTTCATTTGATTCAAAGGGACAAGCATACAAGTAAGTAAAGAGATGATGCAGTGACATAGAGACTAGCAAACATAGACCTATTCAACAAAAAAACTTTAAAAGACAGAATTGAAAAGGTTCAAACTATTATGGAAGCAGGTTCTATTTCATACAAGATCTTCCTTATTCAAAGCATAGAAAAAGATGGACCAAAGAAGGAACTCCACCACCTTTTACTCATGTGGTTGCCCATGCTCTCCTCCTTGCTTGTCCATTCTTGCCTCTCAGTAACTTGGTAGATGGCTTGAGTGAGCTGGGAGTATTGTTCCTGTTACTGCTCCATTTGTTATTTCTGCCATTCTTCTTGTCGGCTCATCCAGTTGGACTGAAGGTTTAGTATTTGCTCTTGTCCTTCCATCTGTCTCGTCCCTAAATCTTCAATGGCTCTTAGAAGGTGGTTTATATTCAAGTCGGCTGGGTCATGATGCTCTTCTTGTTGGTATTCTTCCTGATGATGCTTCTCTTGGTGAGCTCCTTCTTTCGCTTTTAGCTTCCCTATTTGTGGCCTTCTTTGTTGCTGAGCAGGTGTAGTATAGACCAGACGCTGGATTGTCATTAGCCTCCCAGGGTTCACCCAGCTTGGATTGCTATCCTCAAAGACCACCTTGGCCTTTGTGCACAATCTGAGAATGGTGCTGGGGTACCAAAGTCTGGCACCTGATTTAAGCTTCTCAGCTGAATCTTGAATTCCTTCAGCTATCAGTTAATGCACATTGATTTCTCCACCTTGTACTAGGCAATGTACCATAGTTGCTCGATTAATATTGACCTCTGAATTATTTGCAGCTGGGAGGATAGACCTCCTCATGAGTTCAAACCACCCCTTGGCTTCTGAGCTAAGGTCTCCCCTCTTGATGAACCGGGGTCTCCCATCTACATACCTTTCCCAGTCAGCTGCTATAACACAGATGTCAGTCACGATTTCTGTGAGCTCATCATTGTCTTGGCTTTTACTTATCCTTGCATGATAACTGGGCTCATCAAAATGTGGTGATTTCAGCTGAAGAGTTCTTATTATAGCATTTGGGCTGAAGTCTACCTCCTTTCCTCTTACATAGCTTTTGAAGGTTGGAGCCCTGGTTTTGTCTTCTCTAACCACATTTGCATAGAACTCTTTGATGAGGTTTGCATTGATCTTCCCCTCTGGATCAGTGAGCCTTTGCCACCCTCTTTTTTCAATTTTCTCCTGAATCTGTGGGCACTCGTCTTCATTGAATTGGAAGGTCAACTCGGGCAGTATCTTTTTGAGCTTTATCCGCTCAAATTCTCGTTCATGGAAGGCAGTTTTGAATCTCTTCTCATCGAAAGGAATGCTCTCCATTGGTTCCTTCCTTTTTTGCCTCTTGGAGCTTGACGATGCCATGAATTTGAGTTGCTGTGTGAGGGGATTGGACGGTAAGGATAGATGAGGAATTTGGTTGGTTAGGATGAGGTGTGATGAAGAGGTTTTTGGACGCCGAAAGTGTGAAGTGTGGAGAGTGGGAATTTGAGTATGAGGAGTAAGTATGCACTAGGACTCACTTATATAGGGAGATTGTGAGTGAATGGAGGGTGTGGATTGATGGAATGGTTGCTTGATGGACGGTTGGGGTTGTGCATGGAAAAAGGACAAGGATCATCACTTTATGAGGGTTATTGGTTCGGCCTTCAAGATTCTCCTTTCTTCAATGTTGCATGGCAACATTTTCCAATGCATTCCTTCTTGAGACAAGTGTGTAGTTTCTCTTCATGAAGTGGCCGAACCCTTCTCATTTAGTTGTCCAATCAATCTCCTTCAATGTTCCTCTCCTTTTCCCTATAAAGATAAAATAAGAAAAGTAAGAATTAATATTATAAAAAAAATTTTAAACTTTACGGCTAGAATAATAAAAAGAAGAAAAGATTAGATTGTTTATTCATGAATTCTAACTAACTGTGTATCCTTATATGCACATTGGTGGCACCATGGGGTGACACCAAACTTAGTTTGGAGCACTGTGATGAAAAGTTCTGTTCAAAGCTCCAAGATTAGCATGCTCTCAGCTGCATTCATGCTTTCTTGGCACGCTTTGAACACCAAACTTGTTCTTCACTATATACTGCAATATAAGGATTTCACCAAGTGTTTGTCAAGTTTGGGTTAGGATTCATGAATATTGACTTATTCACTATTTTCTAAAAGTATATAAAACATGGGTTGCCTCCCATGAAGCGCTTCTTTAGCGTCACTAGCTTGACGTTTCTCCCTCATCAGGGTGGTTGGTAATGCTTGAAGTCCTCCCCTCTTACCGTGGACTTATATCCATTGGTTGTATCAATGATCTCTACATGTTCCAAGGAGAGAACTCTGTTGATAGCGAAGACCTTAGGTAACTAAGATGGTACAGTGGGGAGATTAGGGAGGATATCTGGGAAGTAAGCTGAGATCACTTTATCCCCTGGAGAGAAGTCCTCTGTAGGAATCTTCTTGTTCCTCCACCCCCTTGGTACCTTCTTCTTTGTCCCTTTTGATGTTGCCTTGCTCTTTGTGATTTCTTCTTCTAAGGAAATTTTGTTGTTGTCCCCACATGTCTCTGGTGATTTAGGTTCCTCCAACTTTTCCTTGAGCTGTGACAACTGCTTATTTCCTTGTTCATCAACCAAGGGCTTTCCTATATGGGCTGGTTGTGCTTCAGTGCTTGCTTCCTCTTTTAGTATCCCATTATGATCTTCGCTTGGTTCTTTGTTCTCTTGGTCTGCTTCTTGTGAGAGTTTGAAGACATTGAAGCTGAGTCGTTCATCATGAATCCTTAATATTAACTCCCCTCGCTCCACATCTATGAGTACTCTGGCTGTAGCTAGGAATGGTCTTCCCAATATGATTGGGTGAGTGTAACTCTCTTCCATGTCCAATATGACAAAGTCTGTTGGGAGGAAGTATTTCCCAACTTTTACCAATACATTCTCCACCACTCCTATTGCTTGTTTTTGAGTTTTGTCATCCAGCATGATGACTACATCTGTGGGCATTATCTCATTGATCTGCAGCCTCTTCACCAGGGATAAGGGCATTAAATTGATGCTTGCTCCCAAATCGCAGAGTGCTTTATCAAACATTATTTCTCCTATGGCACAGAGGACATGAAAACTCCCTGGATCTTTTCTTTTTGTAGGAAACTGTGGTTGAATGAGGGCACTGCACTCCTTGTTCATCACTTTAGTTTGGCCTCCCTTGAGTGAGCTTTTCCTGGGAAGCAGCTCCTTCATATACTTGATGTATGCAGGCATTTGTTGAATAGTCTTGATGAATGGTATGTTGACATGCAGAGATGCAAACAAATCTAGAAACCTTGAGTATATTCTCTTCTTCACAGCACCATTGAGCAGTTGGGGAAAAGGTGCATAGAGTCTCAGCAGCTCCTGTTGTGAGATTTCCGGTTCTTGATGATCTTTTTCCTTCTTCTCTACTGAGGTATCTTCAGGTTGTTCTGACAGCTTGCTTGGCTTGTCCTCAGTCTCCTTATCACTTATAGTGACCATCTTACAATCTTCCCATCTTACTTTCTTTGTTTCACCTCTCGGATTCTTCTCTGTGTCACTTGGGAATCCATCTGTGGGTTTGGGAATTTGCTCAGAGAGATACCCCACTTGAGATTCCAACCTCTTGATTGTGTCTCCCTGGTTCTTGAAACTGGCTCGCACTTCCTCCTTGAACACCTTGTTGTCTTGAATCTCCTTGCCTATGCTTTCAAGTAGATTCTCAATCCTTGAGAGTCTGTCATCAAATGATTGTAGATCGGGATTAGAGGTGGAAGGATGAGGTAAGTTATTTTGGTTTTGATGTGGATGTGGAGAAGTGTTGTTATGGGGGTGTTGATATGGTCTAGATGTGAAATGTTGGTGGCTTGCATTGTTGGGATTTGGGCGTCTTTGATCAAGGCTTTGGTCTTGTTGATTTCCCCACCCAAAATTTGGGTGATTCCTCCATCCAGGGTTGTAGGTCTTGGAGTATGGATCATGGTTTTGCCTAGGTGAATTTCCAATGTAGTTGACTTGCTCCTGACTTCCCTCTGCTTCTTCATTCACTCCTTCTTGGGTTGTTGATGAAGTGGAGATTGCTGCTACTTGGTTCCTCTCCATCTTCTTGGTTAGGTCAGCCAGCTGCTTGGTAATGAGCTTGTTCTGAGCCAGCAGAGCATCTATATTGTTTAGCTCCATCACTCCTCTAGTGTTCCCTCGTTCGGAAGCATAGAAGTAATCATTCTCTGCTACAGTTTCAATGACATCTATGGCCTCCTTAATGGTCTTCTTCTTGTTCAAAGATCCACCGGATGAATGGTCTACGGCCTTCTTTGACTCATAAGAGAGCCCTTCATAGAAAATGTGCAGCTGCACCCATTCGTTGAACATGTCAGGTGGACACCTCCTTGTCAGGTCCTTAAACCTCTCCCATGCTTCATACAAAGTCTCACCATCTTGTTGCCTGAAAGTTTGGACCTCAGCTCTCAGCCTATTAATTCGTTGAGGGGGATAGAATCTTGCTAAGAATTTGTTCACCACATCTTCCCAAGTTGTCAAGCTCTCCTTCGGGAAAGACTCCAGCCACTTGGCTGCCTTATCCTTGAGTGAGAATGGAAATAAGAGCAGTCTATAGGCGTCAGGATGAACACCATTAGACTTCACTGTGTCACATATTCTCAGGAAGGTGGTTAGATGTTGATTGGGGTCCTCTTGGACACTCCCTCCGAACGAACAGTTGTTCTGAACAAGGGTGATGAGCTGTGGCTTCAGTTTGAAATTGTTGGCGTAGATGGTTGGCTTTTGAATGCTACTTCCACAGTTTCCTGGGTTTGGATTGATGTAAGAGCCTAAAACTCTTCTATCCTCCCCAGCATGATTTGCTCGACCTCCTCCGCCATGGTTGTGAGTCTCTTCTTCATGATGGTTTTCCATGTTTTCTTCCATGTTTGGTTCAAAGTATTCCTCCTCTTTCTCAGCACCAACTACTCTTTTTCCTCTTGCTTCCCTCCTTAATCTAAAGAAGGTCCTCTCAGGTTCAGAATCAAAAGAAGTTGAAGCACCGCTTCTTCTCCTTGTCATACAACCAACAAGTTCAAGCAAGGAAAATAGATGCAGAAAGTATTTCTGTTAGAATGGTTGTTAGTGTGAGTGATGCAATATATCAAACAGTTAGTGGGTTAGTAAAATGAATGGTAAATAACTAAAAACCAAAAAGTAGGGGAAGGGAAGAAATTAACTAAAACTGAAAGTAAATTTCTCAAACAGAAAATTAAATCAAACAAAAATAAAATGCTCAATCTAGTGATCCTCCAATTTAATCATTGTTGATGCACAATCAATCCCCGGCAACGGTGCCATAAACTTGATACACGAAAAACTTGTCTCATAACAAATTTCCTTCGGCAAGTGTACCGAATTTGTCGTCAAGTAAAAACTCGCAATAGAGTGAGGTCGAATCCCACAGGGATTGATTAATCAAGCAACTTTAATTAGAGGAATGTTCTAGTTGAGCGAATCAGAATTTGGGTTGAGAATTGCAGAAAATTAAATGGCAGAAAAGTAAATAATAGAAAAGTAAATGCTAGAAATAAAGAGCTGAATGTAGATGACGGAAAGTAAATTGCAGAATCTTAAATGGGAATGGGGTAATTGCTCATAAAAGTAAATGACAGAAATTAAAGAGAATGGGTAAGATCAGAAATGGGGAGTTCATTGGGCTCAGGAGATGTTGCATTCTCCGAATCAATTTCATTTTTATCTCTTCCTCAATCAATGCACTCATTAATCTCCTTGGAAATCTTAAGTGATCGAATTACGATTCCTTGTAATTCAATCTCTCAAATCTTGATCAATAGCCAATTCCTTGGTCAATTGCTCATGAGAAGAAATGAAGTATGGTCACTGATTATACCACATGCATTTCCCAAATCAAG
>NC_029787.2:88369952-88371728 GCF_000816755.2 Arachis ipaensis | reverse complement strand
CTACCTAATTGGATGAAGATCGAAAGCTTTCAAGTAAAATCAAGAGAAAAGATAGAAGAAGAATAATGAAAACTAGTATTGATCCATCAAATTACAACAGAGCTCCCTAACCCAATGAAAGGGGTTTAGTTGTTCATAGCTCTGGAAAATGAAAACAAAGATGGAGAATACATGATGAAACTAGAAGTGTAGAGAAAGTAAAATACAGAGAGTAGTTCTATGCCAAGAGGCTCCCTATAATTTCCAACTCTCCTTTTTCAATTCAAAGCTACTCCTATATATACCACTCTTCTGATCTTCTAGTTGGCTCTTCAAGTCTTGGGTATGGGCCTTTGGATCTTGAGTTTGAAGCAGTTATCTTCTTCATTGGGCTTGGCTTTACTTGCAGAAAGAAAGTGTGAAGTGGGCAGAGACTTTAGCTCAGGACGTTAGTGGTGTTAACGTTCAGTGAAAATATGGGTTTGAGAACGTTAGTGATAATTACCTTTTTCACTAACGTTCCTCACCAGAGTAAGAGCCACGTTAACTTCAAGGTTAGTGGTACAAATGTTGCCACTAACGTTGCCTCTATGTCCTTCGCACACGTTATTGGGACTCACCTTTCCCAGTAACGTTGAGAAGTCTCCCCCTTCCTTACGTTAGAGTCCACGTTAACTTAGTTAACGTGGCTCTTTTAACTTTGGCTTGCCAACCTTCGAGAACGTTAGTGACACTTACCTTTGTCACTAACGTTCCAATGTGCCCTTAGCTCCCACGTTAGAGTCCACGTTAACTAGGTTAACGTGGCCTCTAACGTGGCTGTGCTAGCCATCTCCAACGTTAGTGACAAAGGTGAATGTCACTAACGTTGGCTCATCATCTCTCCTCCTCACGTTAGCTTCCACGTTAACTAAGTTAACGTGGCAGTTAACGTGGCTCATTGTGGCTTGTGTGGCCTCCTTCCATCGTTAGTGACAATGTTAGGTGTCACTAACGTTGGCGATCACCTTCCTTCTTCACGTTAGCTTCCACGTTAACTAGGTTAACATCGGAGTTAACGTGGCTTATTGGGGCTTGTGTGGGTTAATCCCATCGTTAGTGACAATGTTTGGTGTCACTAACGTTGTCGACCACCTACTTTCTTCACGTTAGCTTCCACGTTAACTTGGTTAACGTGGGAGTTAATATGGCTTATTGGGGCTTGTGTGGGTTAATCCCATCGTTAGTGACAATGTTTGGTGTCACTAACGTTGTCGACCACCTACTTTCTTCATGTTAGCTTCCACGTTAACTAGGTTAACGTGGGAGTTAACGTGGCTTATTGTGACTTGGCCAACGTTATTGACAAAGTTGAATGTCACTAACGTTGGCTTTCCCTTTACCTCTTAATGTTAGAGGCCACATTAACTAAGTTAACGTGGCTCTTAACGTGGCCACTTATGAGCTTGGTCCAACGTTAGTGATAATGTTAAGTGTCACTAACGTTGGCTCCCTTTCCTTTCTTCCACGTTAGAGTTCACGTTAACTTAGTTAACGTGACTCTTAACATGGGCAATGATGGCTTCGAGAGCGTTATTGGTGATTACTTTTCTCATTAACTTTGCAAGTTACTCCCATTCCACGTTAGTGCTAACGTTAGTGTAACTAACGTAGCCACCAATGTGGTTCTTCTTTGCATCCTTTGTCCTGAAATCAAACAATAAAGTGCATTAAAGTTCTAGTCCAAGTCATGGGAAATGCAACATCAAATTTGTCATTAAATTCATGCAAAATCCTCATGAAATCATGTAAAGTGCA
>NC_029787.2:88368424-88369916 GCF_000816755.2 Arachis ipaensis | reverse complement strand
TTGTTGTTGTGGATTTTAGGTTGTTAGGTAGCCTAGGATGTGGTTAGTGGATTTAGGTCTGTTTAATTGCGCTGTTCGTGTTTCTTGTTTTATTCTGCTGTTGCTATGATGATTGTAATGTTCATATGCTGTACTTTCTTGTTTCTTGCTGCTCTGCACACTGCATTTTCATGTTTATATTCCCTATATGTAATTGCAGCTTTAATTTTAATTCATATGAACTATTTGATTGCTGTTTATTTTTCGGGACAATCCAATTTTAGCCGAGATGCTGCCCAAATTTCTATAAAATATTTTCATTCATGTTTTGGTTTTGGCATTTTGAACTCTGCTTTCCTCTGCTTTAACCAAACCAATTCATGACTGCCAGGGCATGCTTTCTTATCCTTTTTTATTTCCTGGTTCATAATTTGCATTTTTGATGTTTGATTCCAATTTTTGCTATTTCTATATCTATTTGAATCATCATCAACCTGTTTTCCTTATTTGGATATGAGTTACTTATAGCTTCTAACTATGAATACTTGTTACTTGGAATATTTTCATTATGCCACTTACTTTAACCCGCTTTTTACTGACTCACTAATGTTAACTTCCTAACTCTTTTTCAATTCTAACCAACCTAACCTTTCAAAACTTCTCTTCTGATTTTCTTTCACTTTCTTTTAACATACTAACCATGGCATGATGTTAATTTTTCTATTTAACATGAATTCAATTACATTTTGGATTGTGATTTCTTCTTTTCAAACCTGATGAGTATTCCTCTTCTGAAGAGAATGAGGATGTTACTGAAGAGCAAACTGCCAAGTTTTTTGGTGCAATCATAAAGCTAAATGCCAAATTATTTGGCATGGATACTTGGGAAGATGAACCTCCCTTGTTCACCAATGAACTAAGTGATCTGGATCAACTGACATTGCCTCAGAAGAGACAGGATCCTGAAAAGTTCATAATACCTTGTACCATAGGCACCATGATCTTTAAGGCTCTATATGACCTTGGTTCAGGGATAAACCTCATGCCCCTCTTTGTAATAGAGAAACTGGGAATCTATGGGGTGCAAGCTGCTAGAATCTCATTAGAGATGGTAGATAATTCAAGAAAACAGGCTTATGGACAAGTAGAGGACGTGTTGGTAAAGGTTGAAGGCCTTTACATCCCTACTGATTTCATAGTTTTAGATACTGGAAAGGAAGAGGATGAATCCATCATCCTAGGAAGACCTTTCCTAGCCACAACAAGAGCTGTGATTGATGTGGACAGAGGAGAATTGATCCTTCAATTGAATAAGGACAACCTTGTGTTTACAACTCAAGGATCTCTCTCTGCATCCATGGAGAGGAAGCAGAAAAAGCTTCTCTCAAAGCAGAGTCAACAAAAGCCCCCACAGTCAAACTCTAAGTTTGGTGTTGGGAGGCCACAACCAAACTCTAAGTTTGGTGTTGAACTCCCATATCCAAACTCTAAGTTTGGTGTTGGAGAGTCTCAA
>NC_029787.2:88365928-88368272 GCF_000816755.2 Arachis ipaensis | reverse complement strand
TATTCAATCCTTAATGCACATTTACTTAGCTCATATTCATTACTCTCCTGCTCCTTTGCCACTATGTGCTTCTTTTGTTAATTGCCTCCTTGTTTTCCTGTTTTTATTATATCCTTGAATTCTGTTTTTCAGGATGTCGGACTCCCACATAAAAGGGAAAGGAAAGGCAACAACTGGCAAACAGAAAAGAGGAGAAGCCTCTATGTCTATCATAGATCTCATGCATGATGCCTCCTTGCAGGAGAAAAATTTTACCCCGCAGGAGAAGGCCGACCAGCTAATCCCTACTACTGATCCAGTAAAGTTTGCAAACCGATACTGTGAGCTGAGGTATCCGGTGTTTGTAGCCTCCAGGAACCTATACCTGGAGAGAACTTTGAAGATCCCTGAAGAACTCCAGCAATACACCTCTGAGCAAATCAAACAAAGAGGCTGGTTCTTCCTAGAAAGACCCCTGACTGAGGTCAATGCATCTTGGGTTCGTGAATTCTACTACAATTACTTCAAAACTTCCCTAGATGCAGTGAACCTTAGAGGAAAGCAGATTCTGGTCACTGAAGAGGCCATTGAAGAAGTTCTGAAGCTTCTGCCTAAAACTGATCAGCTGGATGGTTATCAGAAAGCTGAGGAGGATATGCGCTTCATGCTATTTGATTGGGATGCAGCAAAGGCCCGGATAGCCCTTGACCCGACTGTTCCTTAGATTATGGGTCAGAACACCACCATGCCAAAGGGAATCAAGCGGATTTACCTGAATGATGAGGCTCGGCTATGGCATCAGATACTTAGCAACTTCATTATGCCGAGTACTCACGAGACTGAGATACCAGCCGCTATGATTACTCTCCTTTGATGTGTGATGGAGGGTAAGGACCTATACCTGCCACGCTTTATCCGGTACTATATGGCCAGAGTCCACGTCCGAGGCACTCTTCCCTTTCCTTACCTGGTTACACAGCTAGGCCGTCGAGCTGACGTGCCTTGGGAGGATGCTGATGAAAAGCCACCTGCTGCAGAATGCAAGAAGATTATCCCTCACAGTAGGAACTTTCTGGCTTTGGGCTACAGACCTCCATTCATCACTGCTACTGCTGACACAGCCACACCATCTGCCGGCCCCTCTTCTTCCACAGCTACCCCTGCCACCACCACTGTACCTCCACCTGCCCCAGAGCCCATCTATCATCTAGTGCACCGCCGTTTCGACGGCTTGACCAGATGGAGCGTCGCAACAAGCGACGCTATGAGCACCTGAAGTTGATGATACACTCTGGCGACATCCCCTCCGAGCCTGACACACCATCTGAGGCATCTGAGGAGGAGGCGGATGATCACGAGGCAGAGACTCATCCACATCACGAGGCAGAGCAGGCAGGCACCCAGCAGGCAGCATCACATCAGTAGGCTCCGCCTCAGATTCAGGCTGTAGACCCCGAGATCCCTATCCAGTCAGCACCTCCTCTGCAGCAGGCTGATCCTCAGACCACCACCACAGAGACCTCAGCTACCCACCCTTCCCGTGATGACACCCCTTCACACCCTGCTTGAGTGAACATCGAGGACGATGCTACATTTTAAGTGTGGGGAGGTCGCCATCTCTGGCATTCTTTTTTTGGTGAACCACTACATACTCTTTTTATTTATTTTGCTACTTTTCTGTATTTTTCTCTTTATTTTTATTTTTTATTCTCTCAGTACTTATATATATTACTATTTTTATGTATTTATTCTACATGTTGCATTTTAGTTCATATTTTAGCTATTTAGTTTAGTTGCAATTCTAACTTATTAGTTATAGAAATTGTGGATTAATTAGAAAAGTTTACCCTTTTTAACATAAGATAGCTTAGTTTAAATTGAAAAATATAAAAAGGAAGTAAACTAGGAACTTGAACACAATAGAAACAATCCACACACCTTGTATATATAGCATTACATGTTAGTTAGTTAACAATATTTCATCAAGGAGAAACACTAGAACTTTAAAGCCATTCAATATAAGTTTTACATTGAGAATAATGGGAATTTTTAACTAAACCTGCATGAAATACATAACTGATAAATGATTTTTGAGCTAGAGAACACACAGCCTGTGAGTTTTGAGCTTAATTGTATGGTTACATTCAAACCATAATATTTTATTCATGTGTGTTCCGCCCTTCTTTTTTATTCTGATGTTCTTTACTTTGTTTTAATCTATATGTCCAATTATAGAATAGAAATACATACCAAGAGAGTGATTGAGGCCATTATTAGATTTTAGCTCACTTATCCCAAAATAGCCTACCCTTTACATCACCCTTGTTAGCCCCCTTGAGCCTTTAAATCCCCTTTTATTCTATAA
>NC_029787.2:88358666-88365669 GCF_000816755.2 Arachis ipaensis | reverse complement strand
AAGTTGAAAAGAATAAAATAATTCAAAATAATTTTAGTTTTGGGAAGCATGCTCATGTGAAATCAAATTAACTGAATTACCATGTGCATTAATATATATATATATATATATATATATATATATATATATATATATATATATATTCTTCAGTATTTAAATAAAGGGGACACAAAAGAATTCCCCAAATGAGAAATAAAGTAATGCACATGGGATAAAAATAATAAATATTGAAACATGAGCATGTGACATCCAAAGTGGGAAAATATGGGAAAATAGGTAAAGAAGCTTTGCTTCAGAAAGTATGTATGTTATGTGAGATCTTAGACTAATTAAGGATTCACTTATTAGCTCACTTAGCCTTATAGATATACCCTTACCTTTACCTTGGCCCCATTACAACCTTTACTAAAGACCTCATGATTTTTGGTATGTCTATATTCTATAATTGTTGATTGGTTAGATGAAGAACAAAGTTAAAGAAAGTAAGGATAAAAAGAAGAATAGAGTGATTAACCCAATAAACACTGAGTGATTAGAGAGTAAACACAAAATCCAGTGAGGGTTCAATAGCTCATTAACATATATCTCTGTTGAAATTATTAATTGTCTTGCAAGTTTATAAAATGTTTTTTTTTTCATCTCAATTGTAAAGGCACTTTATCAATTATCTAAGGTTTGGCTATATATATATATATATGACTCCTTGAGAATGTGAATTAATTCAACCACATGCAAGCTTTATATACAAGTGAATAAAAACTAGAATTGCATGATGCATCATTCATCTAGGTAGTTGCATTTAGATTAGATTGCATTGCATGACATTCCACCACTTCAACCTAACATTACTCTTGGACTTAGCATGAGGACATACTATTGTTTAAGTGTGGGGAGGTTGATAAACCCATATTTTATGATATATTTTGTGCTTAATCCGAGTGATTTATTCAATCCTTCACCCACTTATTCATATTATTTGCATGGTTTTACTTTCCCTTCTTTATTATGTGATGTATGTGAAAAACATGTTTCCTATGCTTTAAAATTAATTATTTTAATTACCTTTATTTCCATTCGATGCCGTGATTTGTGTGTTGAGTAGTTTCAGATCTTCTAAGGCAGGAATGTCTTAAAGGATGGAAAGGAAACATACAAAAATGGATGGAAAGCATAAAATGGAGTTTGTGAAGAAACTGGCATCCACGCGATCGCATGGGCGACGCGGACGCATGCCAAGCGCGAAGAAGCAGCGACGCGGCCGCATGACTGACACGACCGCGTGCCTTAAGCAGAACACATATGACGCGGTCGCATGACTGACACGACCGCGTGACAGAGGCCACGCACCAGAAATTGCAGAAAATGCTCCCAGCGAATTCTGAAGCTCTTTTTGGCCCAAATCCAAGTCCTTAAAGCATAGACCAGAGGTTATGAAGTTGGGGAATGCATCCATTCAGAGAGACACCACTTTAGTTTAGATTTCATGATTTAGATTTAGTTTAGAGAGAGGTTCTCTCCTCTCTCTTCTCTCTTAGGATTAGGATTTAGGATTTTTCTTAGTTTTAGGAGTGACTCTCGATCCCAGGTTCAATGTTCTTTTACTTTATATTTATCTCTTATTTTTAGATACTTTAATGCTTATATTAGTTATGTTGCCTATTTGGCTTATGCTACATCCATGTTACAGATTACTCTTTTGAATTAATGTTATTTGAGGTATTTCAGTTTATTATTGCTTTCTTTTATTTACATTATTGTTATTCCCATCTGAAGACATTTTTATTCCAATAGATTTATTTTTCTTCTTTTGGTCTTGGTTAAGAAATCAGTAACTCAGGAGTTATCAAACTCAAACATGAATGATAATTGTTATCTTAGTTAATTAAACTGAAATTCAATAATCCCAATCTTTTCTTAGGAAATAAATAGGATTCGAAGATCAAACCAATTAATCCCTTGACCTTCCTTTATTTTAGTAAAGGTTAACAAAGTGGAATTAAGATTCAATTCTCATCATCATTGATAAGGATAGCCAGGATAGGACCTCTAATTTCTCATACCTTGCCAAAAGTTTATTTACAGTCATTTCCCTGCAGTTCCTTGAGAAGACGACCCGAGATTTGAATACTTCGGTTATCAATTTATTTAGGGGTTTGTTACTTGTGACAACCAAAACGTTTGTACGAAGGGATTTCTGTTGGTTTAGAGACTATATCTACAATGCGACTGTTTTTATAAAATTCTTTACCACCATAAAATCCCAACGTCAAAATGGCGCCGTTGCCGGAGAACTGCAATTGTGTGCCTTATTATTGGTTATTGTAAATATTTTCTTTTACTTGTTTATTTGCTTTTATTTTCCTTCTTTATTTCTTTTAGCTACTATGAATTCTCACCCCTTTCGCTTTGAGTTTGGTTCTATTGTTATTGAAAGGAATGGAAGTTATAACAGGAACATGCATCAAGGTCAGAGCAATCAAAGATGGATGGAGCCAAGAGGATCTGATCAACCCTTTAGGCAACAACACCCTCCAAGATATTATGGACAAAGACCATTCTACAATGCATACCAAGCAATTATACATGGTGGACAACCTTGTAATTACCAACAAGCCCCACCCTTTGCTTATAGACCATCCTCTCATCATAACTCCGAACCACCACACTCACAAGCTCCTTTTCACCATTCACCACTGTATGATCCTCATTTACCCCAATTCCAGTCCAATCACTCCCAAACACCACCACTTCCCCCTGTGCCATATCCAAATCTATCACCCCGAGAAT
Source organism: Arachis ipaensis (assembly GCF_000816755.2). Taxonomy (NCBI): domain Eukaryota; kingdom Viridiplantae; phylum Streptophyta; class Magnoliopsida; order Fabales; family Fabaceae; genus Arachis; species Arachis ipaensis. Next base: position 88,362,882 of record NC_029787.2, on the reverse strand, counting down.
CAGAGGTTCGCTTCAAGGAAACAGTAAATCGACTTCAAACAACCCTTCATCAACTGGAGCAAGCAGTAGTCAATTATCTTCTAGACGTTCGAACATTCAAGGACATCCCACAGCCCCATGTGGACAATCTAATGAAGAGCGTAGCATGAAGAAAATACTAGAAACTCCAGTAGACAAGACAGAGCATGGCTTCGTGCTGGAACAAGAAGAGGAAGCTGTTATTATTGAAGAGGTGTTGAGACAAATTGAGCCAAAAGGCTGCTGCAACACTTGACACTGAGCTATCATTGAGAAATAAGTTTCTAAGCAAAAGAAAAAAAGAAAAAGCTAACAGGGATCAATAAAAGAACAAGGCATTATAGCAGCAACTCTGGTGAATCCTCAAAGAGACATTTCATATCTGTCAGCTAAGAATAATTGAGCTGCATCTTATCTGCATAAAACCCCATAGTCCAAATTCTATTACCTGCTAAATAAGGACATATATACTTCTCTGTTTTGTTTTATTTCTTCTCATGTTTAGTGCTTGCTTGGGGACAAGCAAGGTTTAATTTTGGTGTTGTGATGACAAGTCATCTTATGCTAGTTCTACAAGCATTTTTCACTTGTTTCATTAGGTTTTATGCACTTTCTTGCACAATAAGTAGGAGTGGAATTTCATGATTATTTTGAATCAATCAAACATCATTTATTTTACACAAAATCATAAGGTTTATGCTAGAATTAATTAATTTTATGAATGATGTAAAGACCTTGTGATATTGGTGAGACTTTGATTGCTTGTTTGGTTACTTGTAGGTGAAGAAATGAAGAAAAAAACAAAGCAAACAGTAAAGCGTTACGTTCAAAAAGGAAGCACCACGCTCAATAGCAAACAAGGCTAGCGTTCACTTCCAAAGTGAGTGCCATGCTCACTTAGTTACCTCTTTTGTGGATTTCAAGCTTTGGGGGAGGAAGCCTTGTGCCATCCGCACTAAGCAGTGCACAAAATTAGAGCGTAGCGCTCACTAAGGCAGTGCTAATGAAGGGAAGGCGCGCACCAAATGGTGCAGCGCTCAAACAAAGGAGCCTAACGCTCAATAAGAGAGCGCCAAGGAAGAAGGGCGCGCTTCAAGTGAGGAAATTGGCACCAAGGGAGAGCGCTCAATAAAGGAGCGCAGCGCTCACTAGGAGAGTGCTAGGAGGCAACATGCGCACCAAAAGGGCACGCTGAAGGAGTAAACGTAGTGCTCAATTAGTCAACGGAGCGCTCCACTGGAAGGAGCACCAAACTCCCCTAACCCACTTCAAACAATTGCCACTCGGATCCACTTTTTCAAGGCCAAACCAAAAAGCCCACTCCAAGTGCTTAATGACTGAAAATAGAAAGTGTATAAATAGGAGCAAGTTTGATTTGAGAAAAAACTTTGGAGCTCTTCTTATTTTTCCTTTCTAGAATTTTAGAATTTGGGGGAATTGGGATCAGATCTAAGTTTGCTTTCTGTGTTCATTTTTCTTTTCTTCTGCAACTTCTATTTTCGGTTTTGTGTTTTGAACTCAGATTGAAGAACTCCACTGAAATTCTTCATCTGAGAATCATCTTTTACTTTTCCTTTTTATAGTTCTAAGAATTGGAAATTGGATCTCAATCTTCTTTTCTGTTTTCATTTTATTTCTTCTGCAATTTCTTCTTTACTTTTTGGTCAAGAGAGTAATTGAGATCTAGATTTACTTGCTGTTCTTGTTACTCTCCTGCAATTGTCAAATTTCTCTTTTAGGATTTCATAATTGAGCTAAGCTTTCTTGCTGTTTTGATTCTTCTGCAATTTTTCATTTCTGTTTTAGTTCTTCTGCAATTTCTCTTCATCTCATACTTCTTTAATCCACTGCACTTCTATTTTCTAGTTAAATTTGAATCCCAATACCCAAATCCCTTTATTCTTAATGCAATTTAAGTTTCTTGACAATTTAGATTCAGCAAATTTTAATACCTTGCACTTTAAGTTTCAGTTGTTTACTTTTCTTGCAATTTAAGTTTCAGCACTTTTACTTTCTTGCACTTTAAGTTTCTGCAATTTACTTCTTCTGCACTTTAAGATTTTGTCAATTTACCTTCTCCCTTTTATTTTCATGCAATTTTACTTCTGTTAATCAGGTTTCACTCAAATCATCAAATATTCGCTTAACTAAATTCATCACCATACTAAAGTTGCTCAATCCATCAATCCCTGTGGGATCGACCTCACTCTTGTGAGTTATTACTACTTGATGCGACCCGGTACACTTGCCAGTGAGTTTGTGTGGAATCATTTTTTCCCTCATCACAATCCTACCTTGACCCTAACTCCATTACAACCCTTGAAAAGACCTCTTGATATGTGTATTCGTGCATTAAATTTTTGTTAATTGGTAGAAGAAGAACAAACCTTAGAGAGAAAGATTAGTAGAGAACCGAGAGAATCGACCCTCAAACACTAGAGTGATTAAAGTGTATACAATTCCAGTGAGGGTTCGATGCTCAATTCTTTGTTTCCGGCTTTCACGAGCTTTCTTCTTGCAAGTCTACTTATACTTCATTTTATGATTTGAATTAGTGAGATCCAATTCATATTTGTTCTTGAAAGATTTATTTATTTTTAACCAAGTAGGTAGAAGCATTTTTGCATGTAGTTGCATTCATATAGATAGGGTGCATTTAATAAGTCCTACAATCCCTCTTCACTCTTTTAGTTCTCTTGAGCTTAGCATGAGGACATGCTAATGTTTAAGTGTGGGGAGATTGATAAACCACTATTTTATGGTTTATTTTGTATTAAATTGAGTAGATTTTATCAAATATTCTCACACTTATCCATATAAATTGCATATTTTTAAGTTTCCTTCCTAATTTTGTGCTATGATTGAAAACATGCTTCTTTGGCCTTAAATTTGCTAATTTTAATCCTCTCTTATTACCATTCGATGTCGTGATATGTTTGTTAAGTGTTTTCAGGGTTTATAAGGCAGGAATATCTTAGAGGATGGAAAAGAAGCCTGCAAAAGTGGAAGGAAAACAAGAAATTAAGGATTTCAGAATCTGGTAGTGATGCGCACGCATGGACGACACGTACACTTCACTAGTGCAGCAGACAAATGACGCACACAAAACACTGGGGGCGATTTCTGGGCTGCTTTTGGCCCAGTTTCAAGCCCAAAAATAAAGATTAGAGGCTACAGAATGGGACGAATCAAGGAACTATTCACTTTTTATTCATTTACACTTTAGGTTTAGATGTAGGTTTCTAGAGAGAGCCGCTCTCTAGGTCTTATGTAACACCCTAATTAGCCTAAGCTTTACCTCGCGTCATAAAGCAAATGTCAATCAGAGATTACGACAGTTCTAAGCTCATACATAATATATATATATATATATATAAATTATTTTCGAAAATCCTCTCCCTCTCTCATCTTATTCTATTTATTTATTCATCTACTAACATCTCTCCCTCACTCACAAAAAAAATCCGAACCCTCTCTCTCTCTTTCTGAGTTCAGATTTTTCTCTTCTTCTTTTCTTCTACTAACAATAAGGAACCTCTTTACTGTGACATAGAGGATTTCTCTTCTTTTCTTGTTTTCTTCTCTTTCTTATGAGCAGGAACAAGGAAAAAGGCATTCTTGTTGTAGCTGATCCAGAACCTGAAAGGACTCTAAAGAGGGAACTAAGAGAAGCTAAATTACAACAATCCAGAGATAACTTGATTGAAAATTTCGAACAAGTAAAGGAGATGGCAGCCGAACCCAACAACAATGCAAGGAGAATGCTTGGTGACTTTACTGCACCAAATTCCAATTTACATGGAAGAAGCATCTCCATTCCTACCATTGGAGCAAACCATTTTGAGCTGAAACCTCAGCTAGTTTCTCTGATGCAGCAGAACTGCAAGTTTCATGGACTTCCATCTGAAGATCCTTTTCAGTTCTTAACTGAATTCTTGCAGATCTGTGATACTGTTAAGACTAATGGAGTAAATCCTGAAGTCTACAGGCTCATGCTTTTCCCTTTTGCTATAAGAGACAGAGCTAGAATATAGTTGGACTCACAACCTAAAGATAGCCTGAACTCTTGGGATAAGCTGGTCAAGGCTTTCCTAGCCAAGTTATTTCCTCCTCAAAAGCTGAGCAAGCTTAGAGCTGATGTTCAAACCTTCAGACAGAAAGAAGGTGAATCCCTCTATGAAGCTTGGGAAAGATACAA
>NC_029787.2:88355907-88357641 GCF_000816755.2 Arachis ipaensis | reverse complement strand
AGCCATGCCTGGACCTATCACTTATGTATTTTTAACGGTAGAGTTTCTACACTCCATAGATTAAGGTGTGGAGCTCTGCTGTTCCTTAAAGATTAATGCAAAGTACTACTGTTTTCTATTCAATTCATCTTATTTCGCTTCTAAGATATTCATTCGCTCTTCAATCTGAATGTGATGAATGTGACAATCATCATCATTCCCTATGAACGCGTGCCTGACAACCACTTCCGTTCTACCTTTGTTCAAAAAATCTTTCAAAAATTTTTCTTTTGTTTTCGAAAAAGAAAATGTTTTCAAAAATAAATTATTCTATGGCTTCAAAATTTTTTTAAGAATGAATTCTAGTGTTTCATGAAGCATGAGAAGCCTGGCTGGCTGTAAAGCCATGTCTAAATTCTTTTGGACTGAGACTTCCACTCATAAGTATATGAAGTTGGATGAAATATCAACTATTGTATACATGAGAAGTATCTATGTTTGCTGAAGCTTGGGTGGCCATTGGCCATGTCTAATTCCTGGACTGAAGCTTTAGACTAAGAATGCAAGATTCCTGGAATTCATATTAAAAAATTTTGGAATCCTTATTTTTCTTTTTCAATTAATTTTTCGAAAAATCCAAAAAAATTTTAGAAAATCATAAAAATCAAAAATATTTTTCTGTTTCTTGTTTGAGTCATGTGTCATGTTATAAGTTTGGTGTCAATTGCATGTGCATCTTGTATTTTTCGAAAATTCTCATGCATTCATAGTGTTCTTCATGATCTTCAAGTTGTTCTTGGTAAGTCTTCTAGTTTGATCTTTGCATTTGCATGTTTTGTGTCTTTTCTTGCTTTTCATATGCATTCTTGAATTCTTAGTGTCTAAGCATTAAAGAATTCTAAGTTTGGTGTCTTGCATGTTTTCTTTGCATTAAAAATTTTTCAAAAATATGTTCTTGGTGTTCATCATGATCTTCATAGTGTTCTTGGTGTTCATCTTGACATTCATAGCATTCTTGCATGCATCACATGTTTTGATCCATAACTTTCATGCATTGCATCATTTCTCTTGTTTTTCTCTCTCATCATAAAAAAATTCAAAAAATCAAAAAAAAATATCTTTCCCTCTTTTCTCTCATAATTTCGAAAATTAGATTTGACTTTTTCAAAACTTTTTAAAATCTAGTTGTTTTTGTGAGTCAAATCAAATTTTCAATTTAAAAATCTCATCTTTTTCAAAATCTTTTTCCAAAATCAAATCTTTTTCATTTTTCTTAGTTATTTTCGAAATTTTCAAAAATATTTTTCAAAAATCTTTTTCTTAATTTTACATCATATTTTCGAAAATAACAATAACAATTAATGTTTTGATTCAAAAATTTCAAGTTTGTTACTTACTTGTTAAGAAAGGTTCAAACTTTGAGTTCTAGAATCATATCTTGTGATTTCTTTTGAGTTATCAAAGATGTCATTGGATACTTCTGCAGGTGGATCCATTCACCTAAAGAAAATGCCTGCAGAAGCTTAAGAACTCATTGACATGGTTGCAAATAACCAATTCATGTACACTTCTGAGAGGAATCCTGTGAATAATGGGACGCCTATGAAGAAGGGAGTTCTTAAAGTTGATACTCTGAATGCCATATTGGCTCAGAACAAAATATTGACTCAGCAAGTCAATATGATTTCTCAGAGTCTGAATGGAATGCAAGCTGCGTCCAACAGTACTCAAGAGGCATCTTCTGAAGAAGAAGCT
>NC_029787.2:88348095-88355854 GCF_000816755.2 Arachis ipaensis | reverse complement strand
TGTCTGGCGTTCAAACGCCAGAACAGAGCATAGTTCTGGCGCTGAACGCCCACAATGGGAGCATCCTGGTGCTGAACGCCCAGAACAAGCATGGTTCTGGCGTTCAACGCCAGAAATGGCAACAAATGGGCGTTGAACGTCCAAAATGGGCACCAACCTGGCGCTGAACGCCCAGAGTTGTGTGCAAGGGCATTTTACATGCCTAAATTGGTGCAGGGATGTAAATGCCTTGACACCTCAGGATCTGTGGACCCCACAGGATCATCTCAGGATTTGTGGACCCCACAGGATCCCCACCTACCTCATCATCTCTCTTTCCATTCATGATCATCCCTTCTGTTTTCCATTTACCACTCACATCCATACACCCATTACCTTCAAAATTCAACATCTCTCTCCCACCCAATCCCACCCATATGGCCGAATACACACATCCATCCATCTCCTCCATATCTTCTTCTTCTTCTTCTATTCTTTTTTCTTTTGCTCGAGGGCGAGCAACATTCTAAGTTTGGTGTGGTAAAAGCATAGCTTTTTTGTTTTTCCATTACCATTGATGGCAGCTAAGACTGGAGAATCCTCTAGAAAAGGAAAAGGGAAGACAAAAGCTTTCACCTCCGAGTCATGGGAGATGAAAAGGTTCATCTCCAAAGCCCATCACTAAGAAAAAGATGGAGCAAGCAAGAGAACCCATTCATGGAGCTCAAGAGGCGTATGAAGCTCATCACCATGAGATCCCGGAGATGCCTCAAATGCACTTTCCTCCACAAAACTATTGGGAGCAAATCAACACCTCCCTAGGAGAATTGAGTTCTAATATGGGACAATTAAGGGTGGAACATCAAGAGCACTCCATCATGCTTCATGAAATAAGAGAAGACCAAAAAGCAATGAGGAAGGAGCAACAAAGACAAGGAAGAGACATAGAAGAGCTCAAGGACATCATTGGTTCCTCAAGAAGGAAATGCCACCATCACTAAGGTGGACTCATTCCTTGTTCTTATCTCTTCTGCTTTTCGTTTTCTATGATAAGTGCTTATCTATGTTTGTGTCTTCATTACATGATCATTAGTAGTCAGTAACTATGTCTTAAAGTTATAAATGTTCTATGAATCCATCACCTCTCTTAAATGAAAAATGTTTTAATTCAAAAGAACAAGAAGTACATGAGTTTCGAATTTATCCTTGAACTTAGCTTAATTATATTGATGTGGTGACAATGCTTCTTTTTTTCTGAATGAATGCTTGAACAGTGCATATGTCTTTTGAAGTTGTTGTTCCTGAATGTTAAATATGTTGGCTCTTGAAAGAATGATGAACAGGAGAAACTGATGTTGTTGGATTCTGACCTCCCTGCACTCAAAGTGGATTTTCTGGAGCTACAGAACTCTAAATGGCGCGCTTCCAATTGCGTTGGAATGTAGACATCTAGGGCTTTCCAGCAATTTATAATAGTCCATACTTTGCCCAAGTTTAGATGACGCAAACGGGCGTTAAACGCCAGCTCTTTGCCCAATTCTGGCATCCAGCGCCAGAAAAGGATCCAAAACCAGAGTTGAAGGCCCAAACTGGCACAAATACTGGCGTTCAACTCCAAGAAGGACCTCTACACGTGCAGCACTGAAGCTCAGCCCAAGCACACACCAAGTGGGCCCCGGAAGTGGATTTATGCATCAATTACTTACTTTTGTAAACCCTAGTAGCTAGTTTATTATAAATAGGACCTCTTACTATTGTATTAGACATCTTTGGATCCTGGATCGTATTTTGATCCTGTGATCACGTTTTGGGGGCTGGCCATCTCGGCCATGCCTGGACCTATCACTTATGTATTTTTAACGGTAGAGTTTCTACACTCCATAGATTAAGGTGTGGAGCTCTGCTGTTCCTCAAAGATTAATGCAAAGTACTACTGTTTTCTATTCAATTCATCTTATTTCGCTTCTAAGATATTCATTCGCTCTTCAATCTGAATGTGATGAACGTGACAATCATCATCATTCCCTATGAACGCATGCCTGACAACCACTTCCGTTCTACCTTCGACTGAATGAGTATCTCTTAGATCTCTTAATCAGAATCTTCGTGGTATAAGCTAGATTGATGGAGGCATTCAAGAGAATCCGGAAAGTCTAAACCTTGTCTGTGGTATTCCGAGTAGGATTCAATGATTGAATGACTGTGACGAGTTTCAAACTCACGATTGCTGGGCGTAGTGACAGAACGCAAAAGGATAGTAAATCCTATTCCAGCATGATCGAGAACCGACAGATGAATAGCCGTGCTGTGACAGGGTGCGTTGACCATTTTCACTGAGAGGATAGGATGTAAACCATTGACAAGGGTGATGCCTCCAGACGATTAGTCGTGCCGTGACAGGGCATTTGGATCATTTTCCCGAGGGAAGACCGAAAGTAGCCATTGACAATGGTGATGCATTACATAAAGCCAGCCATGGAAAGGAGTAAGACTGATTGGATGAAGATAGCAGGAAAGCAGAGGTTCAGAGGAACGAAAGCATCTCTATTCGCTTATCTGAAATTCTCACCACATGATTTACATAAGTATTTCTATCCCTATTTTATTAATTACTTTCGAAAACTCCATTATTATTTTATATCCGCCTGACTGAGATTTACAAGGTGACCATAGCTTGCTTCATACCAACAATCTCCGTGGGATTCGACCCTTACTCACGTAAGGTATTACTTGGACGACTCAGTGCACTTGCTGGTTAGTTGTGCGAAGTTGTGAACCATGGTATTGGCATCATGTTTTTGGCGCCATTACCAGGGAAAGAAAGAGCGATGAATTTTACATAATCAAAGTGTAATCACAATTTCTACACACCAGTCTCATAATCTCAATGAAAAAGTAGTGCAGTAGTTTTCAAAAACATTTTCAGTATAAGATGGATCCATTGATGTGTGCGCGCACCACCTGTGCTAGCGTTGCAACCAGTAGACATTTCCCTGCCTGTGTGTGCGCACAGGTGTGTGCGTCCGCACAGAATAAGATTTTCGCAGGGTTGTGTACGCGCACAAGGCTGTGTGTGCGCACACATTAGAAATCATAAAATTTTGCAACTTAGCGGAATTTCAGATTTTTAACACCAACTTTGAATGATCATAACTTCCTCTACGAAAATCCAAATTTTACAAACTTTATATCAAATTGAAGGGTTTTCAATAAGCTTTAATTTCAAATAAATTCCAATTAATTTTGAAAACCGAGGCAAAAGTTATGATCGAACAAAGTTCACCAAAAATCCATTTTTATCAAAGTTCACAATTACCACCATTTCTTACCATACACATTCCAACCCATATCAAACCATTCAAAACTCCATTTCTCATCAAAATCCATACTCTAAGACATATTGTACCATTTTTACTACTCTTTCCTTTGCATTTCAACATTCTCAACCTTGAATATCAATATACAACACATCAAGCAATTTCTTACCAACACATTCATAAATTCTCATTTCATCAATATCATTCTTCCTCATCAACTCTTTCATAGTCCTTAGTAATGACTAAAATACATATTCATACAAGTTCATCATACATTACATTCCAACCCCATTATCTCAATCAACATTTACAACATTAACAACCCAAACAATCATCAACAACATATAAATTCCAAACCTATCATATGGGACAATAGCCTAAATGTCCATGAATATTATATACTACATAGAGGAAACCAAAACCATACCTTGGCCGATTTCCAATATGCCCTTAAACCAAAGTTGAGCACAAGCTAGGCTTTTCCAACACAATCCAAGCCACCAACAATCACCAATAAGCTCCAACAAGTTCAATTACTCACCACTTCAAGCTATAACACACATAATTCACCATAATTCAACCTAGGGTTTATCAAACTAGAAATTTCAGAAGGATTTAATGGCTCTTACCTTTTCCAACAGATTTGGATGTCAAAACCCAATGCTAAGCAAGGATTAGAGTGAACCTAAACATCCAAAATCACAAAAACTCACTTAATCACAAACCCTAAGAACCAAAATTTTGGAGAGAAGAATAGAAAAGATTTCATGGTTACCTCTCCAGTTTCTTGTATGAGTTTTGTAGAACTCTTCACAAGGAATGCGTAGCCACAAACGGTGCGGAGATCGGAGCTCTGTAGCTCAAAATATGAGCTAGAGAAGAAGAGGGAGAATAGTGTTTCTTACTCCCCTTCTCCCCTTTCTATTTCTGTTGTGTGGGTGTGTTTAGTTGTGTTGTGGCTGCATGGGTTCATTAATTGAGCCTTTTATATGTTGGGCTTGGGCCCAACTTGGGTCCGGTCCAACCCGTTAGCGTTTTTAGCCCGTTTAAAATTAACACCCGGTTTTCCATTTCTAATATTTTTCTAAGGTTTTTGTCGGTTTTCACTTTTTCTCGTGCAGTACGGGGCAGACTTGAACCGGTTCAACCGGTTCAACTGCCGGTTCACGATTTTTTGCAATTTTTCGCAGAAATCACATTTTCTGACTCAGAAAAACCCACTGAGTCCAAAAATCACCTTTAAATCCTCAAATTCTCACTCTAACTTTTCAGAATCTAATTTGGGCAACATTAATTAATTAACCGGTTGATTAGTTACGGTTCTTACATCTTAGGGTTTTTAGTTTTATTTCTTCTCAATTTCAGATTTTCATCTTGCTTTAATTTAGTTTTCTTCTACCTTTTATTTGTTCTAGCACTTTAGTTATGTATTTCTCTAATTGATTCCTTTATTTTGCTAATTAAGTTTATGAGTTCATGTGTTACTCTCAATTTTCATTAATGCAATTTATGTTTCATGTTTCTTATTATTCAATTGCTTTATTATGGTTATTTCTTTGCTTTGGTTAGTCTTAGAATTTTCTATGTCTTGTCAATTTTCTATGTTTTTATTTTATGCCTTTCAAGTGTTTGATAAAATACTTGGGTGGATTTTAATTTAGATTTTATGTTCTTGACTTGGATTGATTAATTTGATACTCTTGAGTTATCAAAATTCTTTTGTTGATTGGTGATTGAAAGTTGCTAGTTGGCTTGAGCCTCACTAAATCTAGTCTTTAATTAGGACTTGTGAACTTAAGTCGATTTTACCCGCTTGACTTTCCTTCATTTGTTAGAGGATGACTAAGCAAAAGCAATTTACATCTACCATCACAATTGGTGATGATAATGAGGATAGGACTTCTAATTCTCCTTCCTTGCTAAGAGCTTTCTTAGTTATTAGTTTATTTTCTTGCCATTTTACTTTCTTGTTTCTTATTACAAAACCCAAAAATATGCTTTTTCATAGCCAATAATAAACTACACTTCCCTGCAATTCCTTGAGAGACGACCCGATGTTTAAATACTTTGGTTAATTTTATTGGGCTTGCTAAAGTGACAAACTATTTAAACGTTGACCGATGATAATTTGTTAGTTTAGAACTATACTTGCAACGCGACATTTTTGAGAAATTCTTTACTGACAATTTTTCTCCGTCAAGTGGCAGCGACGGCGAGACAACCCCCTTCCTCTCTTCTCCTCTTCTTCCTTGCTCATCTCTCTCTTTCTTCAGCGTGTGTGTGTGAAAGAAAAGGGGTGGCGACTGGAAATGGGTGGGGTGAAGGAGTGTTAGGGTTTGGGAGAGTGTATGTAGATTAGGGTTTGTGTTGGGGATGCTGGGGTTTGGTAAGATAAGAATTTTAATAACAATAAAAGGGTAGAGTAATAATTTAAAACCAATTTAAATACAAAAATAATTATTTTTGAAATACTATTTTATTCTCAACTTGCAAATTATTTTCAAATAAATACTAATTCAATGAAAATTAGAGATAATTAAATTAATTCTCCTTTATTTATAAAATAAGGTTCATAAGCTTAATGTTCAAATTAGAACATATGAAATTCTTATCATTTTCTAAATTATTAAAGATCCAAATTATAAATAAGAAATTGCCCAACTTATATATAAAAATCTCTGTAAATATAATCTTATGTAAATATAATAAGTCATAAGTAACTTATTATTTAATTTTCAAAAAATCTGGGGTCTTATAGTCGGATTTAGTGACGGCTAGTACTGGCGGAATTAGCGGCAGTTTTTGCGACGGGCATGAGCAAAATTTCGTTCCCATAATTGATTATCGTTGGTTTCTTTTTTCCACCACTAAATCCGACGATAATTACTGGTGCAAAATCTTATTTCAATAGTGCCAATTTTATCAACGGATTTTTCGTCGGTTTATTCCGATCATATTAAGGTTTAGTAAAATGTTGCGTTTAGACACTTTACCAGTGAAAATTTTCGCCGATAAATTCGACGGTAAAATTAGGGTAAAATTCAAACGTGAAACCCTTCTCCTTCATTTCTGTAAAGACTCTCTCTCTCTCTCTCTCTTCTCTCTCTCCCCTCCCTTCTCTCTCTCTCTCTTGTCGTCTCTCTCTCATCTCTAGTGCACCTCTCCTCCACTGAGGCTGCCGCCGTCGCCATCACCAGCTAGAGCTTCCGTTGTTGCCGCCGCTACACGTTGTCTTTACTATTGCTGGAACTGTCACTGCTTCTGCCACCACTATTGGTGTTCGTTGCCGTCGATGGTGGTCACATTGTCACTATCGCTGCCACGTCTTATCACCCCCACACTTCCACCATTCTACAGCCACAATCAGAGGTAATATATAATAAGTTCTTTAAGTTATAAAGCTCATACAATAATATATAATCAAGGAATATCATACACTAGAAACCCGATGAAGGAATAAAAGCTCAAGGACGTAAGAAAAATAGAGATACAAAAGCGCGAAGTATTCACACATGTTAGCCAAACGCGTAAGCACAAAAGATAAACAGAAAACATAGAGTAAAAAAGTTATATATCTATAATATAATATACAAAAAATAACTAGTCACAACCAACGGAGTTTAGACCGGCTAGTTCAAACAGAAATACAACAGAGTTTTGATGTTTACAACAGCTAACATCTTATCTGTCAAAGTTTTTAAAATACAAAAGTGAGATGCTACAAAAGTAAATCAAAATAGGAATTTGAGCCATCCTCTGCTTTGTCACCATTCGCAAACTCACCGAGGTAGGTTGCGACCTGCATCTGAAAAACAACATATGGTATGAGAACCAGGGGTTATCAATTTGGTAACAGTGCCCAATAGATAAGATATAAGGTTCTGGGAAGCCAAAGAAAATCCTGGACCGCCTCATCCCCTTGGTAAGCTGGTGTAGTTTTGTTCTCGACTGTTGCTGATGGATCTTTTTGTACCGTTGCTTCAAACCATGATGGCAAAGCTTGATAAGAAGCTTCCCAACCACCAAATATATTTGCAATTGCCTTGTGCTTAACCAGCCATGTTTTGCGGTAACTTATCGTATAATTGAATTTTAATTGCACTTCAACAATCACAGATTTCACCTTTAAAGATGGATCAACTTTAACCAATGGCGTTATCACCTCTGCAATTATGTCTGAGTTTAGCTTCACATGATCTTGAGAAATTGTTGTCCTGGTACATGTGTGACTACCATTGTACCGCCTTATAACCCAACAAAACTTTCTCTTAATAGGACTAGTCCTGATAAGCCGATCGCAATTTGTTCTATATTGTATACACTTAGCATAAAATGTGGTTGGCTCAGATTCACACACTCGATAATTCACACCCCAACGAATGGTATAATCTTTAATTGCTGCAATCACAGTTTCTCTAGAACTAAACTCCATACCGATAATAAATTCACCATCTGTAAACAAC
>NC_029787.2:88319567-88347549 GCF_000816755.2 Arachis ipaensis | reverse complement strand
TACTAATAATAATAATAATAATAATAATAATAATAATAATAATAATAATAATAATAATAATAATAATAATAATAATAATAATATTAAAAATAAATAATCATAATAACAAATAATAACAATAATAGTAATGCGTATTATAATAAAGGCTAATAATAATTATTATAATACTAATAATAATAAAAATAGAAGACTACTTACCTGCATTGACAAACTCAGAAAATTCTGGTGCATTCATAGCGTCTAGATCCAAAGCGTGTATAAAAGAAGGCTCTCTTGATGGATGTTGGCTCGTTAGTGCATTTGTCACATCTGCAACGTCAGGCTCAACTATGATATCATCTTCGTCGATATCTTCAACTGGACCAACAATATGATAAGTGCTCTCGAATTCTTCTTCACTTTCAGTGTTATAAACCGTCCAATCGATGTTAGGTTCGGGTAAATCAACCTCAACTAATTCTTCGAACTTAACATATAACTCGATAACTGACACTTGTGCCCATGTTTGCTGGTTCATCGAACACATCCCGTGCATACTTGCATCGCCAACCACATACATTATTTGAAATTGAACAAAACCACCAAATACCAACACAGGCTATGACTCTCTTTTAATATTTGATTATCAACACATTGACAAAGTATACTCTTAAATTCCTCATATGTTATTCTAAAAGGAATAACAACATCATATGAATTTTCACATACAAAACTCACATCTTCAGATATTTGTGAAAAGATTTGATCATTATAATATATTTTTAAACTAACACTTTCCTCCATTTTTATTCTCTTACTATCTTAACAAAATAAAACACACTCACACTCAACAAATTTGTTCTTCCTTTTATAATACTCGAGGTATAGCTTTTTAATCTGAAAAATATAGTACGCCCGCTGTGTAATGTCAATTCACTCTCTGCGTCTTAATAATATCCTGTTCTTGTATTGTTAATATGCCCTTTATATTATGTGTTTAATATTAAACTAATACAATCCGTCTCCTTATATTATTTTTTAAAATTTTTAAAAATGTAATACGTCCTCTTATATTGTATTTTTTTATTTTTTTAAAAAAATCTGGCTAAAGCAATTTGTTTCTTGTGGATTGTTAGTCCCAAAAATATGCAAAATACTACTACATTTAATAATAAAGCATTACACCAAATTCTAACTAATATTCAAAAAAATTGAGCCGCGTCCTACATTGCAAAAGAAAAAGGAAAAAGGAAGAAGCTAAAAAAAAGAGAAAAAAAAAAGAAAAGAAGAAAAAAAGGAACAACTTTGAGCCTTTGAGAGAAGCATGTGATTCTGTCATTCTAAGTACTACCGTAGTTATTTGCCATTTTGCCTTATCTCTAACAGTAAAACGTAAATATGGATAATCTTGATCAAACTCAGCTCAAGTGTCAAGCAATGTACTAATGCGAGAAATGAGATATGATATTTTTATTTCACCAATTTCCAACTCTCATAATTTTTTTAAAGGACGAGAGGCTTTCGAACAAAAAAAAATATTATTTTTGGTTTTAATATTTTTTGGTTGAAAACCTCATTATTTCTCGAAAGCGTTTGAAATTTGGAGAACTGAAATGCTGAGATATCGCATGGCATGCGCAATTGTGCAGTATGGTATCCCGCTGATGACCTCAGCCTTCAGCAATTAATAAGGAAGTAACAACACATTACGCATATAAGAATCTGATCATCTAACCCTTTTATGTAAAATAAACGTCTTTAAGAAAAAAAAAAGAGAGAGAGAGAAAGAAGTCCCAATAATTCATAAAAGCTTTGACACTGAAAATCATTTAGATGAGGAAACAAGCCAGCAAGCATTTAATAATAGGAAGGCCAGACGAAATAAAAAAAAAAAGCGCCATTTATCGACCTCGCGAATGCCCAAGGCGAATAAAACACAACCTCATCAAAATTTATTCACTCAAATAAAAATTTGCTTTCAACACTTTCCGGAAAGGAGAACAGGATTGCAACTGTGGTTCAGCTAAATGGTCACAACACATTTTATAAAACAATTAACCAAGAAAACAAATAAAGAAAAGAAACACAAATGCGTGAACAAATATCAAGAAACAGGGAAGCTCACAAATTACAAATTCAACCCTATACAAGATATTCTATGTTACAGAATGTGCATCCAATAATATAAAGATTAATAAAGATATGGTTAAATTCTAAAACCCAAACCAGGCCATCTCTTTGCCCCCTCCTTCTTGGTCCTCTTTGAGTTTGGATCAATCAGGTTTTCCAGAGATTTCGCTTTCCTATCTCGTGTCTTGCCTGCTTCTTTCAGGAGCTCAGCCAGCCTGCGCTTCTCATCTTCAAAATCAGGATTTGCAATTCCGAGCTTTTCTTCCCTCAATTTAAGCACATACTCTAAGATCTCAATTGCATCTCCCACTCTGAACAATGCCATCATGTTAGTTCAAGAACAGAAGGTTGCAGATTTAACATCAGAGAATATGTAGGAAAATACGAAAGGCTTGTAAACAGAATTCCCGCATAAATTTTCCTCCAACAAAGCATCTACTTACTACTTAGTTCCACAAAAGCCCATTTTGGTTGTATTTTAAATCGGTTCTAATACAAATGTTATTAGTATTCTATTTTTTAGGAGGGGACATTTTAGCAAAAAGTATGCAACAAACCGTGGGAAAAAGTAATTTATCTGTGCCAAATCTGGAGAACTTTGGAGCAAACATTCCAATAAGTAAAACTTGAAAGAAAATAATAATGTTGAAAAAATAAGTTTACCTTCCCATAGCATCATAAGTTGCTGCAAGATTGCTATACACTCCAAGAGTATCTTGATGGCATGGGCCACACTCTTGTTCAAGAATGCCCCTAGCTTCTTCAAACAGTTCAGCAGCCTCATCTATCTTGAACAGCTGCACACATGCCAACCCCATCTGGTTCAAAACAACGCCAAAGAAGGCAGACTTCCTTTCTCCACTGACCCTGAGTTTTGCTACGGCACTCTCAAAAGAGTTCCTTGAATCTTCATACCGCCCAATCATGTAATACATCACCCCCATGCGTGCTTCTATCCCAGCAATTGTGCTCTGCTGTCCTGGTTTATCCTCCAACAATTTCATTGCTTTTTGTAAAAGCTTCAGTGCTTCCTCAGGCTCATCCACAGACTCAAAAATGGCCGAAACTTCAGTCAAACCACCAGCAATCTCTTCTGCAGTGGTTCCAGGCACTGGTTTTGAGTATATTCTAAGAGCATTTTCGCAATAGGACTTGGACTCTCGAAGCTTTCCAGTCCTGTGGTACAAATCAGCTAGTCTTACAAAGACAGATGCAACCGAAGAATGGTTTTCTCCCTTGGCTGATTTGAACACAGTAAGTGCCTTCTGGTACGAGAAGATAGCCTCGTCAAAGCGACAGAGAGACATGTAGATGTTTCCAATGCTGACATCAATAGAAGCAACTTCATTGTCCTGTCCATTTGCAATCATCGCCATGCTGGCAAGGACAAGGTGCTCAAGAGCCGCTTCGTAATCCCCTTTTGCCTCGCATATAAGGGCCATAAGCCTTCTATCAGCTGCCTCTTCAAGAGAGGCTGGTTCGCTGTGCACACGATGAATCTCAAGCGTCTTCTTGCACAGTTCTTCTGCCTTATCAAACTGCATCGCTTGAACATTGGCCTCAGCCAAGTATCTGCAACATCCAAGACCATATTTATTATTCATCAGCACATCATCAAATGAAAAACCCACTCATCAGCCAAGCATGCCAATTAATCGCAGGAATCACAGATTATTATAACAACAATGAAACTTAATGCACAGAAGTACAATTTAGCTTTAGCAAATATCCAAAACGCATCTGCTAACAACAGATAATATCGGTAATTCCGCACCAGAGTTTCCAAATCCGAATCAATTCCGTATATCCCGCAGTATAATGCAGTCTCCAAATCCAAATTCAAACGAGAGTATAAAATTCCAAATCGAGACGTAATTAACCTTAATAAATTTATCATGGTGAAATTGAGATGAGATACCTGCAAGTTTCTCCAACCCTAGGATCAGTCTCGCCCAAGGCTTGGATCTGAATCTGGAGTCCCTGGTCGTAGCAAGAGATGGACTTATCGACCTGGCCAAGCATGGAGAACGTGTCTCCGAGCTGCATGTACCCGGAGAAAGCGGCGAGCGCGTGATCCGCACCTCTAGCGATGTCAGGAACCTGGATCGCGCGCTCAAGCACCGGCACAGCCTCCTCGAACCTCCCTAAGCTGCAGTAGATGGCGGCGAGGACGTGGAGGCTCATGGCGAGGTCGAGGCTGGGCTCGCCGTCGAGGGCGCATCGCTCAAAGGACTTAGAAGCCCGGATAGCGTAGTCGAGGGCCTTGGCAGGCCCGTCTCCAGAAGCGATGGTGTCGCGGGCTAGCTTAAGGAGAAATGGGCCAAGATCGGGGTTATCGAGAGAGGCATCGGAGAGAAGGTGGTTGGAATTGGGGGTTTCGGGAGTCTTCTTCTTGGATCGGGAGGGAGAAGGTGAGGGTGGTTTCTTGGGAAGAGGGGAAGGGGTTCTGATGGATTCGGATCTTTGGGTTGGAGTGTTGGGTACTGAGACTCGGAGGGGCGGAGCTTCCGGTGGGGTCTTAACGAGACCCGGCATGGTTCAATTGAAAGAGAGAAAGGGAAGGGAAGCGGACTTGTGCTTGTGCTTGTGCTTGTCTGTGAGATTTGTAAAGGGAGACACTTGAGAGGATAAGAACAAGGCACCACTCGCACCCGAAATCAGATGTTTCAGCTTAGCTTGCTTGTGTGAGCTGTGAGGGAGGTTTCACCCCTTCACTTTCACCTCTCTATCAGTCTATCTAATCCAGCATCTTTTCTATTTTCTTTTTTTTTCCCCATGCTTTATGCCGTTGCTGCTTCTGCTGCTGCTTCTTTTTACCTATCAGGTTACTATTGTAATTCAACAACCTCTCCTTCCTTCCCCTCTATAATCACCTTCTTTTTCTCAAGTTATCTACTTTTAATAAAACTAACCCCTTATCTTTTGATTCAGACTCTACTTATGATACTATCTATATAAGTGAAGCTCATAGTCATACTTCAGTTTTCATTCATATTTTAGGTAATACCGTAATAGTAATACACTAATACTGCCGAATTATAGTTTTTGGCCTCTTTTTTATTTCTGCCTTTTTCCTCCGAGGCATATGTCTCTCTTTCCTTCTTTCTGTTTCCTTGTCTGATATGTTATAAATTTCATCAATTAAAAGAATAAAAAGCCTGAAAGAGTTTCCATACGATTTGTTAATAATTTTAAGAGTAACGTCGGTTTCATTAGGGTTGGATTGAAGTTCGCTTGCTACCTGCAACAACTGAAAAACTAATCCAACTTAATCATTAATTTTACTTGATAGGTAGACCATACGATTAAGAATGGGGAAATTACATAATAATAAAAAGAAAATTAAAGTGGTAAAGCAAAAATATGTTGAAAAAGTCATTGTCAAAATTTTTATCTCAAATTTTCAATTGGGTTGGGTAACATAAAAATTTAAAGAAAGTCTACGGAAACATTTAATTTGACGTAAGGTTGCGGTAAAAGTAATAGAGAACTATTTATTGTCCTATTTAATTTATTTCATTTCATCAGTTGCTACCTCTTTCTTGTCCATGTTTGATTCCACGGGTCATCATTGACATTTATGCATAGAAAAAGTTTAGGGGCCAGTAATTTTATCAAATTCTGGCCAGCATGTAACCATCAAAGAAAAGTGAGTCATTGGATGAAATCTCACATTAATCTCACACCATTAAAAGCCTCATTGATAGCTATTTGATGGCTGTAAATTCCAAATATTGCTGGCCTCCTAACATTCCTCTTATGCATATTCTCGCCTCCTCCAATTTTAAAATCTTCCTCATAAACTTCGTTTTATTGAACTCCCTGTGTGTCTATATATTAATATATACAAGTAGAGATTAGAGGCACAAACTGCGAAATGAAAGTATTTCTGTTTGGGATTTGGCTCGAGGTATAGGTCAGTTGCAGCTGGAAAGGCATTGATGACGTTCTTTTTCGATATGCTGCACCACAATTCCTTCCTCGTCCAAGCAGTGTGAAGTACCTGCAAAAAAAAAAACTCCAATACTTAAGTCAGTTTGTGATAAAGAATAAACAACACTGATGATCTTATTGGCATTGTATTTTTGTGTGTTGTTCGTGTTTTGAGTTTACTAGGAACGGATTATTTATGCTGGAACGAGTGTCTTGACTACCTGAGATCCTCGGGGTAGGCTCCGAGCTATATCGCGGATTATTCTTTGTTTGTTGCAATTGACTTGACTTGTCTTATCTGAGCATAACGTCGGGTTTAGTTGAGATACGGATCACAACCCCCAAGCTTGACTTGCCATTGTTGGAAGCAAGTTGAGCTTTTTTGTTGAATTGATGACGTTATGCTCGTTTGTACAGTATGCCAGCCCCCAAGATCAACAGGGTACCGACGTGCTGATAACCACTTCGTTTATTGCATTTTGTAGTTATTGTGCAGTTATGTTTCCTTGGAATCATTTATATCACGTTCTGTAATAAATGTTAATGGGTATCGTTTCAAGAGAATCATGACCGCCAAGTCCTTTGTGCATATGAACAGTTTAGTTGATCAGACGGTCAGGGTTAATTTGCCCTTTTTCTACTTTGCTAATGTTCTCTTGAACACTTTTCAGTTTGCTTCTGTTTCGTGGTGTATACAAGGTTAGGGGGGATGATGACAAAAGGTTGGTTCTTTTTCATTTCTATCTTCTTCTGTATGTTTTCTAGGTTTTGTAAATGAAGAAACTAAAGGATAAAGTAGTTGAGGTGAAGGATGGTCTTTATGAGTAGGTGCATGCGGACGTCAAATGTCGCGCTTCCCTTCTCCAAAGTGTAAAAAGCTTATGCATTTTCAATGTTGCGAGCTGGGTTTGGGGTGGGTCTGAGATAGGTGTGGAATTGGTTCCTTGTAATGCAGAGGATAGGGTTTGTGAAAAGAAGGGGGATTGGGCTTATTTCTATGCGTATACCTGCTTGTTTACTGAGTTGAGTGTCAAACTCCCATTCTCAGATTTCGAGTGTTCCATTCTGACTCAACTCAACTGTGCTCCATCATAGTTGCGTCCAAACTCTTGGGCGTTCCTTCGCGCCTTTGAGTGTTTGATGTGTTTTTTGGAGACTGCTCCTACGTTAAACCTTTTCTTCTCGCTTTCCAGGCGAAGGGGGTCCGCAAGGGTCTCTGGATAAACTTGAGCAGTTATCCAGGTCGTTCCTTTTTTATTTTGAATAAATCTTTGTTTAAGAGTTTCAAGGAGATGTTTGTGATGATTCGTTCTTCGGAGACTGAGTATCCGTTCTTTTTGGATTTTGAGTTGGGAGAGAATTTTCCTTTGTTCTGGTGCTCCGAGCCTATGAAAGTTTTGGAGGCACTGGGTCGGTCTGATGAGGAAGACTTACTGTTGGATTATTTGGTTGAATGCTTTTCTTCTGGAAAGCTTTAGTGTATTGATGAGATTTTAAAATTTGAAAACGACTTTGGGAGTTTGGAAAAGTATATTGGTATGGGATTCGATTCTTGCCTGTTTCCTTTTCTTGACCTAACTATTGATGATAATTTTAAATGTCATGAATTGCTTTGTTTGCAGGAGGTAGAGTCCCGAGTTTGTCCTCGACAAAAATGAGGTCCTTTCTTGAGAAGAAGAGAGATGGAAAAGATGCTCCTATCAAGGTCGTGAAGGAGACTGTTACTGATGGGGCTCAGTCTAGTGCTCATCCTCAGGGCGAGAAGAGAAAAATTCCTAAGCCGGAGGGTTCGCTTGAGATCCTCTCCAATTTTGACGTTACTGTTGGCTCCGAGGTTAGGAGTGGTGTTAAGAGACAAGTACCATTGCATGGTTTTGTTGCTGGTGGGAGTTCAGAATCCGTATGGAGTGATCGTTTCCCTTTTTCCTCTCTCTCAGATAGGGTCGCTCAAAGCCCCATGACAGGCAAATTTTTTCCTATCCTTGCTTCCTATCGCTCTTCCTCAACTAAATCCAATTCGGCACTTCGCACTTCGTTGTTTGCATCTTCATTGAAATGGTTTGTTCTGATTGATTGATGCGTGAGCATCTTTCCTATCTTTTCCTAGTGAATTTGCTTCTAATTTGTTGAGTTTAATAAAGAATTAATTATCTTTTAGCCAATATGGATACTACTTTGAGTCTTTTGTAATTTTGTTTATTTTAGGTAGCGTTTGGCTGGATTTGATGGAGTTTCTGTAGCACGAGAATCAAAGGAGATGGCAGCAAGGAGTGACGCGTACGCGTGATTTGAAGATTTGCACAGCGACGCGTGCGCGTGATTGACGCGTCCGTCTGACTCGTGGAAAAGATCATCGACGCGTACGCGTGACATGCGCCACGTGCAGAAAACGCAGAAAAACGCTGGAGGCGATTTCTGGGCTGTTTTGACCCAATTTCTAGCCCAGAAAACACATATTAGAAGCTGCAGAATGGACAAAACAAGTGGTCTCCACCCATCAACTGAAGACTTGTTAATTAATTCAAATTTAAATTCAAATATTATTTTTAAGAAAAGATATGATTTTAGTTTTAGATAATAGATTTTAAATTATTAGGATTAGATATAAAAGGGATTCCAACAGGGTGGTTCCAACACAACATTATTCCATTCCAATTTACAATCCTAGTTTTTTACTCTGAACCATGAGCAACTAAACCTCCACTGTTAAGATTAGGAGCTCTGTCTATTTGTATGGATTGATTTTATTGCTTTTTCTATTTTAATTCAGGTATGAATTTATAATTTAAGAATTATTTTTGCTCTTTATCTTGTGAATTTGGGTGGAACGGAAGTATGACCCTCTTTCTATTTGAGTTCTTGTATAACTTGGAAAAGCTCTTTACTTGAACAACATCTTGAAAACATATTCTCCTAAATTTTAATTATCTGGATTTAACGGGATACGTGACATATAATCCTTTTACTTTTTTGGGTAATTAGAGTTTTTGTGGCATATAAACTGGAATTTAATCATGCAGCTTCTAATTGGAATTAATTAACCAAGAAATTGGCAGTTAATAAATTTTAGAGGAGACTAGAAAGGTCTAAGGAATTAGGGTCTAGTCATATATAGTTTGCTATAAATTAAATCCTACATGATTAAAATAGTTAGTAAGAAAAGTTAATCTGGAAAAATAGATAACCCTGAAACCTTAACTGTTTTCTCCAAATTTTCTTCCCAACTCATTTACTTGCCTTCCTTCAATATTCTTTATATTTTTTAATGTCTTTTATATTGCCCAAACATTACTTTCTGTTTGCCTGATGATGAGCAGATAATTTATACCCTTTTTGGCATTATTTTTACATAATTTTTAGCATATTTTAGTTACTTTTTATTATATTTTTATTAGTTTTTATTTTAAAATCACATTTCTGGACTTTACTATGAGTTTGTGTGTTTTTCTGTGATTTCAGGTATTTTCTGGCTGAAATTGAGGGACCTGAGCAAAAATCTGATTCAGAGGCTGAAAAAGGACTACAGATACTGTTGGATTCTGACCTCTCTGCACTCAAAATATATTTTCTGGAGCTACAGAATTCCAATTTATTTTCTATTTTTCGTTTCCTATGCCTTATGTTTTATTTATGTTTGTGTCTTTATTACATGATTATTAATGTCTATTGTCTATGTCTTAAAGCTATGAATGTCCTATGAATCCATCACCTTTCTTAAATGAAAAATGTTTTTAATTGCAAAAGAACAAGAAGTACATGGTTTCAAATTCTATCTTGAAATTAGTTATTATTTTGATGTGGTGACAATACCTTTTGTTTTCTGAATGAATGCTTGAACAGTGCATATTTTTGAATTTGTTATTTATGAATGTTAAAATTGTTGGCTCTTGAAAGAACAATGAAAAGGAGAAATGTTGTTGATAATCTGAAAAATCATAAAATTAATTCTTGAAGCAAGAAAAAGCAGTGAATAGAAAAAGCTTGCAAAAAAAATATTTGAAAAAAAAGAAAAAAAAGAGAAAGAGAAAGAAAAATCAACCAGAAAAAGCCAGTAACCCTTTAAACCAAAAGGCAAGGGTAGAAAAAGGATCCAAGGCTTTGAGCATTAATGGATAAGAGGGCTCAAAGGAATAAAATCCTGGCCTAAGCGGCTAAACCAAGCTGTCCCTAACCACGTGCTTGTGGCGTGAAGGTATCAAGTGAAAAGCTTGAGACCGAGCGGTTAAAGTCGTGGTCCAAAGCAAAAAGAGTGTGCTTAAGAGCTCTGGACACCTCTAACTAGGGACTCTAGCAAAGTTGAGTCACAATCTGAAAAGGTTCACCCAGTTATGTGTCTATGGCATTTATGTATCCGGTGGTAATACTGCAAAACAAAATGCTTAGGGTCACGGCCAAGACTCATAAAGTAGCTGTGTTCAAGAATCAACATACTGAACTAGGAGAATCAATAACACTATCTGAATTTTGAGTTCCTATAGATGCCAATCATTCTGAACTTCAAAGGATAAAGTGAGATGCCAAAACTGTTCAGAAGCAAAAAGGCTACAAGTCCCGCTCATCTAATTGAAGCTAATCTTCGTTGATAAGTTTGGAATTCATTGTATATTCTCTTCTTTTTATCCTATTTTGTTTTTAGTTGCTTGGGGACAAGCAACAATTTAAGTTTGGTGTTGTGATGAGCGGATAATTTATACCCTTTTTGGCATTATTTTTACATAGTTTTTAGCATGTTTTAGTTACTTTTTATTATATTTTTATTAGTTTTTATTTTAAAATCACATTTCTGGACTTTACTATGAGTTTGTGTATTTTTCTGTGATATCAGGTATTTTTTGGCTGAAATTGAGGGACCTGAGCAAAAATCTGATTCAGAGGCTGAAAAAGGACTGCAGATGTTGTTAGATTCTGACCTCCCTGCACTCGAAATGGATTTTCTGGAGCTACAGAAGCCCAATTGGTGCACTCTCAATTGTGTTAAAAAGTAGACATCCTGGGCTTTCCATAAATATATAATAGTTCATACTTTGCCCGAGATTTGATGGCCCAAACTGGCATCCAAGGCTAGCCTAAAACATCTTGGCGTAAAACGCCCAAACTGGCACTAGAATTGGAGTTAAACGCCCAAACTGGCACCAAAGCTCTAGGAAAAGCCCAAGCATGAAAACTATTTAATGCTCAGCCCAAGCACACACTAAGTGAGCCCCGGAAGTAGATTTCTGCACTATCTGCACTTAGTTACTCATTTTCTGTAACCATAGGCTACTAGTTTAGTATAAAAACTACTTTTAGAGATTTATTTTATATCTTTATATCGTATTTGGTAGAGCTTTTTGCTATTGTACACGTTTGGAGAGGCTGGCCTCACGGCCATGCCTAGACCTTTTTCACTTATATATTTTCTACGGTGGAGTTTCTACACCCCATAGATTAAGGTGTGGAGCTTTGCTGTTCTTCATGAATTAATGCAAGTACTATTGTTTTTTCTTCAATTCACGCCTACTTCTTCTCCAAGATACTCTTGTTCTTAATTCAGTTAAGTCAAAATAAAGGGGTGACCCGTGACAATCACCCAATCTTCGTTGCTCGCTTAGCCAAGATCGCGTGCCTGACAACCACAAAGCGGTCTACATGATGTTCAACGTAGTCATTGGACGACAGCCGGAGTATATTCTCTTGGGTCCCTAATCACGATTCACATTGTCTCTCCTGACAACAGAGCATTTGAATCTGAGATTAGAACCTTCGTGGTATAGGCCAGAACCATTGGCAGCATTCCTGAGATCCGGAAAGTCTAAACCTTGTCTGTGGTATTCTGAGTAGGATCTGGGAAGGGATGACTGTGACGAGCTTTAAACTTGCGAATGTTGGGCGCAGTGACAGTGTGCAAAAGGACAATGGTCCTATTCTGACGCTAGCGGGAACCGACAGATGATTAGCTGTGCGGTGATAGCGCATATGGATTTATTTTCATCCGAGAGGATCATACAGCTTGCCATGGAAGGAGATAACGCATGGTTGGAAGAAGGCAGTAGGAAAACAGAAGTTCAGTAGCAACAAAGCATCTCCAGACGCTTATCTGAAATTCCCACCAATGAATTACATAAGTATCTCTATTTTACTTTATGTTTTATTTATATTTTAATTATCAAAACCTCATAACCATTTAAATCCGCCTGACTGAGATTTACAAGGATGACCATAGCTTGCTTCAAGCCGACAATCTCCGTGGGATCGACCCTTACTCACGTAAGGTTTATTACTTGGACGACCCAGTGCACTTGCTGGTCAGTTATACGGAATTGTGAAGAAGTCTTGAGATCACGTTCTCCCACACCAAGTTTTTGTCACTATAGCCAGGGAACGAATAATCACGATTTCGCGTACCACCTGACTAAGCTTATCACTCAATTATTGTTGCTTGATCCATCAATCCTCATGGGATCGACCCTCACTCACCAGAGGTATTACTTGGTACGACCCGGTGTACTTGCCGGTTAGTTTGTGAATTGTAAATTCTGCACCAAGTTTTTGGCGCCGTTGCCGAGGATTGACTGTGATTAACAACTATTAGTTGCTTGATTGCTTAGATTAGGCGTTTTGAGTTTAATTAATTTTATTTTATTATTATTAATTTTTATTTTTCATTTTTGTTTATTTTCATTCCCGTAAAATTTTTTTTCTTTGTTCTTTCGTTAGCACCCCCTCCCCTGTTTCGTTTTCTTTCTTTTTTTTTATTATTTAATAAATATGAAATTACCATTTGTACCCATAAAAAATTATTTTTACAGGCAAAATTATCCAAACCCTAAAAAATTATCTAAAATCCCTAAATTACCTTTCTCTCCACACTATCATCTCCTTCCTCCCTCTTCTCTCTCTCTCAATGTTCTCAACCACCCAATCCCAGCATCAACCACAAACCAATGTCTCACCCTCCTCATCATCGTTCACCCTTCTCCGCTAGCAACGTCGCGGACCTCCGCCAGCCCAGGAGCACCGCGCCAGCTTCTCCTCGCACCCTTATCATCATCTGCATCATCTTTCTCCGCCCCACTAACCACTCCATTATCCTCATATGCTCATCACCTTACCACCACCACCACCACTAACCCCATCCTCTCTCTCACCAATAATCAATTGATTTTCAAACAATCCTAGCAGCAATTTTTTCAACCGCGAGCCACCTCTCCTCCTCCGTGACAAATGTCGCAGCCTCTGTTCTTGCAGCCTCTAGCATCAGCGTCAGCGACCACCCCTCCTTCTCTCCTTCCCTGTCTCGCCCTTGCCGACCAGAGGAACTTTGCACCATCCCCTGCTTTGCCGCCGCCAGCAGCCCCCTCCTCTCTTCACCGCTGCCACCCTCACCTACTGTGACTATCTTCTCCTCATCACCGAACCAGTGCCACCGCGCTAGCTGCCACCACCATGGTCTCCTTTGCGAACCAAAACCGTGACAAGCTCTCTCTCTCTCTTTCTATCTCTTTCGCCATTTTTTTCTCCCAGAAAAAAGTGAATCCAAATACATGAGGCTTCTATGCTTAGTTATTCAGATTTGATCCTTTCTCTTCACTCTCTTCACACCTTAGATCTGTGTCCTTTTCCGCCTTATTTTTGTCAGCTTTCTCCATGACATCCTTTTCACAGTTTTCCTTAAACAGCTTCACACTCAGCTGAAACCAAGATTCAATTTTGACTCTCACCCATCGTCATCCATTTCAAATCTCTCTGGGTTGATTGTGATTCCTCCAAAGGTGCTTTTCTCTGAGTTAATTTATGAGGTCACTATTTTTCAATGAACTGTGCTTTAATTGAGGTGATAAAGGTTATGGTGATGAAGGAGCGGCAATGAAAGAGAGGAGAGTGTGGCAAGGAGCCATTGGAGCAGCGGTGGAGACTGAGTAGGAAGTAATGGTGAGAGTGTGTTAGAAAGGGAAACAAATGATAATTTCTTTTTTCTATGGGTAGATATGTCAGCGTTTTCAACTTTCGTGGGTACAAATGGTAGTTTACTCCTGAAATTAAGTTTGGTGTTACCTAGTTAATTTTGTTTTAATTTCTCTATTTAATTTTCCCTTTAAATCTTAGAATTTTTTTATTTATTGAGTAGTAAGTATTTTTAAGTTATTATTTTACACAAGTTACTTCACTGGGAATTCTCTGCACTCTAACGTAGAGAGTTCCATATTTTTTATTGTCTTCTGTTTGTTTATGCGCAGGAACAGAGACAAAAAACATCTCTTAGACTTTGATCCTAAACCTGAAAGAACTTTCAGGCGACGTTTACAACAAGCAAGACTTTACAAGGCTGCAGAGTCTACTATGGATAATAATAATGCTGTTAATGCCAATGTGGCAAATCCGAATGGGGATGATCAACAAAGAAGAGTGCTTGGCTCTTATTCTGCCCCTACTGCTGATCTTTATGGAAAAAGTATTGTGGTGCCTCCTATAGCTGCAAACAACTTTGAGTTGAAGCCACAATTTGTCACCTTGGTGCAACAAAACTGCCAATATCATGGACTTTCTCATGAAGATCCAAATCAGTTTATATCTGATTTTCTGCAGATATGTGATACTGTGAAGACAAATGGAGTGAACCCAGAGGTGTACAGACTCATGCTCTTCCCGTTTGCTCTAAGGGATAAAGCAAAGCTGTGGCTAGATTCCCAACCAAAGGAGAGTCTGAATACTTGGAAAAAGGTTGTTACAGAGTTTTTCACTAAATTTTTCCCACCAAAGAAGCTGACTAAGCTTAGGGTGGAGGTTCAGACTTTCAGGCAGAAGGAGGGTAAAACTCTTTATGAAGCTTGGAAGAGATACAAGCTACTGACCAGGCAATGCCCTCCAGACATGTTCTCCAAATGGACCCAACTAGATATCTTTTATGAAGGTTTGGGTGAGATGTCCAAGATGAGCTTAGATACCTCTGCAGGCAGTTCATTACATAAGAAGAAGACACCAGAGGAGACTATTGAGCTGATTGAATTGGTTGCAAGCAACCAATATCTATACTCATCTAACAGAAACCCTGCGAACTCTGAAACCTCTCAGAAGAGAGGCGTGTTGGAAGTGGAAGCTGTTAATGCTCTTCTTGCTCAGAACAAGCTTATGTCTCAGCAAATAAATCTACTTACTCAGCAGATGGGTGGCATGCAAGTCTCAGCTATCAACACCCAAAATCCACCATAGGAAGTCTCCTATGACATGGCAGGTAATTTTGTGTAAAATGATAATTATAATTATGCTCAACCCTCTTCTGAATAGGTCAATTACATGGGGAGTGGTCCTAGGAAATCCAAAAATGACCTATATTTCAAGACATACAATCAGGGGTGGAGGAATCACCCAAAATTTGGATGGAGGGACCAACCTCAGAGACCTCAGAACTTTAACAATAGTTCTCAGGGTGGCTTCCAACAGAACAATTACAATAAATGCCAATTTTAGTCTCAGCAGCAACAACCACCTCAGCAGGTGGTGCACGAAATTGTAATTCACACTTTTCACAATTCGTACCACTAACCAGCAAGTGTACTGGGTCGTCCAAGTAATACCTTACGTGAGTAAGGGTCGATCCCACAGAGATTGTTGGCTTGAAGCAAGCTATGGTTATCTTGTAACTCTTAGTCATGATATCAATTATAATTATCAGTTGAATTGCAAATGAACAAGGGAGCATAGATTAAATAATGCTTATTATACAGTAATAGAGAATATGTTAGAGTTTTGGAGATGCTTTGTCTTCTGAATCTCTGCTTTTCCCCTGTCTTCTTCTTCACGCACGCAAGGTTCCTCCTATGGCAAGCTGTGTGTTGGTGGATCACCGTTGTCAATGGCTACCATCCGTCCTCTCAGTGAAAATGGTCCAGGTGCGCTGTCACCGCACGGCTAATCATCTGTCGGTTCTCACTCATGCTGGAATAGGATCCATTGATCCTTTTGCGTCTGTCACTACGCCCAACCCTTGTGAGTTTGAAGCTCGTCACAGTCATTCAATCCCTAGATCCTACTCGGAATACCACAGACAAGGTTTAAACTTTCCGAATTCTCAAGAATGCTGCCAATGGATTCTAGCTTATACCACGAAGATTCTGATTAAGGAATCCAAGAGATACTCATTCAATCGAAGGTAGAACGGAGGTGGTTGTCAGTCAGCGTTCATAGGTTGAGAATGGTGATGAATGTCACGGATCATCACATCTATCATATTGAAGTGCAAATGAACATCTTAGATAGAAACAAGCGTGTTTGAATAGAAAACAGAAATAATTGCATTAATTCATCGAGACACAGCAGAGCTCCTCACCCCCAACAATGGAGTTTAGAGACTCATGCCGTCAAAGAGTACAAAGTTCAGATCTAAAAATGTCATGAGATCCAAAATAAATCTCTAAAAGTTGTTTAAATACTAAACTAGTAACCTAGGTTTACAGAAAATGAGTAAACTATGATAGATAGTGCATAAATCCACTTCCGGGGCCCACTTGGTGTGTGCTGGGGCTGAGACTTGAGCTTTACATGTGCTTAGGCTGTTTTTGAAGTTAAACGCCAGGTTGTAACCTGTTTTGGGCGTTTAACTCCAACTTGTAACCTGTTTCTGGCGTTTAACGCCAGAATAGGGCAGAGGACTGGCGTTGAACGCCAGTTTGTGTCATCTAAACTCGGGCAAAGTATAAACTATTATATATTTCTGGAAAGCCCTGGATGTCTACTTTTCAACGAAATTGAGAGTGCACTATTTGGATTTCTGTAGCCCCAGAAAATCCACTTTGAGTGCAGGGAGGTCAGAATCCAACAGCATCTGCAGTCCTTTTTCAGCCTCTGAATAATATTTTTTGCTCAGGTCCCTCAATTTCAGCTAGAAATTACCTGAAATCAAAGAAAAATACAAAAACTCATAGTAAAGTCTAGAAATGTGATTTTTATTTAAAAATTAATAAAAATATATTAAAAACTAACTAAATCATACTAAAAGCTATGTAAAAACAATGCTAAAAAGCGTATAAATTATCCGTTCATCACAACACCAAACTTAAATTATTGCTTATTCCCAAGCAACTGAAAATCAAATAGGATAAAAAGAAGAGAATATACTATGAATTCCAAAATATCAATGAAACTTAGCTCCAATCAGATGAGCGGGACTTGTAGCTTTTTGCCTCTTGAATAGTTTTGGCATCTCACTTTATCCATTGAGGTTCAGAATGATTGGCCTGCAAGCTTTGTTCTTCACTTCTTTTTCTTGCTTCAAGAATCATTTTTATGATTTTTTATATTATCAAATAACATTTCTCCTTTTCATCATTCTTTCAAGAGCCAACATATTTAACATTCATAAACAACAATATCAAAAGACATATGCACTGTTCAAGCATTCATTCAGAAAACAAAAAGTATTGTCACCACATCAAAATAATTAAACTAATTTCAAGGATGAATTCGAAATCATGTACTTCTTGTTCTTTTATTTTTAGAACAGTTTTCATTTAACAGAGGTGATGGACTCATAGGACATTTATAGTTTTAAGACATAGACACTTAAACACTAATGATCATATAGTATAGACACAAACATAAATAAAACATAAGGCTCAAAAATCGAAAAATAGGAAAATAAGAACAAGGAGATTAAGGAATGGGTCCACCTTAGTGAGGGTGGCGTCTTCCTCTTCTTGAAGAACCAATAGTGCTCTTGAGCTCCTCTATGTCTCTTCCTTGCCTTTGTTGCTCTTCCCTCATAGCTTTTTGATCTTCTCTAATTTCATGGAAGGTGCCATATGGTTATGGAAAATGAAAAAGTGGGGCTTTTTCCACACCAAACTTAAAATGTTTGCTCGTCATCGAGCAAAAGAAGAAAGAAAGGAGGAGATGGAGATGTATGGTGGGTTCGGCCAAGGGAGGGTGATAGTGTGTATGAGGGGTTTATGATGGATGGATGTGAGTGGTGAAGAGAGTATGGAGAAGAGTGTTATGGAAAGGTGTGAAGAGGAGAGAAGAAGAGGTGGGGTAGGTAGGGATCCTGTGGGATCCACAGATCTTGAAGGGTCAAGGACTTAGCATCCCTGCTCCATTGAGGCATGCAAAACGCCCTTAGAGTGCAATCCTGGCGTTTAATGCCAGACTGCTGCTTGTTTCTGGCGTTAAACGCCAGCTTTTCCCCCTTTCTTGGCGTTGAACGCCAACTTGGTGCTTGTTTCTAGCGTTTAACGCCAGCTTGATGCTTCTTTCTGGCGTTAAACGCCAGTCTGATGCTTCTTACTGGCGTTTAAACGCCAGTAAGCTCTTCCTCCAGGGTGAGCTGCTTTTAATGCTGTTTTTTATTTTGCTTTGATTTCTGTGACTCTACATGATCATCATCCTAAAGAAAACATAAAATAAAAAAGGAAAACAAAAAATTAACATAGATAAGTAAAAAGTGGGTTGCCTCCCAATAAGCGCTTCTTTATTGTCTTTAGCTGGACCTTGCTAAGCTTTTAATCTAGTCTCAGATTTGAGCATTCTTGCTCAAGATTGCCTTCAAGATAATGCTTGACTCTCTGTCCATTAACAATGAACTTCTTATTAGAATCAATGTCTTGAAGCTCCACATAGCCATATGGTGACACACTTGTAATCACATATGGTCCCCTCCACCTGGATTTCAGTTTCCCGGGGAATAATCTGAGCCTAGAGTTAAACAGAAGAACCTTCTGTCCTGGTTCAAAGACTCTAGATGATAGCTTTCTGTCATGCCACCTTTTTGCTTTCTCTTTGTAAAGCTTGGCATTTTCGAAAGCAGTGAGTCTGAATTCCTCTAGCTCATTTAGCTGGAGCAATCTTTTTTCTTATGCCGTCAAAGAGTACAAATTTCAGATCTAAAAATGTCATGAGATCCAAAATAAATCTCTAAAAGTTGTTTAAATACTAAACTAGTAACCTAGGTTTACAAAAAATGAGTAAACTATGATAGATAGTGCATAAATCCACTTCCGGGGCCCACTTGGTGTGTGCTGGGGCTGAGACTTGAGCGTTACACGTGCCTAGGCTGTTTCTGGAGTTAAACACCAGGTTGTAACCTATTTTGGGCGTTTAACTCCAACTTGTAACCTGTTTCTGGTGTTTAACGCCAGAATAGGGCAGTGGACTGGCGTTGAACGCCAGTTTGCGTCATCTAAACTTGGGCAAAGCATGAACTATTATATATTGCTAGAAATCCCTGGATGTCTACTTTCCAACGCAATTGAGAGCATGCCATTTGGACTCCTGTAGCTCCAAAAAATCCACTTTGAGTGCAGAGAGGTCAGAATCCAACAGCATCTGCAGTCCTTTTTCAGCCTCTGAATCAGATTTTTGCTCAGGTCCCTCAATTTCAGCCAGAAATTACCTGAAATCACAGAAAAATACACAAACTCATAGTAAAGTCCAGAAATGTAATTTTTATTTAAAAACTAATAAAAATGTATTAAAAACTAACTAAATCATACTAAAAACTATGTAAAAACAATGCCAAAAAGCGTATAAATTATCCGCTCATCAGCAGGCAAACTCTAAGCCCCAAGAAGATTCTAATTGGGAGATTGGTGCACGAAATTGTGATCGTTCATTCCTTGGTAACGGCGTTAAAGACTTAATACGCACGTCCATAATCTTAGTTCTTTGTCACAACTTCGCACAACTAACCAGCAAGTGCACTGGGTCGTCCAAGTAATAAACCTTACGTGAGTAATGGTCGATCCCACGGAGATTGTCGGCTTGAAGCAAGCTATGGTCACCTTGTAAATCTCAGTCAGGCAGATTCAAATGGTTATAGAGTTTTAATAATTAAAAGATAAATAAAACATAAAATAAATATAGAGATACTTATGTAATTCATTGGTGAGAATTTCAGATAAGCGTATGGAGATGCTTAGTTCCTTCTGAATCTCTGCTTTCCTACTGCTTTCATCCAAT
Organism: Arachis ipaensis; assembly: GCF_000816755.2. NCBI lineage: Eukaryota > Viridiplantae > Streptophyta > Magnoliopsida > Fabales > Fabaceae > Arachis > Arachis ipaensis. Next base: position 88,327,578 of record NC_029787.2, on the reverse strand, counting down.
CCTTGCTACTCCTTTCCAAGGCAAGCTGTATGTTGGGCATCACAATTGTCAATGGCTACATCCTGTCCTCTCAGTGAAAATGGTCCAAAATGCGTTGTCACCGCATTATGAGCGGATAATTTATACGCTTTTTGGCATTGTTTTTACATAGTTTTTAGTATGAATTGATTAGTTTTTAGTATATTTTTATTAGTTTTTAAATAAAAATCACATTTCTGGACTTTACTATGAGTTTGTGTGTTTTTCTGTGATTTCAGGTAATTTCTGGCTGAAATTGAGGGACTTGAGCAAAAATCAGATTCAGAGGTTGAAGAAGGACTACAGATGCTGTTGGATTCTGACCTCCCTGCACTCAAAGTGAATTTTCTGGAGCTACAGAACTCCAAATGGCGCTCTCTCAATTGCGTTGGAAAGTAGACATCCAGGGCTTTCCAGAAATATATAATAGTCCATACTTTGAATAAGGATTGATGACGTAAACTGGCGTTCAACGCCAGTTCCATGCTGCATTCTGGAGTCAAACGCCAGAAACAGGTTGCAAAGTGGAGTTCAACACCAGAAACAGGCTACAAACTGGCGTTCAACTTCAAGAGAAGCCTCTACACGTGTAAAGCTCAATGCTCAGCCCAAACACACACCAAGTGGGCCCCAGAAGTGGATTTCTGCATCATTTACTCGTTTCTATAAACCCTAGTAACTAGTTTAGTATAAATAGGACTTTTTACTATTGTATTTACATCTTCGGATCTTTGATTAGTTTTATGCTATCTTAGACTTTTGTGAGGGCTGGCCATTCGGCCATGCCTGAACATTTATCACTTGTGTATTTTCAACGGTAGAGTTTCTACACACCATAGATTAAGGTGTGGAGCTCTGCTGTTCCTCAAAGATTAATGCAAAGTACTACTGTTTTTCTATTCAATTCAACTTATTCTGCTTCTAAGATATTCATTCGCACTTCAATATGATGGATGTGATGATCGTGACAGTCATCATCATTCTCAACTTATGAACGTGTGCCTGACAACCACTTCCGTTCTACCTTAGATTGAATGGATATATCTTGGATATCTAATACAGGGGACAGAGTCCGAGTTATTAGTGTCTTCGTGGTATAAGTTAGAACCCATGGACGGCCATTCTTGAGAATTCGAAAAGTCTAAACCTTGTCTGTGGTATTCCGAGTAGGATTCAGGGATTGAATGACTGTGACGAGCTTCAAACTCGCGAGTGCTGGGCATAGTGACAGACGCAAAAGGATCAATGGATCCTATTCCAGTATGATCGAGAACCGACAGATGATTAGCCATGCAGTGACAGCGCATTGGACCATTTTCACTGAGAGGACAGGTGGCCATTGACAACGGTGATGCCTAACATACAGCTTGCCATGGAAAGGAGTAGGAAGGATTGGATGAAGACAGCAGGAAAGCAGAGGTTCAGAGGGGCGAAAGCATCTCTATACGCTTATCTAAAATTCTCACCAATGAATTACATAAGTACCACTATCCTATTTTATATTTTATTTATCTTTTATTTATCAATTTATAAAATCAGTTGAATCCGCCTGACTGAGATTTACAAGGTGACCATAGCTTGCTTTAAGCCGACAATCTCCATGGGATCGACCCTTACTCACGTAAGGTTTATTACTTGGACGAACCAGTGCACTTGCTGGTTAGTTGTACGAAGTTGTGAAACAGAATTAAGAACATGAATGTGCGTATTGAGTTTTTAGCGTCGTTACCAAGGAAGGAATGATCACGATTTCGTACACCAAATTTTTGGCGCCGCTGTCGGGGATTGTTCAAGTTTGGATAACTGACGGTTCATCTTGTTGCTCAGATTAGGTAATTTTATTTTAATTTTAACCGTTTTGTTTTTATTATTCTTATTTTCGAAAAAAATTAAAAATAATTTCTTCTCTTTCGTTTTTCCCAATTAATTTTTGAAAAATAAAAAAAAAGTTTAATAAAATAATAAAACCAAAAATATTTTGTGTTTCTTGTTTGAGTCTAGAGTCAAGTGTTAAGTTTGGTGTCAATTGCATCTTTTTAGTTTTCTAAAAATTTATTTTCGAAAATTTCATGCATTGCATTCTTCATGATCTTCAAGTTGTTCTTGGCCAGTCCTCTTGTTTGATCTTTATATTTTCTTGTTTTGTGTCTTTTCTTGTTTTTCATATGCATTCTTGAATTATTAATGTCTAAAGAATAAAAATCTTTAAGTTTGGTGTCTTGCATGTTTTTCTTTTCTTGAAAATTTTTCAAAAATAAGTCTTGATGTTCATCTTGATCTTCAAAGTGTTCTTGGTGTTCATCTTAACATTCATAGTGTTCTTGCATGCATTAGTTATTTTGATTCATAATTTTCATGATTTGTTTCAATTTTGTGTTTTTCTCTTTGTTTATTAAAATTCAAAAATAAAAAAATATCTTTCCCTTTTCCACTTATCAAATTCAAAAATTTGAGTTGACTTTTTTAAAATTTTTTAAAATCTAGTTGTTTTTATGAGTCAAATCAAATTTTCAATTAAAAATTCTTATCTTTTTCAAAATCAAATCTTTTTCAATTTTCTTTTCATATTTTCGAATTCCTTTTTAAAAATTTTCAAAATCTTTTTCATTTTTTCAAAAATATTCAAATTAATTTTCAAAATCTTTTTCTTATTTTATTTTTTAATTTTCGAAAATTTTATTAGCATTTAATGTTTTGATTCAAAATTTTTCAAAGTTGTTACTTGCCTATTAATAAAGGTTCAATCTTTAAAATTTAAAATCATATCTTTTAGTTTCTTGTTAGTCAAGTAATCAATTTTAAGTTTCAAAATCAAATCTTTTTAATTTCCTCTCTAAATCTTTTTCAAATTAAATTTCAATCATATCTTTTTCTATTTCAATCAAATCATTTCAAAATCAATTTCAAAATATTTTCTAACCACTTATCTTTTTAATTTGATTTTCAAATCTTTTTCAATCAATCATATCTTTTTGTTTCAATCATATCTCTTTCAAAACTACCTAACTAGCTCTCTCTCTCTCTCTCTCTCTCTCTCTAATTTTTGAAAATCCATTCCCTCTTTTTCAAAATTCCTTTTTAATTAACTAATTGTTTTTAATTTTAATTTTAATTTAATTTCTATTTCAATTTTTGAATTTTAAATTTAATTTTAAAATATTTTTATTTTATTTTGTTTAATTTTCGAATTCCTTTCTCATCTCTAATCTCCTTCTATTTATTTATTCATCTACTAACACTTCTCTTCCACCCAAAAATTTGAACCCCATCTCCCTCTCTGAGTTCGATTTTTTCCTCTTCTCTTTCTTATATTCTTCTCTTCTTCTACTCACATAAAGGAACCTCTCTACTGTGACAAAGAGGATCCCTATTATTTTCTGTTCTCTTCTTTTTCATATGAGCAGGAACAAGGATAAGAACATTCTTGTTGAAGCTGATCCTGAACCTGAAAGGACTCTGAAGAGGAAGCTAAGGGAAGCTAAAGCACAACTCTTTGGAGAAAATCTGACAAAAATTTTTGAAAAAGAAGAAGATATGGCCGAAAATAATAACAATGCAAGGAGGATGCTTGGTAACTTCACTGCACCTAATTCTAATTTACATGGAAGAAGCATCTCAATCCCTGCCATTGGAGCAAACAATTTTGAGCTTAAACCTCAATTAGTTTCTCTGATGCAACAGAACTGCAAGTTTCATGGACTTCCATCTGAAGATCCTTTTTAGTTCTTAACTGAGTTCTTACAGATCTGTGATACTGTTAAGACCAATGGGGTTGACCCCGAGGTCTACAGGCTTATGCTTTTCCCGTTTGCTGTAAGAGACAGAGCTAGAGTATGGTTAGACTCTCAACCTAAAGATAGCCTGAACTCTTGGGATAAGCTGGTCACGGCTTTCTTAGCCAAGTTCTTTCCTCCTCAAAAGCTTAGCAAGCTTAGAGTGGATGTTCAAACCTTCAGACAAAAGGAAGGTGAATCCCTCTATGAAGCTTGGGAGAGATATAAGCAACTGACCAAAAAGTGTCCTTCTGACATGCTTTCAGAATGGACCATTCTGGATATATTCTATGATGGTCTGTCTGAATTATCAAAGATGTCACTGGACCATTCTGCAGGTGGATCTATTCACCTAAAGAAAACACCTGCAGAAGCTCAAGAACTCATTGACATAGTTGCTAATAACCAGTTCATGTACACTTCTGAGAGGAATCCTGTAAGTAATGGGACGCCTCAGAAGAAGAGAGTTCTTGAAATTGATACTCTGAATGCCATATTGGCTCAGAACAAAATATTGACTCAGCAAGTCAATATGATTTCTCAGAGTCTGAATGGAATGCAAGCTGCATCCAACAGTACTCAAGAGGCATCTTCTGAGGAAGAAGCTTATGATCCTGAGAATCCTGCAATAGCAGAGGTGAATTACAAGGGTGAACCCTATGGAAACACCTATAATCCCTCATGGATAAATCATCCAAATCTCTCATGGAAGGATCAAAAGCCTCAACAAGGCTTTAATAATGGTGGAAGAAACAGGTTTAGCAATAGCAAGCCTTTTCCATCATCCACTCAGCAAAAGACAGAGAGTTCTGAGCAGACCCCATCTAGCTTGGCAAACATAGTCTCTGATCTATCTAAGGCCACTGTGAGTTTCATGAATGAAACAAGGTCCTCCATTAGAAATTTGGAAGCACAAGTGGGCCAGCTGAGTAAAAGAATCACTGAAACCCCTCCTAGTACTCTCCCAAGCAATACAGAAGAAAATCCAAAAAGAGAGTGCAAGGCCATTGAATTGATCATCATGGCCGAACCTACAAGGGAGGGAGAGGATGTGAACCCCAGTGAGGAAGACCTCCTGGGACGTTCAGAGATCAATAAGGAGTTTCCCTCTGAGGAACCAAAGGACTCTGAGGCTCATCTGGAGACCATAGAGATTCCATTAAACATCCTTATGCCATTCATGAGCTCTGTTGAATATTCTTCTTCTGAAGAGAATGAAGATGTTACTGAAGAGCAAGTTGCCAAGTACCTTGGTACAATCATGAAGCTAAATGCCAAATTATTTGGTAATGAGACTTGGGAAGATGAACCTCCCTTGCTCACTAATGAACTGAGTGACTGGATCAACTGAGATTGCCTTAGAAGAAACAGGATCCTGGAAAGTTCTTAATACCTTGTACCATAGGCACCATGACCTTTGAAAAGGCTCTATGTGACCTTGGGTCAGGGATAAACCTCATGCCACTCTCTGTAATGGAGAAACTGGGAATCTTTGAGGTGCAAGCTGTCAGAATCTCATTAGAAATGGCAGACAACTCCAGAAAACAAGCATATGGACAAGTAGAGGACATGTTAGTAAAGGTTGCAGGCCTTTACATCCCTGCTGATTTCATAATCCTAGACACTGGGAAGGATGAGGATGAATCCATCATCCTTGGAAGACCCTTCCTGGCCACAGCAAGAGCTGTGATTGATGTGGACAGAGGAGAGTTGGTCCTTCAACTGAATGAGGACTACCTTGTGTTTAAAACTCAAGGATCTCCTTCTGTAACCATGGAGAGGAAGCATGAAAAGCTTTTCTCACTGCAGAGTCAACCAAAGCCCCCACAGTCAAACTCTAAGTTTGGTGTTGGGAGGCCTGGTGCACGAAATTGTGATCTCTAATAATGGCTCCAAAAACTTGGTGCTCTAATCTCAATTCATAATTTGTCACAACTTCGATACAACTAACCAGCAAGTGCACTGGGTCGTCCAAGTAATAAACCTTACGTGAGTAAGGGTCGATCCCACGGAGATTGTTGGTATGAAGCAAGCTATGGTCACCTTGTAAATCTCAGTCAGGCGGATAATCAATAATGGAGTTTTCAAAAATAATACTAATTAAACAGAAAATAAGGATAGAAACACTTATGTAATTCATTGGTGAGAATTTCAGATAAGTGTATAGAGATGCTTTCGTTCCTCTGAATCTCTGCTTTCCTGCTGTCTTCATCCAATCAGTCTTACTCCTTTCCATGGCTGGCTTTATGTAAGGGCATCACCGTTGTCAATGGCTACATCCCATCCTCTTGTGAAAATGGTCCAAATGCTCTGTCACAGCACGGCTAATCATCTGAGGTTCTCGATCATACTGGAATAGGATTTACTATCCTTTTGCGCCTGTCACTATGCCCAGCACTCACGAGTTTGAAGTTCGTCACAGTCATTCAATCCCAGAGTCCTACTCGGAATACCACAGACAAGGTTTAGACTTTCTGGACTCTCATGAATGCCGCCATCAATCTAGCTTATACGACGAAGATTCTGATTAAGAGATCCAAGAGATACTCATTCAATCTAAGGTAGAACGGAAGTGGTTATCAGGCACACGTTCATAGGGAATGATGATGATTTTCACGTTCATCACATTCAGGTTGAAGTGCAAATGAATATCTTAGAAGCGGAACAATTTGAATTGAATAGAAAAACAGTAGTACTTTGCATTAATCTTTGAGGAACAGCAGAGCTCCACACCTTAATCTATGGAGTGCAGAAACTCTACCGTTGAAAATACATAAGTGAAAGGTCCAGGCATGGCCGAATGGCCAGCCCCTCTGATCTCAGAACCAGGCGTCTAAAGATCAAAAGATGTCTAATACAATAGTAAAAAGTCCTATTTATAATAAACTAGCTACTAGGGTTTACAAAAGTAAGTAATTAATGCATAAATCCACTTCCGGGGCCCACTTGGTGTGTGCTCGGGCTGAGCTTGAAGTCTACACGTGGAGAGGTCATTCTTGGAGTTGAACGCTAGCTTTTGTGCCATTTTGGGCGTTGAACTCCACTTTGCAACTTGTTTCTGGCGCTGGACGCTAGAATTGGGCAGAGAGCTGGCGCTGGACGCCAGAATTGGCAGTTTGCGTCATCTAAACTTGGGCAAAGTATGGACTATTATATATTTCTGGAAAGCCCTGGATGTCTACTTTCTAACGCAATTAGAAGTGCACCGTTTTGAGTTCTGTAGCTCCAGAAAATCCATTTTGAGTGCAGGAAGGTCAGAATCTAACAGCATCAGCAGTCCTTCTTCAACCTTTGAATCTGATTTTTGCTCAAGTCCCTCAATTTCAGCCAGAAAATACCTGAAATCACAGAAAAACACACAAACTCATTGTAAAGTCTAGAAATGTGAATTTAACATAAAAACTAATGAAAACATCCCTAAAAGTAACCAGATTCTACTAAAAACATACTAAAAACAATGCCAAAAAGCGTATAAATTATCCGCTCATCACAACACGTTCTTTTGAATTAAAACATTTTTTCATTTAAGAGGGGTGATGGATTCATAGGACATTCATAACTTTAAGGCATAGTTACTAAATACTAATGATCATGTAATAAGACACAAACATAGATAAGCACTTAACATAGAGAAAACGAAAAACAGAGAATGTAAGAACAAGGAATGAGTCCACCTTAGTGATGGTGGCATTTTCTTCTTGAGGAACCAATGATGTCCTTGAGCTCTTCTATGTCTCTTCCTTGTCTTTGTTGCTCCTCCCTCATTGCTTTTTGATCTTCTCTGATTTCATGAAGGATGATGGAGTGCTCTTGATGTTCCACCCTTAGTTGTCCCATGTTGGAACTTAATTCTCCTAGGGAGGTGTTGATTTGCTCCCAATAGTTTTGTAGAGGAAAATGCATTTGAGGCATCTCCGGGATCTCATGGTGATGAGCTTCCTGTGCCTCTTGAGCTCCATGAATAGGCTCTCTTGCTTGCTCCATCTTTTTCTTAGTGATGGGCTTCTCTTCCTCAATGTGAATGTCTCCTTCTATGAAAGCTCCAGCTGAGTAACATAGATGGCAAATAAGATGAGGAAAAGCTAGCCTTCCCCTAGGGGAGGGCATTTCGGCTATTTTGTAGAGTTCAAGGGAGATGACTTCATGAACTTCTACTTCCTCTCCAATCATGATGCTATGGATCATGATGGCCCGATCCACAGTAACTTCAGATCGGTTGC
>NC_029787.2:88279693-88319460 GCF_000816755.2 Arachis ipaensis | reverse complement strand
CTTTCCATCTCCCATGACTCGGAGGTGGAAGCTTTTGTCTTCCCTTTTCCTTTTCTAGAGGATTCTCCGGTCTTAGGTGCCATCAATGTTAATGGAAAAACAAAAAGGTTATGCTTTTACCACACCAAACTTAGAATTTTGCTCGCCCTCGAGTAAGAGAAGAAAGAATAGATGAAGAAGAAGAAGAAAATATGGAGAGGAGGGGGGAGGTGTGTTTCGGCCAATAAGAGAAAAGAGGGTTGTGTTGTGTGAAAATGAGGAAGAATGGAGGGTTATATATAGGGAAGGGAGGGGGGTAAGTTTCGGCCATTTAGGGTGGGGTTGGGTGGGAAATTGATTTTGAATTTTGAAGGTAGGTGGAGTGTATGAGGTAGGTTTATAGGGAAGAGTGGATGGATGTGAGTGGTGAAGAGGTGATGGGGAAGAAAGATTGAGGTGATTGGTGAAGGGTTTTGGGGAAGAGTGTTTATGGGATTGTGTGAAAGAGGGGTGAGAAGAAGTGAGTGGAGGTAGGTGGGGATCCTGTGGGGTCCACAGATCCTGAGGTGTTCAAGGATTTACAACCTTGCACCAAATTAGGCATGCAAAATGCCCTTGTACATAACTCTGGGCGTTCAGCGCCAGATTGGTGCTTGTTCTGGGCATTGAACGCCCATTTGTGGCCCATTTTTGGCGTTGAACGCCAGAACCATGCTTGTTCTGGGCGTTCAGCGCCAGCTCTTCTCCAGGGTGCATTTCTGGCGTTCAAATGCCTAGATGCTGCCCATTTCTGGCGTTCAGCGCCAGAACCATGCTCTGTTCTGGCGTTGAACGCCCAAAACATGCTTCTTACTAGCGTTTAAACGCCAATAAGGTCTTCCTCCAAGGTGTGATTTTTCTTCTGCTGTTTTTGATTCTGTTTTCAATTTTTTTATATTTATTTTGTGACTCCACATGATCATGAACCTAATAAAACATGAAAAACAATGAAAATTAGATAAATAAACATTGGGTTGCCTCCCAACAAGCGCTTCTTTAATGTCAATAGCTTGACAGTGAGCTCTCATGGAGCCTCACAGATGTGCAGAGCTTTGTTGAGGCCTCCCAACACCAAACTTAGAGTTTGGATATGGGGGTTTGACACCAAACTTAGAGTTTGGTTATGGCCTCCCAACACCAAACTTAGAGTTTGACTGTGGGGGCTTTGTTTGACTCTGCTTTAAGAGAAGCTTTTTATGCTTCCTCTACATGGATGCAGAGAGAGATCCTTGAGTTGTAATCACAAGGTTGTCCTCATTTATTTGAAGGATCAATTCTCCTCTGTCTACATCAATCACAGCTCTTGCTGTGGCTAGGAAAGGTCTTCCTAGGATGATGGATTCATCCTCATCCTTCCCAGTATCTAGGACTATGAAATCAGTAGGGATGTAAAGGCCTTCAATCTTTACTAACACGTCCTCTACTTGTCCATAAGCCTGTTTTCTTGAATTGTCTGCCATCTCTAATGAGATTTTAGTAGCTTGCACCCCAAAGATTCCCAGTTTCTCTATTACAGAGAGGGGCATGAGGTTTATCCCTGAACCAAGGTCACACAGAGCCTTAAAGATCATGGTGCCTATGGTACAATGTATTAAGAACTTTCCAGGATCCTGTTTCTTCTGAGGCAATGTCAGTTGATCCAGATCACTTAGTTCATTGGTGAACAAGGGAGGTTCATCTTCCCACGTTTCAATGCCAAATAATTTGGCATTCAGCTTCATGATTGCACCAAGGAAATTGGCAGCTTGCTCTTCAGTAACATCCTCATTCTCTTCAGAAGAGGAATACTCATCAGAGCTCATGAATGGCATAAGGAGGTTTAATGGAATCTCTATGGTCTCTAGATGAGCCTCAGATTCCTTTGGTTCCTCAAAGGGAAACTCCTTATTGATCACTGGACGTCGTAGGAGGTCTTCCTCCTTGGGATTCACGTTCTCTCCTTCCATTACAGGTTCGGCCATGGTGATTAACTCAATGGCCTTGCACTCTCCTTTTGGATTTTCTTCTGTATTGCTCGGGAGAGTACTAGGAGGGATTTCAGTGATCCTTTTACTCAGCTGGCCCACTTGTGCTTCCAAATTTCTAATGGAAGACCTTGTTTCATTCATGAAACTTACAGTGGCCTTGGACAGATCAGAGACTAAGTTTGATAAATTAGAGGTATTTTGTTCAGAGTTCTTTGTCTGTTGCTGAGTGGATGATGGAAAAGGTTTATTATTGTTAAACCTGTTTCTTCCACCATTATTAAAGCCTTGTTGAGGCTTTTGTTGATCCTTCCATGAGAGATTTGGATGATTTCTCTATGACGGATTATAGATGTTTCCATACGGTTCACCTAAGTAATTCACCTCTGCTATTGCAGGGTTTTCAGGATCATAGGCCTCTTCTTCAGAAGGTGCCTCTTGAGTACTGTTGGATGCAGCTTGCATTCCATTCAGCTCTGAGAAATCATATTGACTTGCTGAGTCAATATTTTGTTCTGAGCCAATATGGCATTCAGAGTATCAATTTCAAGAACTCCCTTCTTCATAGGCGTCCCATTACTCACAGGAATCCTCTCAGAAGTGTACATAAACTGGTTATTAGCAACCATGTCAATGAGTTCTTGAGCTTCTGCAGGCGTTTTCTTTAGGTGAATGGATCCACCTGCAGAAGTATCCAATGACATCTTTGATCGCTCAGATAAACCATCATAGAATATATCCAGGATGGTCCATTCTGAAAGCATGTCAGAAGGACACTTTTTGGTCAGCTGCTTGTATCTTTCCCAAGCTTCATATAGGGATTCACCTTCTTTCTGTCTGAAGGTTTGAACATCCACTCTAAGCTTGCTCAGCTTTTGAGGAGGAAAGAACTTGGCTAAGAAAGCCGTGACCAGCTTATCCCAAGAGTTCAGGCTGTCTTTGGGTTGAGAGTCCAACCACACTCTATCTCTGTCTCTTAGAGCAAAAGGGAAAAGCATGAGCCTGTAGACTTCAGGATCTACTCCATTAGTCTTAACAGTATCACAGATATGCAAGAATTCAGTTAAGAACTGAAATGGATCTTCAGATGGAAGTCCATGAAACTTTCAGTTCTGCTGCATCAGAGAAACTAGCTGAGGTTTCAGCTCAAAATTGTTTGCTCCAATGGCAGGAATGGAGATTCTTCTTCCATGTAAATTGGAATTTGGTGCAGTAAAGTCACCAAGCATCCTCCTTGCATTATTATTATTTTTGGCTCCCATCTCCTCTTCCTGTTCGAAAATTTCTGGAAGGTTATCTCTGGATTGTTGTAATTTAGCTTCTCTTAGTTTCCTCTTCAGAGTCCTTTCAGGTTCTGGATCTGCTTCAACAAGAATATTCTTGTCTTTGCTCCTGCTCATATGACAAAGAAGAAGGCACAGAAATAATAATAATAATAATAATAGGGATCCTTTATACCACAGTATAGAGGTCCTTGTGTGAGTAGAAGAAAAGAAGAAGAAAATCTGAACTCAGAGAGAGAGAAGGAGTTCGGATTTTTGGTGAGTGATGTGAGGAGGAGATGTTAGTGGATGAATAAATAAATAGAATAAGATGAGAGAGGGAAAATTTCGAAAATAATTTTTTGAAAAAGAGTTAGTGATTTTTGAAAATAGTTTTTGAAAAAGGTTAGTAATTTTTGAAAATTAAAATAAAAAAATGAAAATAATTAGTTAATTAAAAAGAAATTTTGAAAAAGAGGGAAGATATTTTCGAAAATTAGAGAGAGAAAGAGTTAGTTAGGTGGTTTTGAAAAAGATAGGAAACAAACAAAAAGTTAGTTAGTTAGTTGAAACAAATTTGTAAATCAATTTTGAAAAGATAAGAAGATAAGAAGTTAGAAAAGATATTTTAAAATCAAATTTTTGAAAAAGATAAGATAAGAAGATATTTTTTTGAAAAGATATGATTGAAATTAGTTTTGAAAAAGATTTGATTTTTAAAATCACAATTAATGACTTGATTCACAAGAAATCACAAGATATGATTCTAGAACTTAAAGTTTGAATCTTTCTTAACAAGTAAGTAACAAACTTGAAATTTTTAAATCAAAACATTAATTGATGATGTTATTTTCGAAAATTATGATGTAAAATTAAGAAAAAGATTTTTGAAAAATATTTTTAAAATTTTCGAAAATAACTAAGAAAATTGAAAAAGATTTGATTTTTAAAAAAGATTTTGAAAAAGATAAGATTTTTAAATTGAAAATTTGATTTGACTCATGAAAACAACTAGATTTTAAAAATTTTTGAAAAAGTCAACTCTAATTTTCGAAATTTTAAGAGAAGAAAAAGGAAAAGATATTTTTTTGATTTTTTTTTGAATTTTTAATGATGAGAGAGAAAAACATGAAAAATTATGCAATGCATGAAAGTTATGGATCAAAGTATGTGATGAATGCAAGAACACTATGAATGTCAAGATGAACACCAAGAACACTTTGAATGTCATGATGAACATCAGCACTTATTTTTGAAAATTTTTATATGCAAAGAAAACATGCAAGACACCAAACTTAGAAATCTTTCATGTTTAGACACTATGAATGCAAAAATGCATATGAAAAACAAGAAAAGATGCAAAACAAGAAAACATCAAGATCAAACAAGAAGACTTACCAAGAACAACTTGAAGATCATGAAGAACACCATGAATGCATGAAGTTTTCGAAAAATGCAAGATGAATATGCAATTGACACCAAACTTTCAACTTGACTCAAGACTCAAACAAGAAACATCAAATATTTTTTATTTTTATGATTTTATGATTTTTTTGTATTTTCTTTTAATTTTTTTCCAAAATTTTTAATATGAATTCCAGGAATCTTGCATTCTTATTCTAAAGCTCCAATCAAAGGGTCAGGCATGGCTTAATAGCCAGTCAAGCTTTAGTATGTAACTCAGACATGACACGCCTGGCATTCCCTATCCAGAAGAATTAGACATGGCTTTACAGCCAGCTAGGCTTCAACATGCTTCATGAAACACTAGAATTCATTCTTAAAAATTCTGAAGAAAAAAATATTTTTGAAAACATTTTTATTATAAAATTTTTTTCGAAAACAAAGGAGAAATTTTTGAAAGATTTTTGAAAATTTTTTTTTTTGAAAATAAAACGAAAAGAAAATTACCTAATCTGAGCAACAAGATGAACCGTCAGTTGTCCAAACTCGAACAATCCCCGGCAACGGCGCCAAAAACTTGGTGCACGAAATTGTGATCTCTGGTAATGGCTCCAAAAACATGGTGCTCTAATCTCAATTCATAATTTGTCACAACTTTGATACAACTAACCAGCAAGTGCACTGGGTCGTCCAAGTAATAAACCTTACGTGAGTAAGGGTCGATCCCACGGAGATTGTTGGTATGAAGCAAGCTATGATCACCTTGTAAATCTCAGTCAGGCGGATAATAATTGATTATGGAGTTTTCGAAAATAATACTAATTAAACAGAAAATAAGGATAGAAACACTTATGTAATTCATTGGTGAGAATTTCAGATAAGCGTATAGAGATGCTTTCGTTCCTCTGAATCTCTGCTTTCCCGCTGTCTTCATCCAATCAGTCTTACTCCTTTCCATGGCTGGCTTTATGTAAGGGCATCACCGTTGTCAATGGCTACATCCAATCCTCTTGTGAAAATGGTCCAAATGCTCTGTCACAGCACGGCTAATCATCTAAGGTTCTCGATCATACTGGAATAGGATTTACTATCCTTTTGCGCCTGTCACTATGCCCAGCACTCGCGAGTTTGAAGTTCGTCACAGTCATTCAATCCCAGAGTCCTACTTGGAATACCACAGACAAGGTTTAGACTTTCTCTACCGTTGAAAATACATAAGTGATAATAGAGTTCATTGGTCTCGGTCCCAGAAGGGAACCGGAGTAACCAAGACCTGATCACCCAGGCGTCCAAAGATCAAAAGATGTCTAATACAATAGTAAAAAGTCCTATTTATAATAAACTAGCTACTAGGGTTTACAGAAGTAAGTAATTGATGCATAAATCCACTTCCGGGGCCCACTTGGTATGTGCTCGCGCTGAGCTTGAAGTCTACACGTGGAGAGGTCATTCTTGGAGTTGAACGCCAGCTTTTGTGCCATTTTGGGCGTTGAACTCCACTTTGCAACTTGTTTCTGTCGTTGGACACCAGAATTGGGCAGAGAGCTGGCGTTGAACGCCAGTTTGCGTCATCTAAACTTGGGCAAAGTATGGACTATTATATATTTCTGAAAATCCCTGGATGTCTACTTTCCAACGCAATTGGAAGCGCGCCATTTTGAGTTCTGTAGCTCCAAAAAATCCATTTTGAGTGCAGGGAGGTCAGAATCCAACAGCATCAGTAGTCATTCTTCAACCTCTGAATCTGATTTTTGCTCAAGTCCCTCAATTTCAGCCAGAAAATACCTGAAATCACATAAAAACACATAAACTCATAGTAAAGTCCAGAAATGTGAATTTAACATAAAAACTAATGAAAACATCCCTAAAAGTAACCAGATTCTACTAAAAATATACTAAAAACAATGCCAAAAAGCGTATAAATTATCCGCTCATCAAGGCTGAACCCCCACAACCAAACTCTAATTTTGGTGTTGGGAGGTCCCAACCTTGCTCTGATTATCTGTGAGGCTCCATGAGAGCTCACTGTCAAGCTATTGACATTAAAGAAGCGATTGTTGGGAGGCAACCCAATGTTATTTAATCATTTTTATTTTATTTTCTCTTTGTTATTTCATGTTTTATTAGGTTGATGATCATGTGGAGTCACAAAAACTACTGAAAAATCGAAAACAGAATGAAAAATAGCATTGAAAACAGAACACCCTGGAGGAAGGGCATACTGGCGTTTAAACGCCAGTAAGGAGCATCTGGCTGGCGTTTAACGCCAGAACAGAGCATGAAACTGGGGTTAAACGCCAGAAACAAGCAATCGTCTGGCGTTTAAATGCCAGGATTGCACCCAGCAGAAAGCTGGCGTTAAACGCCAGAAACAAGCATCAGATTGGCGTTTAACGCCAGAAACATGCATCATACTGGCGTTCAATGCCAGAAACATGCTATAGACTGGCGTTGAATGCCCAAAACAAGCAAGGAAGTGGCGTTTAACGCCAGAAATATGCTGCAGTCTGGCGTTAAATGCCAGGATTGCATATATAGGGAGTTTTACATGTCTAAAAGATGAAGGGATGAAAAATCCTCAAATACCTCAGGATCTGTGGACCCCACAGGATTCCCTCAGGATATGTGAATCCCACAGGATCCCCACCTACTTCTTCTCTCCTCTTCACACCTTCCCATAACTCTCTTCCCCAAATACCCCTCACCAATCAACTCAATCCCTCTTTCCCATCACCTCTTCACCAATCACATCCATCCTCTCTTCCTCAAAAACCCCACCTACCTTTAAATTCAAAATAATTTCCCTCCCAAACCTAACCCTAAATGGCCGAACCCTAAACCCCTCCCCACTCCTATATAAACTCCTCATTCCCTCTTTATTTTCACATAACAATACCCCCTCTTCTTCCCCTTGGCCGAAACCATATCTCTCTCTCTCTCCTCTATTTTCTTCTTCTTCTACTTCTTTCTTTCTTCTTTTGCTCGGAGACGAGCAACCATTTTAAGTTTGGTGTAGTAAAAGCATAGCTTTTTGTTTTTTCATAACCACTCATGGCACCTAAGGCTAGAGAAACCTCTATAAAGAGGAAAGGGAAGGTAATTGCTTCCACCTTTGAGTCATGGGAGATGGAGAGATTCATCTCAAAGGTCCATCAAGACCACTTCTATGAAGTTGTGGCCAAAAAGAAAGTGATCCCTGAGGTTCCTTTCAAACTCAAAAGGAATGAGTATCCGGAGGTCCGACTTGAGATTCAAAGAAGAGGTTAGGAAGTTCTCACCAACCCCATTCAACAAGTCGGGATCTTAATGGTTCAAGAGTTCTATGTAAATGCATGGATCACTAGGAACCATGATCAAAGTGTGAACCCAAATCCAAAGAATTGGCTCACCATGGTTCGGGGGAATTACTTAGATTTCAGTCCAGAAAATGTAAGGTTGGCGTTCAACTTGCCAATGATGGAAGAAAATGCACGCCGCTACACTAGAAGAGTCAACTTTGATCAAAGGTTGGACCAAGTCCTCATGGACATATGTGTGGAAGGAGCTCAATGGAAAATTGACTCAAAAGGCAAGATCCCTGAGATGCCTCAAGGGATGCACTTCCCTCCACAAAACTACTGGGAACAAATCAACACTTCCCTAGGTGAATTAAGTTCCAACACGGGACAATTAAGGATGGAGCACCAAAAGCATTCCATCATCCTCCATGAAATTAGAGAAGATCAAAGAGCTATGATGGAGGAGCAAGAAAGACAAGGAAGAGACATAGAGGAGCTCAAGAGCACCATTGGTTCTTCAAGAAGAGGAAGACGCCACCCTCACTAAGGTGGACTCATTCCTTAATCTCCTTGTTTATTTATTTTCCTGTTTTTCAATTTTTGAGCTTTATGTTTATTTATATTTGTGTCTTATTACATGATCATTAGTGTCTAAGTGTCTATGCCTTAAAACTATGAATATGAATCCACCACCTCTCTTGAATGAAAAATATTTTAATTACAAAAGAACAAGAAGTACATGGTTTCGAATTCATCCTTGAAACTAGTTTAATTATTTTGATGTGGTGACAATACGTTTTGTTTTCTGAATGAATGCTTGAATAGTGCATATGTCTTTTGAAGTTGTTGTTTATGAATGTTAAATATGTTGGCTCTTGAAAGAATGATGAAAAGGAGAAATGTTATTTGATAATCTAAAAAATCATAAAAATGATTCTTGAAGCAAGAAAAAGCAGTGAATACAAAAGCTTGCAGAAAAAAAAGAAAAGAAAAATGGTGAAAATAAAAGAAAAAGAAAAAAGAAAAAGCAAGCAGAAAAAGCCAAAAGCTCTTTAAACCAAAAGGCAAGAGCAAAAAGGCAATAGCCCTTAAAACCAAAAGGCAAGGGTAATAAAAAGGATCCAAGGCTTTGAGTATCAGTGGATAGGAGGGCCTAAAGGAATAAAATCCTAGCCTAAGTGGCTAAACCAAGCTGTCCCTAACCATGTGCTTGTGGCGTGATGGTGTCAAGTGAAAACTTGAGACTGAGCGGTTAAAGTCAAGGTCCAAAGCAAAAAGATGAGTGTGCTTAAGAACCCTGGACACCTCTAATTGGGGACTTTAGCAAAGCTGAGTCACAATCTGAAAAGGTTCACCCAGTTATGTGTCTGTGGCATTTATGTATCCGGTGGTAATACTGGAAAACAAAGTGCTTAGGGCCACGACCAAGACTCATAAAGTAGCTGTGTTCAAGAATCAATATACTAAACTAGGAGAATCAATAACACTATCTGAATTCTAAGTTCCTATAGATGCCAATCATTTTGAACCTCAATGGATAAAGTGAGATGCCAAAACTATTCAAGAGGCAAAAAGCTACAAGTCCCGCTCATCTGATTGGAGTTAAGTTTCATTGATATTTTGGAATTTATAATATATTCTCTTCTTTTTATCCTATTTGATTTTCAGTTGCTTGGGGACAAGCAACAATTTAAGTTTGGTGTTGTGATGAGCGGATAATTTATACGCTTTTTGGCATTGTTTTTACATAGTTTTTGGTATGAATTGATTAGTTTTTAGTATATTTTTATTAGTTTTTAAATAAAAATCATATTTCTGGACTTTACTATGAGTTTGTGTGTTTTTCTGTAATTTCAGGTAATTTCTGGCTGAAATTGAGGGACTTGAGCAAAAATCAGATTCAGAGGTTGAAGAAGGACTGCAGATGCTGTTGGATTCTGACCTCCCTGCACTCAAAGTGGATTTTCTGGAGCTACAGAACTCGAAATGGCACGCTCTTAATTGCTTTGGAAAGTAGACATCCAGGGCTTTCCATCAATATATAATAGTCCATCCTTTGAATAAGGATAGACGACGTAAACTGGCGTTCAACGCCAGTTCCATGCTGCATTCTGGAGTCAAACGCCAGAAACAGGTTGCAAAGTGGAGTTCAATGCCAGAAACAGGCTACAAACTGGCGTTCAACTCCAAGAGAAGCCTCTACACATGTAAAGCTCAATGCTCAGCCCAAGCACACACCAAGTGGGCCCCAGAAGTGGATTTCTGCATCATTTACTCGTTTCTGTAAACCCTAGTAACTAGTTTAGTATAAATAGGACTTTTTACTATTGTATTTACATCTTCGGATCTTTGATTAGTTTTATGCTATCTTAGACTTTTGTGAGAGCTGGCCATTCGGCCATGCCTGAACATTTATTACTTGTGTATTTTCAACGGTAGAGTTTCTACACACCATAGATTAAGGTGTGGAGCTCTGCTGTTCCTCAAAGATTAATGCAAAGTACTACTGTTTTCTATTCAATTCAACTTATTCTGCTTCTAAGATATTCATTCGCACTTCAATATGATGGATGTGATGATCGTGACAGTCATCATCATTCTCAACTTATGAACGCGTGCCTGACAACCACTTCCGTTCTACCTTAGATTGAATGGATATCTCTTGGATATCTAATACAGGGGATCGAGTCCGAGTTATTAGTGTCTTCGTGGTATAAGTTAGAACCCTGGACGGCCATTCTTGAGAATCCAAAAAGTCTAAACCTTGTCTGTGGTATTCCGAGTAGGATTCAGGGATTGAATGACTGTGACGAGCTTCAAACTTGCGAGTGCTGGGCGTAGTGACAGACGCAAAAGGATCAATGGATCCTATTCCAGTATGATCGAGAACCGACAGATGATTAGCCATGCAATGACAGTGCATTGGACCATTTTCACTGAGAGGACAGGTGGCCATTGACAATGGTGATGCCTAACATACAGCTTGCCATGGAAAGGAGTAGGAAGGATTGGATGAAGACAGCAGGAAAGCAGAGGTTCAGAGGGGCGAAAGCATTTCTATACGCTTATCTAAAATACTCACCAATGAATTACATAAGTACCACTATCCTATTTTATATTTTATATTTTATTTATCTTTTATTTATCAATTCATAAAATCAGTTGAATCTGCCTGACTGAGATTTACAAGGTGACCATAGCTTGCTTCAAGCCGACAATCTCCGTGGGATCGACCCTTACTCACGTAAGGTTTATTACTTGGACGACCCAGTGCACCTGCTGGTTAGTTGTACGAAGTTGTGAAACAGAATTAAGAACATGAATGTGCGTATTGAGTTTTTAGCGCCGTTACCAAGGAAGGAATGATCACGATTTCGCACACCACCGCATGGCTAATCATCTGTCGGTTCTCGATCATACTGGAATAGGATTCAGTAATCCTTTTGTGTCTGTCACTACGCCCAGCACTCGCGAGTTTGAAGCTCGTGACAGCCATCCCTTCCTAGATCCTACTCGAAATACCACAGACAAGGTTTAGACTTTCCGGATCTCAAGAATGGATGCCAATAATTCTAGCCTATACCACGAAGACTCTGATCTCACGATCAGGAGGCTAAGAGATATGCATTCAAGCTTGCTTTCATGTAGAACGGAAGTGTTTGTCAGGCACGCGTTCATAAGTGAGAATGGTGATGAGCGTCACATAATCATCACATTCATCATGTTCTTGTGTGCGAATGAATATGTTAGAGAAGAAATACGCTTGAGTTGAATAGAAAAATAATAATACTTTGCATTAATTCATGAGGAACAGCAGAGCTCCACACCTTAATCTATGGTGTGTAGAAACTCTACCGTTGAAAATACATAAGAACAAGGTCCAGGCATGGCCGAATGGCCAGCCCCCTAAACGTGTACAAAATGATCTAAAGATTAACAAAAGATTCACAGATTAAAATACAATAGTAAAAAGTTCTATTTATACTAAACTAGTTACTAGGGTTTACAGAGATAAGTAAATGATGCAGAAATCCACTTTCGGGGCCCACTTGGTGTGTACTTGGGCTGAGCATTGAGCTTTCTTGTGTAAAGACTCTTTTTGGAGTTAAATGCCAGGTTGTAGCCTGTTTCTGGCGTTTAACTCTGATTTGCAACCTGTTTCTGGCGTTTAACTCCAGAATAGGGCAGAGAACTGGCATTGAATGCTAGTTTGCGTTGTTTAAAATCGGGAAAAGAATGGACTATTATATATTGCTGGAAAGCCCTGGATGTCTACTTTCCAACGCAATTGAGAGCGTACCATTTGAACTTTTGTAGCTCCAGAAAATCCACTTTGAGTGCAGGGAGGTCAGAATCCAACAGCATCTGCAGTCCTTCTTAAGCCTCTGAATCTGATTTTTGCTCAAGTCCCTCAATTTCAGCCAGAAATTACCTGAAATCACCAAAAAACACACCAACTCATAGTAAAGTCCAGAAATATGATTTTTATTTAAAAACTAATAAAAATATACTAAAAACTAATTAAATCATACTAAAACTATGTAAAAACAATGCCAAAAAGTGTATAAATTATCCGCTCATCACAACACCAAACTTAAATTGTTGCTTGTCCCCAAGCAACTGAAAATCAAATAGGATAAAAAGATGAGAATATACTATAAATTCCAAAATATCAATGAAACTTAGCTCCAATCAGATGAGCGGGACTAGTAGTTTTTTTGCCTCTGAACAGTTTTGGCATCTCACTTTATCCTTTGAAGTTCAGAATGATTGGCATCTATTAGAACTCAGAATTCAGATAGTGTTATTGATTCTCCTAGTTCAGTATGTTGATTCTTGAACACAGCTACTTTATGAGTCTTGGCCATGGCCCTAAGCACTTTGTTTTCCAGTATTACCACCGGATACATAATTGCCACAGACACATAACTGGGTGAACCTTTTCAGATTGTGACTCAGCTTTGCTAGAGTCCCCAATTAGAGCTGTCCAGGGTTCTTAAAGACACTCTATTTTTGCTTTTGGACCTCGACTTTAACCGCTCAGCCTCAAGTTTTCACTTGACACCTTCACGCCACAAGCACATGGTTAGGGACAGCTTGGTTTAGCCGCTTAGGCCAGGTTTTTATTCCTTTAGGCCCTCCTATCCACTGATGCTCAAAGCCTTGGATCCTTTTTACCCTTGCCTTTTAGTTTTAAGGGCTATTGGCTTTTTGCTCTTGCCTTTTGGTTTAAAGAGCTTTTGGCTTTTTCTGCTTGCTTTTTCTTTTTCTTTTTCTTTCTCTTTTTTTTTCTTTTTTCGCCATTTTTCTTTTCTTTTTTTTTTTGCAAGCTTTTGTATTCACTGCTTTTTCTTACTTCAAGAATCAATTTTATGATTTTTCAGATTATCATTAACATTTCTCCTTTTCATCATTCTTTCAAGAGCCAACATATTTAACATTCATAAACAACAATATCAAAAGACATATGCACTGTTCAAGCATTCATTCAGAAAACAAAAAGTATTGTCACCACATCAAAATAATTAAACTAATTTCAAGGATGAATTCGAAATTCATGTACTTCTTGTTCTTTTGTAATTAAAGCATTTTTCATTTAAGAAAGGTGATGGATTCCTAGGACATTCATAGCTTTAAGACATAGACACTTAAATATTAATGATCATATAATAAGACACAAACATAAACATAAAGCATAGTAAACAAAAAACAGAGAAAAATAAATAGACAAAGAGATTAAGGAACGGGTCCACCTTAGTGAAGGTGGCGTCTTCCTCTTCTTGAAGAACCAATAGTGCTCTTGAGCTCCTCTATGTCTCTTCCTTGTCTTTGTTGCTCCTCCCTCATAGTTCTTTTATCTTCTCTAATCTCATGGAGAATGATGGAATGCTCTTAGTGTTCCATCCTTAGTTATCCCATGTTGGAACTTAATTCTCCTAGGGATGTGTTGATTTGCTCCCAATAGTTCTATGGAGGAAAGTGCATCCTTTGAGGCATCTCAGGGATTTCATGGGGAGGAATTTCCTCATGCTCTTGTTGAGGTCCATGATCTCTTGTTTGCTCCATCCTTTTTTTAGTGATGGGCTTGTCCTCATCAATGAGGATATCTCCCTCTATGTCAATTCCAGTCGAATTGCAGAGGTGGCAAATGAGGCGAGGAAAGGCTAACCTTGCCAAAGTGGAGGACTTGTTAGCCACCTTGTAGAGTTCTTGAGGTATAATCTCATGAACTTCCACTTCCTTCCCAATCATGATACTATGGATCATGATGGCCCGGTCCACAGTAACTTCAGACCGGTTGCTAGTAGGAATAATTGAGCGTTGGATGAACTCCAACCATCCTCTAGCTACAGGCTTAAGGTCCGGTCTTCTCAATTGAACCGGCTTGCCTCTTGAGTCAACTTTCCATTGAGCTCCTTCCACACATATGTCCATGAGGACTTGATCCAACCTTTGATCAAAGTTGACCCTTCTAGTGTAGGGACGTGCATTTTCTTGCATCATTAGCAAGTTGAACGCCAACCTTACATTTTCCGGACTGAAATCTAAGTATTTCCCCCGAACCATGGTAAGCCAATTCTTTGGATTCGGGTTCATACTTTGATCATGGTTCCTAGTGATCCATGCGTTTGCATAGAACTCTTGAACCATTAAGATCCCAACTTGTTGAATAGGATTAGAGAGAACTTTCCATCCTCTTCTTCTAATCTCTTGTCGGATTTCCGGATATTCGCTCTTTTTGAGCTTAAAAGGGACCTCAGGGATCACCTTTTTCTTGGCCACAACTTCATAGAAGTGGTCTTGATAGACCTTTGAGATGAATCTCTCCATCTCCCATGCCTCAGAGGTGGAAGCAATTGCCTTCCCTTTCCTCTTTCTTGAGGTTTCTCTGGCCTTAGGTGCCATTAATGGTTATGGAAAAACAAAAAGCAATGCTTTTACCACACCAAACTTAAAAGGTTTGCTCGTCCTCGAGCAAAAGAAGAAAGAAAGTAGTAGAAGGAGAAGAAAATGGAGGAGATGGAGGGAGAGAGTGTATTCGGCCAAGGGGGAGAAGTGGTGGTTGTGATGTGTGAGAATGGTGTAGTGTTAAGGGGTTTATATAGGGGTAGGGTAGAGGGTAGGTTTCGGCTATTACGGTTGGGTTTGGGAGGGAAAAAATTTTGAAATTTGGAGGTAGGTGGGGTTTATGGGGAAGAGTGGATGGATGTGAGTGGTTAAGGGTATTTGGGAAAGAGGTATGGAGGTGATTGGTGAAGGGTATTTGGGGAAAAGAGTTATGAAAAGGTGTGAAGAGGAGAGAAGAAGAGGTGGGGTAGATGGGGATCCTATGGGGTCCACAGATCCAGAGGGGTCAAGGACTTAACATCCCTGCTCCAATTAGGTGTGCAAAACGCCCTTAGAGTGCATGTCTGGCGTTAAACGCCAGCTTGCTGCTTGTTTCTGGCGTTTAACGCCAATTCTATGCTCTGTTCTGGCGTTAAACGCCAGTCTGGTGCTTATTTCTGGCGTTTAACACCAGCTTGATGCTTCTTTCTGGCGTTAAACGCCAGTTTGATGCTTCTTACTGGCGTTTAAACGCCAGTAAGCTCTTCTTCCAGGGTGAGCTATTTTTATTGCTGTTTTTCATTCTGTTTTTGATTTTTTAGTAGTTTTTGTGACTTCACATGATCATCAACCTAAAGAAAATATAGAATAGCAATGGAAAATAAATAGATATAATTAAATAACATTGGGTTGCTGATAAACCCCAAATTCATGGTTTATCTTGTGCTTATTTTGGGGGATTTATCCACCTTTTCCCACATTTATTCAATAAAACAGCATGGTTTTGTAATTCTCCCTTAAATTATGCTTAATTGTAAAAACATGCTTTTTCGGCCTTAAATTGGTGATTCTAACCCACCTTAATTCCATTCGGTGCCTTTATGTGTTTGTTAAGTAATTTCAGGTTCATTAGGCAACTATCGGATGGAAGAAATGAGGAGAAAAGCATGCAAGGAGGAGAATGCATGAGGAAACAAAGATTTGGAAGGAACCAAGGGACGCGCACGCGTACAAAGCGCGCACGCGCAAAAGTGGTCTCTCACAAGGACGCGCATGCATACATGCCGCTTCCGCGCGGATGGGGATTTGCCAATCGACGCGCACGCGCATATGGTGCGCACGCGCCAATACTCGTACTTGGCCCACTTAATGGCAAAACGCTGGGGGAGATTTCTGAGCTGCCCAAGCCCAAATCCAACTTGTTTCTGAGTGTATTTCATGCAGAATTGAAGTCCAAGCAAGGGAGGAACAATTAGTTGTAGGTATATCATCATGTAGGTTAGTTTCTAGAGAGAGAAGCTCCCTCTTCTCTCTAGATTAGGTTAGGATTAGGTTAGGTTATTTCAATTCCATGTTTAATTCCTTGCTTTTATCTTAATTCTTCTATGATCTCTTGCCTCTACACTTTCATGCTCTCAGTTTGTAATGTTAATTTTACTTTCATGCTCTCTTTTACATTCATGCACTCATGTTGACTTTGAATTTCTTTTAATGCAATTTGATGTTAATGTTTCTTTTCATTGATGATTGAATGGTGAGTTTTTTATATTTCTTGCAATTGATAGTTGGTAGAATTACTTTTATTGCACTTTTACTAAGCTTTTCTTTACCACCCACCAAGTGTTTGACAAAATGCTTGGTTGGGTTTAGAGTAGATTTTGAGCATTTTTGGCTTGGAGAGAGTAATTAGGCAATCTTGAATCATGGAAACCCAACCTATGTTGGTAATCTAGAGTTGTTAGCTAGCACCATTTCCATTAACGCTAATCTTTTGCTAATTTAATTAGTAAGTTAGTTAGGACTTTTGGATTGGGATTAGCTAGTCTCGTTAGACTTTTTCCCTAATTGTTGGAGATGACGTAATGAGATAAATTCTTGTTTGTAATGGTAACATGATTAATTGGTCTCGTTTGACATTCTCCCGATGTGTGAGTTAACTAAACAAGGCGAATTAATCATTACATGACTAGGATAGAGAGCCTATAACCCCAATTCAATGCCATGAATGTCTCTTTTCTTTAATTGTTTCTTTAAATTGTTTGCTTGATTTACTCTTCTTGCACGTTTAAATTCCTTGTCCGATCACCAACCAATCAAAACCCCTTTCCCCCCCATAGCCAATACACATGCACTCCAGGATTCCTAGGGAGACGACCCGAAGTCCAAATACTTCGGTAATTTTTCATTGGGGATTGTTAATCGTGACAACACCATAAATTTTTGCATGAGAGGACTATTGTTGGTTTAGAAACTATACCTTGCAACGAGTTTCCATTTGTGAAATTCTAGACCATCAAAAGTTGCCGATCATCAAAATGGCGCCGTTACCGGGGAACAATGGTGCTATGTTATTGGCTATTGTAAATATTGTGAATAGCTTTATCTTTGGTTTATTTGTTGATTTTTGCTAATTTTAGGATTTAGCATTCCTCATTTCTTATCGTTCTTTGTTTTTTTTTTATTTTCCACATTACTATGAATTCTCACTTTGGCTATGAGTGTAGTTCAAACTATGTTGTAGGAGATGAAAGCTTCAATGAGGATGTGACCAAAGAATTAGAGAACAAAAGTGGGAGGAGCCTCAGACACTTGATCAACCTCCATGGCAACAACCCCCACCAATGCACTATGAAGAGGAGCCATTCTATGATGCATATCAATCCACTAGCTATGGTGAATTTCTTTGTGATTTCCAAGAACCACCACCATATGCCTATGAGCCATATCCTCAACATAGCCACACGTCATACTCACAAGCCTCATACCATCATTCGCCTCCACATGACCATGACTCATACACACCATATCAACCACCATTAGAATCACATGTAGAACAACCACCATCCCAATACCAATACTCTCAAGAACCACAAATTCCGCATACACCACCTCAAGAACTCCACCAATATGAACCACCTTCCGATTTCAACAACCTTCCCTTAACCGATGAACTTTTTCTTCCAACACCGCCTCCTGACGAAACCTTCATGTTAGAACTGAGAGACCTTGAATCTCGTATTTTAAGGCGACAAGAGGAGGATGAAACCAAGTTCAAGGAGTTAAGAGTAAGGGTGGCCGGCATCGTAGAAGCCGTGGGTCACCTAACATCTCACCTAAGCTCATGCGCCATAAGCACTTCCATTGTTGGATGTGGAGAAACAACCGAGGAGCTTAGAGAGGATATAAATTTGGAACTCCATGGTGAGGAAGGAAAATTGAAACAAGAAGCGCAACAAAAGGAGAAGATAGAGACTAGCGAACAAAAGGAAGTAGTGGATGGATGTTTAGGATATGTTGATTACATAGAGGAATCTCAAGTTGAGGAACCCTCTTCCAAGGAGTGTAGAGGGAATGTCAAAGAGAAGAGCAATGTTGCGGGAGTAGACAATGAGTTAAAAGAAATTGATCGAGAAGTGGATTCCATCACTAGTGATTTTTTGCCCACCTTGATCAATTTCCTTGACGACCCTGTTGAACCTTCCTCCAGTACACTGGAAAGCAAGGTTGAGGAGGACGTACAACCTCCAAGGCCTAGTGCGAATGAAGAACTGGAAGAAGTATTCCAAGCAACAGACTTTCCTACCTATGATGATTCCGAATCAACATATGATCCTTTTGAGTTTGAAGAGTCCTTCCCCAAATTGCTTAGACTTGATGATGAGGTAGACTTCACTAGACCTCCTATCTACGATGAGAGTGATGGGGAAGAAATAGAAGAAATTGGTGAAGAAGAATGTGAACTTGAGGAAGCTTGGCATGAGGAAGAACTTGAAGAACCTCGCCAAGTGGTGGAAGCCTCTAGAAGAGGATGGACGGGAGTAGAACATGCTCTATCACGACCTTTGGGAACTCCTCTACCTAGTTCGTCATCCAATCCTCCGCTTGAGTGGGTAAAACTTCTGACTCTCAGCTTTATAATCCCACTTGAGTATGGGTTGCTTGAAACAGATGGCCAACTTAGGGCGCTTTGTGGAATCAAGATGAAAAGGAGGATGTTTAGTGGTTGGCGTTCTAAATCTAGGCTTATTATGGTGGGAAGCTCAAAACTAGAAAGCGTGGATTGGTGTAATGCTGAACTAAATGGGTCTAGGAGAGTAGTGTGGTGCTTCCATGAAAATTCTATTTTCTCACCGCCCGGACAAAGTCAAAATAATCAACTAGAAGATGGGTGCGAGGACAAGATATGGGATCCTGGAGTATCCTATGATAATCTTTCTCGGGAGCTCACGTCTTGGAGAGAACCTCACCAAAGCTTAATGAAGAAGGTTGGAACTCTTGACAACCGATTGAAGGACAAGCACTTTTGGAGGTTCAAGGATGGATACAAGCATAAGCCACCTTGACAAGAAGCCTCCCAATGTCCAACTTAAGGACTTAAACTAAAAGTGCTTGGTGGGAGACACCCCACCATGGTAAACTCTTTCCATTCTCTTGTAGATATAATGAATGAATGAATTGGGTTCCATTGTGTATAGTTTCTTTACTTCTTGGCATATTTTTCTTTGTTTACTAAGGTGTTTATGCACTCTATGCTTTAATAAGGGATGAATTTTTGGATTGAGTTTTTGCTTGAATTGCAAGTTTTCTCAAGTGTTTGAAAATGCCCCTATGTTTCAAAATGTGCTTAATTTTACACCTTAGCTAGAGTTTTAGAGAAGGATGGAAAGTTATGAGGTCTTAGGATGCTCATTAAAAAAAAAAAAGAGCAAGCCACGCGCAAGCGCAAAGCGCGCGCGTGCATCGGTTGCGTATTTTAGTTTCCTGGGCCAAAAACCAGAGAGTTGCGCCACTTTTGGGCCAACTCTGTGCCTCAACTCACGCGAACGCACGCTGTACGCATCCGCACCCCTCTCTGTTTCGCTGTCCACGCGTTGGCGTACTTCACGCCTCCGCGCCCATCCAATAAGCTCAAGCCATCCACGCGATCGCGCACAGTGCGCTCGCGCGTCGATGCGTCTTAGCATCCTCTAAGCCAAAGGACCCGAGAGTTGTGCCAACTCTGGGCCTCTTTTGTGCCTTCAGTCCAGCACATCCGCGCCTACGCGTACATTGCGCGTCCGCGTTCATTCCGATTCCTTCATCTACGCGTAAGCGCGTATGGCGCTTCCGCGCCGTTCTTCCATTCCTTCCACCCACGCGAACGCGCACAGTGCGCGCGCGCTGGATTCGAATTTTCACTTACCCCAGAGACGCGAGCCCTAGCGCATTCGCGCACTACACTTCTCGCCCTCTAACGTTCCATTTCCCTTCTCCCACCACTCAACCTTCAAACTTCTCCCAGCAACCGCCTCACCTCCGGCGAGCGCTCCGTCATCGTCGCCACCGCCGCCATCATTGCCTCGCCCTTCTCTCTTCATCACCCCCTCTCTTCCACTCACCCTTCCTCTCTGTCTCTGCCCATCTGTTTCTCAGCGTCTTAGTGCCGCCCAGCGCCACTCACCGCGACCGCCGTTGCTGCCGGCGCAAGTTCAACCGCGCTGTCTTGTCCAGTTCCTTCTCACCACTCCGCTTCACCTTCTTTCCCTTTGCTCCGTTCAGTTTCCAGCACCCAGGTTCCATACTTCCCCTGTTCTGTTTCCCTTTGCTGCTTATTGTTGTTTATGTTAATGTAGTTAGAATTAGATTAGTTAGTTAGTTTAGTTTGATTTAGGTGGTTAGCGAATCTGGGCTGAGTAGTGGATTTAGGCATTGTTTGATTTTCTGTTGCTGTAGAATTGCTCTGTTTCATTGCTGTTTGTGCTGCATTACTGGCTTGTTCGCCCATTCATATGAATTAAAAACCTGATTTCTATGTTTCTGATTCCTTAATGAATCCATATGGAATTTGTTGCGACTGTTTAATTTTGGGGATTAGCCAATTTGCTGCTGAAATGCTGCCGGATTTTCATTAACCACAGTTTTTATATTGATCTTGTTTGATGAATGTAACAACCCTAGTTGATGAATTCTGTTCAATCAGTGTTCTGTTGCCTATATGGTTTTTGAAAACCCCTCAAGAACAAGTTCTTTGGTCATGTTTCCATATTCCTGCTTGTTATTCATGTTGATTTGCTTCTATGCATTGCATGGTTGAATAAGCTTTTCGATTGACCATTGCTTGTAGTTCTCTGGAAATTATACATTACTAGTGATCCTTCACATTGATTGATGGGTTGGTTCATATTAGTTGCTTTCTAGCAATATCATATTTCATCATCAATGACTTGTTGCAATTCATGATTGTGAACGTGCTTACAGCATTGTTTTGTTCACTCTTTTCAAATTGAGATAGTGATTGCCATATCACTAATTTTCAAACTGATTTCTAACTCTAACTCGTTTAACCAACTAACTTCTTTTGGTTTTCAACCTAACTCTTTATGTCATTCTTTTGGATATGGTGCTTTCTGAACTCAATTAACGAATAATGTGCAAGACATGGTTTGCATTCTTGGTTTGAAGTTCGATTTGAATTCTGTATTCTATTGCTTGCATTCCAAGAAACCTTCTTCCTTTATTCACTTCATGAATATGCTTTGCTTTGAGTGCTTTGTATCTACTTGGCTATAGGCTTATGTTATATTACCTATGTTTTCAGGATGTCAGATAAAGGAAAGGTTATAGCCAATGCTTCCAAAAAGAGGAAGCGCTCCAAGACCTCTACACCATCACCATATGCTAACTATGCTAAAAATCTGCTGACTGATGAGGAGAAAGAAAATCAGTTACTTCCATCCACTGATCCAACCAAGTTTCCGAACCTCTACTACGAACTACGCCTTTCTCGTTAAAGCTGAACATTGAGAAGAAGCTGAATCTTCCCAATGATGTGAGGCGTGCCATAAACGCCCGTATTTCTGAGCTGGGCTTGGATTTCGTCGATAAGGACTTAGGACGGATTAACATCTCGTGGGTCAAGGAATTTTACTGTAACTTCTTCCGACAAAACTTGGATTCAGTATACTTGAGGGGTAGAGAGATTATGATCACTGAGGATGCCTTACAGGATGCACTGCTCTGCAGAGTTGGTACTCTTGAGACTTGTGCCTACCAGCAGGCAGAGATAGCTCTCCTCTCCATGACTTTTGACTATGAGGCGCTTAGGCGCGTGATCGCTACACCAGATGCTTCCTGGGTGATGGATTCGAGCAACACAAGGCCCAATGGCATGCTATTTGCATATCTGACTAGGGAGGCTAGGACTTGGCAACAAATATTTGCCCACTATGTCTTCCCTACCACTCACTTTTCAGAGATTCCGATGGATATGCTAGTCTTGATTGGGTGTGTCATGGAGGGGAAGGAGGTATATTTTCCCCGATTGATTAGGCATAGCATGTGGAGAGCTCATATTCGCGGCTTGTTACCGTTTCCGACACTGGTTACTAGCTTAGCTGAGCTAGCTGATGTCCCATGGGAGGACAATGACGTGACACCACCACCACCAGATGACGATGACATGGAAGTTACTATTCCCTGGGGTATATGGGTGCACGAGAAACCCCCGACTAGCCGCCGTTCTCAAGCTAGAGTGGTAGTCGAGGCAGCTAGACCTTCACCCTCCACAGCAGCCGGACCCTCTCCTTCCACAGCAGCACCTGCACCGCCACCGGCACCTGAGCCGATCTATCTGTTAGTGCAGCACCTTCTTCGCTTCATGGAGCGCTTCGAGCGTTTCCGCCTCCGACGAGCAGGATCAGGAGGAGGAGCATGGTGAGGAGCCGATACAGCAGGAGGCACCACCAGAGACGCAGACCACCAATGAGGGGCCGATACAGCAGGAGCCATAGCTAGTACCTGAGCCGCAGCCAGTGCCACCTCTAGTTCCACAGCCCGAGCCTGAGTAGGAGCCACAGCCTGGTGCGATTGTTGACCCCCATCCCGAGCTTCAGTAGTAGCATCGAGGACGATGCTTAATTCTAAAGTGTGGGGAGGTCACCGTTCGTGACCGGTGTTTGCATTTATGTGGTGAACTTTTAGTTATCGATTATGGTTAGAAAATTTATAGATTGTTGAAAATCTAGTTGACCCTTTTTATATAAGAAATTTGTTTTAATTGAGAAAGGGGTAAACCAGGAGAATTTTTTTTTCTAAATCACAATTTTGCATTGTAATAAGCTTAATCAATATGATGAAATTTCCAAGAAACTCATTTTTAGGGCACCGCCCCAATTGGTTGAAAATTTTTTTTAGAACTTGCTTGAGTTATACTTTGTGGATCATGTTTTGAGCTAAGAACACAAGCATGTGAGATTTGAACCTAATTATGTGGTTACACATATATGACCACTTATTTTCATTCTTGTGTGCATTATTCTCTTCCTATGATTGTAATTTTTGATTTGTTTGATTCTTTATGTCCATTACTTTGTGTATACATGCATTTATATGATTGAGGCCATTGTTCAAATAGCTCACTTACCCATATAGCCTACCTTTTATCTTCCATTGTTAGCCAATTTTGAGCCTATGCTTAACCCATTTGTTCTTAATTGTAGCACATTACAAGCCTAATTGAAAAACAATAAATATCCCTTATTTGGATCTTTGATTAGCTTAGGCTAGTGAGAGTGTTCATTATTTGATTTTGGGAAAGTTGGGAACATTGGGTAGGGATAAAAGTGTGTTTACGTTTTTGTTGAAAAATCATGGGAATTGGGTACATACTCATGTATTAATCATGTGTAAACCATGTGCATTGATGTTCTTGTATATATATTTTAGTTTGAAAAGAAAAAAAAAATTTGGATAAAAAAAAAAGAAAGAAAAAGAATTACAATAAAAAGGGGACAAAATGCCCCAAAACAAGGTTCAATAAAAGTCAATGCATATGGGTGGTGATCAAAAAGAGAATGCATGAGTGTGTGAAAAAGTGAAGAATGGGTAGTTAGGTTTGTTTAGAATTATATAGGTTGTCATAGGTTAGGTGAGAAGTTTAATTTAATCAAAGATTCAAATCTCAAGCCCACTTGACCATATGCATCCTACCTTGACCCTAGCCCCATTACAACCTATGAGAAAGACCTCATGATATTTGTATGCATGCATGAAATAATTGTTGATTGTTAGATGAAAAACAAATCTTGGAAAGCATGATTAGGGGAGAATTGAGTGAATCAACCCTATACACTTGAGTGACTAGAGCGGATACACATCCGGTGAGGGTTCGATCGCTCAATTACATGTTTCCACCCATGATCATCTTTTCTTGCAAGTTTGTAAAATCTTTCAATAATTCAATTCAATTGTGGGTTGAGTGATTGCTATTGCCTTAGCCCTTATGCTTGCATATGTATTCTTGGAAATTGATTTATTTTGACTAAATGGATGCATTCATGTAGATAGATTGCATATAGATAGGTTGCATTTAGTTAAGTTTGCATTGAATAAATGTTCACACCCTTTTCTTGTCCTTCTTTATTCTTAGCATGAGGACATGCTTGGTTTAAGTGTGGGGAGATTTGATAAACCCCAAATTCATGGTTTATCTTGTGCTTATTTTGGGGGATTTATCCACCTTTTCCCATATTTATTCAATAAAACAGCATGGTTTTGTAATTCTCCCTTAAATTATGCTTAATTGTAAAAACATGCTTTTTAGGCCTTAAATTGGTGATTCTAACCCACCTTAATTCCATTCGATGCCTTGATGTGTTTGTTAAGTAATTTCAGGTTCATTAGGCAACTATCGGATGGAAGAAATGAGGAGAAAAGCATGCAAAGAGGAGAATGCATGAGGAAACAAAGATTTGGAAGGAACCAAGGGACGCGCACGCGTACAAAGCGCGCACGCGCAAAAGTGGTCTCTCACAAGGACGCGCATGCGTACATGCCGCTTCCGCGTGGATGGGGATTTGCCAATCGATGCGCACGCGCATATGGTGCGCACGCGCCAATACTCGTACTTGGCCCACTTAATGGCAAAATGCTGGGGGCGATTTCTGAGCTGCCCAAGCCCAAATCCAACTTGTTTCTGAGTGTATTTCATGCAGAATTGAAGTCCAAGCAAGGGAGGAGCAATTAGTTGTAGGTATAGCATCATGTAGGTTAGTTTCTAGAGAGAGAAGCTCCCTCTTCTCTCTAGATTAGGTTAGGATTAGGTTAGGTTATTTCAATTCCATGTTTAATTCCTTGCTTTTATCTTAATTCTTCTATGATCTCTTGCCTCTACACTTTCATGCTCTCAGTTTGTAATGTTAATTTTACTTTCATGCTCTCTTTTACATTCATGCACTCATGTTGACTTTGAATTTCTTTTAATGCAATTTGATGTTAATGTTTCTTTTTATTGATGATTGAATGGTGAGTTTTTTATATTTCTTGCAATTGATAGTTGGTAGAATTACTTTTATTGCACTTTTACTAAGCTTTTCTTTACCACCCATCAAGTGTTTGACAAAATGCTTGGTTGGGCTTTAGAGTAGATTTTGAGCATTCTTGGCTTGGAGAGAGTAATTAGGCAATCTTGAGTCATGGAAACCCAACCTATGTTGGTAATCTAGAGTTGTTAGCTAGCACCGTTTCCATTAACGCTAATCTTTTGCTAATTTGATTAGTAAGTTGGTTAGGACTTTTGGATTGGGATTAGCTAGTCTCGTTAGACTTTCTCCCTAATTGTTGGAGATGACGTAATGAGATAAATTCTTGTTTGTAATGGTAACATGATTAATTGGTCTCGTTTGACATTCTCCCGATGTGTGAGTTAACTAAACAAGGCGAATTAATCATTACATGACTAGGATAGAGAGCCTATGACCCCAATTCAATGCCATGAATGTCTCTTTTCTTTAATTGTTTCTTTAAATTGTTTGCTTGATTTACTCTTCTTGCACGTTTAAATTCCTTGTCCGATCACCAACCAATCAAAACCCCTTTCCCCCTATAGCCAATACACATGCACTCCATTGATTCCTAGGGAGACGACCCGGAGTCCAAATACTTCGGTAATTTTTCATTGGGGATTGTTAATTGTGACAACACCATAAATTTTTGCATGAGAGGACTATTGTTGATTTAGAAACTATACCTTGCAACGAGTTTCCATTTGTGAAATTCTAGACCACCAAAAGTTGCCGATCATCAATTGCCTCCCAACAAGCGCTTCTTTAAAGTCAATAGCTTGACAGTGAGCTCTCATGGAGCCTCACAGATGTTCAGAGCATTGTTGGGACCTCCCAACACCAAACTTAGAGTTTGAATGTGGGGGTTCAACACCAAACTTAGAGTTTGGTTGTGGCTTCCCAACACCAAACTTAGAGTTTGACTGTGGGGGCTTTGGTTGACTTTGCAGTGAGAGAAGCTTTTCATGCTTCCTCTCCATAGTTACAGAAGGAGATCCTTGAGTTTCAAACACAAGGTTGTCCTCATTCAGTTGAAGGACTAACTCTCCTCTGTCCACATCAATCACAGCTTTTGCTGTGGCTAGGAAGGGTCTTCCAAGGATGATGGATTCATCCTCATCCTTCCCAGTGTCTAGGATTATGAAATCAGTAGGGATGTAAAGGCCTTCAACCTTTACTAACAAGTCCTCTACTAATCCATAAGCCTGTTTCATTGATTTGTTTGTCATCTCTAGTGAGATTCTTGCAGTTTGTACCTCATAGATTCCCAGATTCTCCATTACAGAGAGTGGCATGAGGTTTATCCCTGACCCAAGGTCACACAGAGCCTTCTCAAAGGTCATGGTGCCTATGGTACAAGGTATGAAGATCTTTCCGGGATCCGGTTTCTTCTGGGGCAATGTCTGCCTTATCAATGCACTGAGTTCATTGGTGAACAAGGGGGGTTCATCCTCCCAAGTATTATTGCCAAACAAACTAGCATTCAACTTCATGATGGCTCCTAGATATTTAGCAACCTGCTCTTCACTGATGTCTTCATCCTCTTCAGAGAAAGAATAGTCATCAGAGCTCATGAATGGTAAAAGGAGGTTCAATGGAATCTCTATGGTCTCTAGATGAGCCTCAGATTCCTTTGGTTCCTCAAAGGAAAACTCCTTATTGGTCAGTGAACGTCCCAGGAGGTCTTCCTCACTAGGATTCACGTCCTTCTCCTCCTCTCTGGATTCGGCCACACCAAGTAAGGTAATGGTCTCTTCTGTATTGCTTGGGAGAGTACTAGGAGGAGTTTCAGTGACCCTTTTACTCAGCTAGCCCACTTGTGCCTCCAAATTTCTAATGGAGGACCTTGTTTCATTCATGAAACTTAGAGTGGCCTTAGATAGATCAGAGACTATATTTGCTAAGCTAGATGGATTCTGCTCAGAATTCTCTGTCTGTTGCTGAGTGGATGATGGAAAAGGCTTGCTATTGCTAAACCTATTTCTTCCACCATTATTAAAGCCTTGTTGAGGCTTTTGTTGATCCTTCCATGAGAAATTTGGATGATTTCTCTATGAGGGATTATAGGTGTTTCCATAGGATTCACCTATGTAATTCACCTCTGCTATTGCAGGGTTCTCAGGATCATAAGCTTCTTTTTCAGAAGATGCTTCTTTAGTACTGTTGGACGCAACTTGTAATCCATTCAGACTCTGAGAAATCATATTGACTTGTTGAGTCAATATTTTATTCTGAGCCAATATGGCATTCAGAGTATCAATTTCAAGAACTCCTTTCCTCTAAGGCGTCCCATTACTCACAGGATTCCTTGCAGAAGTGCTGTCCAGCCTGACCTCTACGCACTCAAACAGCTATAACTTTAGCTACAGAGGTCCAAACGATGCGGTTCTAGTTGCGTTGGAAAGCTAACGTCCGGGGCTTCGATTTGATATATAATATGCCATAGTTACTCTGACGCTAAGCGACGCGACCGCGTGCTCCATGCGGCCGCATCGCAGTGACGAAAATCAGCGTGTTTGAATTCGCAACCAGCGAATTCTGGGCTGTTTCTGACCCAGCTTGCGGCCCAAAAAACACAGATTAGAGGCTATAAAGTGGGGGAATGCATCCATTCATTATGAGGCTCTCATAATTCACAATTTTTAGGAGTAGATGTAATTTTTTAGAGAGAGAGGTTCTCTCCTCTCTCTTAGGATTAGGATTTAGGACTTCTCTTGGTTTTAGGAGTGACTCTCAATCCCAGGTTCAATGTTCTTTTTATTTATTTCTCCAATTTAATTTGTATGTCAGATTTAAGTTCTTTTGTGAATGCAATTCGAGGTATTTTCAGACTTAATTTTGCTTTATTTATTTTATTTGTCATTTAAATATATCTGTGCTCATTGCCCAAGCTCAAAAACCCCCAATTTACAAAACTCATAACCAATAATAAGAACATACTTCCCTGCAATTCCTTGAGAAGACGACCCGAGGTTTGAATACTCGGTTATCAATTTCAAAGGGGTTTGTTACTTGTGACAACCAAAATGTTTGTATTAAAGGACTTTTGAAGGTTTAGAAACTATACCTACAACGAGGATTTATCCGCAATTTCTAGACCACGCAAAAGTTCTCTCATCAAAATGGCGCCGTTGCTGGGGAATTGCAAACGTGTGCCTTATTATTGGTTATTGTAAATATTTGCTTTTTACTTGTTTATTTATTTTTATTTTTAATTTTGCTTTTTTTCATAAATTAAGAGGTTATTGGTTTTTATTTAAAATTTTTCAAAAAAAAAATTTTTTTTAGTGTTCATCTTGATCTTCAAGTCGTTCTTTGTGTTCATCTTGACCTTCAAGTTGTTCTTAGTTGTTTTCTTCGTTTTGATCTAAAAATTTTCAGTTTGGTGTCATTTTATTATTTTTCTCTTTCCTCATTAAATTCAAAAATTCAAATTTTAAAACTCAAAATTTCAAAATTTCAAATTTCAAATTTCAAAATTCAAATTTAAAATTTTAAAAATCAAACCTTTTCAAAATTTAAATCTTTTTCAAAACTTTATCTTATATTGTTGACTTTTTCTAAATTCAAATTTCAAAATTTAAAAATTCAATTTTAAAAATTTTCAAATTTCAGATTTCAAAATTCAAAATTTCAAAAATTTAAAATTCAAATTTCAAAATTTTAAATTTCAAATTTCAAATTTCAAAATTTAATTTTCAAATTCAAAATTTAAATAACCTTTTAATTTAAATTTATTTTTATTTTTGTTTTTAATTTTTATTTACTAACTATGAGTTCTCACCCCTCTCGCTTCAAGTTTGATTCCAATGTTGTTGTTAGGAATGGAAACTATAATGAGAACAGGCATCAAGGTTGGAAGAATCAAAGATGGGAGGAGCCACAAGGATTTGATCAACCCTCATGGCAACAACTACCTCTAGTGGACTGTCAACAACCATTCTGTGGTGCATATCAAGGCAATGGCTATGGTGAGCGCTCTTTTGATTTTCAACAACCACCACCATACGCTTATGAACCCTCTCCTCAACATAACTTTGGACCACCAAACTCACAAGCCCCTTTCCGCCATTCACCTCCATATGACCCTAACCCTCAACCACCATACCAACCACCTTATGAGCCATATGAACCATATATAGAACCACCCCAATTCCAACCTAATTACTCACAAGAACCACCACTTCAATATTCACCATCTCTATATCCATCAATCCAAGAGCACTATGATCCTATTATGAAAGCCGAGTGCATCAAGAGACAAAGGATCGTTTCAAGAAAACAGTGGATCGATTTCATGCAACCATTCGTCAATTGGAGCAAGCGATAATTCAATTAGCTTCCCAACGTTCGGACACTCAAGGAACTCCCATGGCTTCATGTGGGAAATCTAATGAAGAACGTAGCATGAAGGAGATATTAGAAACTCCAGTGGACAGTACGAAGCATGACTTTGTACTGGAACAAGTGGAGGAAGCTGTAATTATCGAAGAAGAAGAAGTGGTTGCAGACTTAGGAGATGCTGAACCTCCATGGGAAAGTCAAGACATAGAACCTCCTTCCAAGACGATTGCATTTGATGTTAAGGAGGGTGTACAACCTCTAAGGCATATCACAGTTGAAGACTTGGAAGAGGTTGATCAAGAGATGGAGATTCAAGAAGAAGAAGCACAACCTCCCATGCCCTTGGAAAGCAATGAAGATGTGATTGAATTGGAAGAAAGCTACCAAGAGGAAGAGGTTGAAATTGAAGAAGCTTGCAAAGAGGTGGTAATTATCAGAGAAGAGCACAAGGGAGTGGAGCTTACAATTTCATTGAAAATACCTCCCCCTTAGCTTTCTAATCCCACTTGAATATGGGCTACTGGAGACGGATGGTCAACTTAGAGCTCTTTGTGGCATTAAAAGTGAGAGGAAGATGGTCAGTGGTAAGAATTATCCTGCAAGGTTCATCATGGTTGGAAGCTTTAAGTTTAAATGCAAGGGTTGGTGTAAAGCTCAACTGAATGGGTCTAGGAAATTGTTTGGCCGCTTACGTGAGAATTTAGACTGCTTGCCACCCAGATGGAACAATATTGCTCAACCAAAAGACGGGTGCAAAGGCAAGGTCTGGGACCCCGGAATCTATTCTATCAATCACCACTCTTGGGGCCTGGTCACTTGCTTTAACTTACT
The DNA here is from genome assembly GCF_000816755.2 of Arachis ipaensis. Lineage (NCBI taxonomy): Eukaryota > Viridiplantae > Streptophyta > Magnoliopsida > Fabales > Fabaceae > Arachis > Arachis ipaensis. The sequence goes on along the minus strand of NC_029787.2, from coordinate 88,288,993 downwards.
TGAAGGCTTTCTGCGCCTAGTTTGGGACCCCGGAGGTTACTGGAGATACAAACATTGGTGGAGATTCCTGGATGAATACAAGCATAAGCCACCATAACAGGAAGCTCATCAAATGTCCAACTTAAGGACTCTAACTAAAAGTGCTAGGTGGGAGACAACCCACCATGGTATGATCGTTCCTTTTTCATTTTTATTTAGTTTTATTTGTTTTCGAGTTTTATTTTATTTTATTATATTGAACCTGGAGCTTTACATCACATTGATATTAACACTGCATTCTGCATTTTTTCAGATTATGAAAAAAAAAAGCATGCACGTGACGCGGCAGCGTCGCTGACGCGTCCGCGTCACCAGTGCGTTAGGAGGAAAAGAAATTGAACAGAGAGTTACGCAGGAGCAGGGCTGGAGGCATGCCAAGGGCACAAATCGTCCCACGCGACCGCGTCGCTGATGCGGCCGCGTCATTTGCAAAATGGCTTCCCCACGCGTCCGCATCACCCACGCGACCGCGTGGCCCTGGATTTCGACGTAACAAGGTGTATGGCCGAAAGTTGAGCTAGAATTGGGCTGGACTCGTGCTGGAAGCCCAAGCCCTACCACGCGACCGCGTGCCCCACGCGGCCGCGTCATTTTAAGAAAAAGGCCATCCATGCGATCGCGTCAACCACGCGACCGCGTCACCTAGATTTTTGGCAAAAATACATTTCAAACAGAGAGTTGTGCAAATGCGAGGCTGCACTCGCGCCAATCGCACAAATCAGGCCACGCGATCGCATGACCCACGCATCCACGTCACCTGACCTTATCACGCACCACGCGACTGCATCACTCACGCGTCCGCGTCGCCAGCGTCGCACAACCTATCCAGATTAGTGCCAATTATCTTATTTTTCTTTTCCAATCCTAATTTCTTCTATCTTTTCTTCTTTCTTCTTTCTTTCTTATTCTTCTCATTCCTCTTATCTTTTATTTTATTTTATTTATTTGCATACTTTCATTCATTGTATTTTAATTTTGTGCATATTTTTATTTTCTTTTCTAAATTTATTGGTGTTGAAATGTCCTTATTCAACTGTTATATCTTTTCTGGTATTATCTTGGTGCTTATGACTTGTTTTATTCTGATTGGGTAACATTATTTAAATCAATGCTAATCTTCTAAGATACTTGTACTTCTCTTGCATTGATATGAACTTATCTTATCTTTCATTACCCACACTCCTCCCCTTTGTTGCAAATTCTGTACCACTGGTATGCCATGGATTCTATTGTTTTCTCACGTACATGTTGAAGCTTCCATGTAAATGAGACCCTTATCATTTTGGCATTAACCCACCCATACTTCATTTATTTTCTATCTTTATTTTTGGGTTACTTTTTCTTTTCCCTCTTCTTTCAGGATGGCCACCCGGAAGGGAACCGGAAGACGTTTACATGGAGAGACAAACAAGTCCATCTGCACAATCCTTGAAGAAAAGCATCAGTTGGAACAACCCGTCTACCTGCACATCTTAGCATGCACCGAGGACGGTGCAATCTTTAAGTGTGGGGAGGTCGATACCGATCTCCATGGGTTAGTACCTTTCTATGTCAACACCAATGTTTAAATTTTCTTTATTAAATTAGTTGTTGTATTTGCATGTTTAATTGCATGTTTATTTGATTTTTGCATTTAGTTACTGCTTGGTTAAAATAATAAGTTTCTTCTTAAGATCCTATTTTTGAAAATTTTCACTAATTTAAATAAATAAAAAAATTTAAAATTTTTATGTGTAAATTTGTTTGAAGTTGTATTTAGAACATGGTTTTTTGAGCCAGAGAACACACAACCTGTGAGATTTTGAGCTTATTTACATAGTTACATTATTTAACCATAAATTTTTATTCCTGTGTGTTTCCTTCTCTATGATTGTAATCTATATTTTGTTCCAATCTATATGTCCATTATTTAGTGTATTTACATGCTTGCATATGATTGAGGCCATTGTTTGATTTTAGCTCACTTATCCCAAATAAGCCTACCCTTTAAATCACCATTGTCAGCCACTTTGAGCCTTTTAATCCCCGTTTATTCTATATTTTACCACATCACTAGCCTTAAGCGGAAAACAAATTAATTATCCCAATTGAATCTTTGGTCAGCTTAAGATAGTGTGTTAATTAAGTGTGGAGAAACTGTGGAAACATGGGTTAATAAGGGAATGTGTTATGTTTTTACTTTGATAAAATATTGGGAATTTGGGAACGTACTCATGAAAAAACCAAAATAGAAAAAAAAATAAATAATGGAGAATCCATGTGCATTGATAAGTTATGTTTGCTTTTATGATTCAAAAAAGAGAGAAAAAGAAAAAAGAGAAAAAATATATAATATAAATAAATAAATAAGGGGACAAAATTACCCTATATACCTTTACCCTTACCTTAGCCCCATTACAACCTTGAAAAAGACCTCATGATGTTTGCATTGGTATGCTAAATATTTGTTGATTGGTTAGATGAAGAACAAGGTTTAGAAAGCATGACTAGGGAAGAGTAGAGTGATTGACCCTAGACACTTGAGAGATTAGAGTGCATATACACTTATTGTGAGGGTTCAATGCTTGATTCTATGTTCCCTGCTTTCATGAGCTATCTTCTTACAAGTTTATTTGCTTTTTATTGTATGATTTGAATTAGTGGAATTTGATTTATGTTTGTCTTGGAGAACTTATTTATTTTTAACCAAGTAGGTAGAAGCATTTCACATTTAGTTGCATTCATATAGATAGGATTGCATTTCATACTTTCTACCATTCCTCTTCATTCCTTTATAGCTTCTCTTAAGCTTTGCATGAGGACATGCTATTGTTTAAGTGTGGGGAGATTGATAAACCACTATTTTATGGTTTATCTTGTGCTCAATTGAGTGGATTTTATCAATTCTCTACCCACTTATTCATACTCTTTGCATGGTTTTACATTTGCCTTCCTAATTATGTGCTTTGATTGAAAACATGTTTCTTAGGCCTTAAGTTCCCTATGTTTAATCCTCTCTTATTACCATTAGATGCCTTGATATGTGTGTTAAGTGATTTCAGAGATTACAGGGCAGGAATGGCTCAGAGGATGGAAAGGAAGCATGCAAAAATGGAAGGAATACAAGAAGTTGGAGAAATTGCTAAGCTGTCCAGCCTGACCTCTTCGCACTCAAACGGCTATAACTTTAGCTACAGAGATCCAAACGACGCGGTTCCAGTTGCATTGGAAAGCTAACGTTCGGAGCTTCGATTTGATATATAATATGCCATAGTTATCTTGACGCTAAGTGATGCGACCGCGTGCTCCATGCGGCCACGTCGCAGTGACGAAAATCAGCGTGTTTGAATTCGCAACCAGCGAATTCTGGGCTGTTTCTGACCCAGTTTGCGGCCCAGAAAATACAGATTAGATGCTATAAAGTGAGGGAATGTATCCATTCATTATGAGGCTCTCATAATTCACAATTTTTAGGAGTAGATGTAGTTTTTTAGAGAGAGAGGTTCTCTCCTCTCTCTTAGGATTAGGATTTAGGACTTCTCTTAGTTTTAGGAGTGACTCTCAATCCCAGGTTCAATGTTCTTTTTATTTATTTCTCCAATTTAATTTGTATGTCATATTTAAGTTCTTTTGTGAATGCAATTCGAGGTATTTTCACACTTAATTTTGCTTTGCTTTATTTATATGAATGCTTTTAATTTAATTTAGATATTTTCCCTTTTGGTCTTAGTTAAGAAATCAGTAACTCAGGAATTTTCCAAATCAATAGCATAATTGATAATTGTTATCCTTGCTAATTGAATTGATCTTCAATAATCCCAATCTTTTCTTAGGAATTAACTAGGATTCAAAGATCTAACTAATTAGTTGCTTGACCTTCCCTTGTTATAGCAAAGGTTAACTAAGTGGAATTAAGATTCAGTTTTCATCATCATTGATAAGGATAACTAGACTGGACTTCCAATTTCTCATACCTTGCCAAAAGTTTATTTTACAGTTATTTATTTATTTTATTTGTCATTTAAATATATCTGTGCTCATTGCCCAAGCTCCAAAACCCCCAATTTATAAAACTCATAACCAATAATAAGAACATACTTCCCTGCAATTCCTTGAGAAGACGACCCGAGGTTTGAATACTTGGTTATCAATTTCAAAGGGGTTTGTTACTTGTGAGAACCAAAATGTTTGTATGAAAGGACTTTTGAAGGTTTAGAAACTATACTTGCAACGAGGATTTATCCGCAATTTCTAGACCACGCAAAAGTTCTCTCATCAAATCCTCTATGTCACAGTATAGAGATTCCTTTATGTGAGTAGAAGAAGAGAAGAATAGAGGAATGAGAAGAGAAAATTTCAAATTTTAAATTAAATTAAAAGGAAAATATTTTTGTTTTTATTTTAATTATAGGTTAGTATTCGAAAATTTTAAGAAGAAAAATGAAATTAAATTAAATTAAAATTTAAAACAATTAGTTAATTAAAAAGGAATTTTGAAAAAGAGGTTAGTGATTTTCGAAAATTAGAGAGAGAGAATTAGTTAGGTAGTTTTAAAAAAGATAAGAATCAAACAAGATAAGATTAATTGAAAAAAAAGATTTGAAAATCAATTTTGAAAAGATAAGAAGTTAGATAAGAAGTTAGAAAAGATTTTGAAATTGATTTTGAAAAAGATGTGATTGAAATTTGTTTTGAAAAAGATTTGAAAAATAAATTTAAAAAGATTTGATTTTGAAAATTAAAGTTGATTACTTGACTAACAAGAAACAAAAAGATATGATTTTAAAATTTAAAGATTGAACCCTTCTTACTAGGCAAGTAACAAACTTAAAATTTTTGAATCAATCACATTAATTGTTAGCATTAATTTTGAAAATATGAAATAGAAATAAGAAAAAGATTTTGAAAATAAATTTTGAAAATTTCGAAATTATGAAAGAAAAAAGATGAAAAAGATTTGATTTTTGAAAAAGATTTGAAAAAGATAGAATTTTTAAATTGAAAATTTGATTTGACTCATAAGAAACAACTAAATTTTAAAAAGTTTTGAAAAAGTCAACTCAAATTTTCGAAAATTTATGAGTGAAAAAGGGAAAGATATTTTTTTGATTTTTGAATTTTTAATGATGAAAGAGAAAAACAATGAAAAGACTCAAAACATGAGAATTCAAGATCAAAACACACAATGCATGCAAGAACACTTTGAATGTCAAGATGAACACCAAGAACACTTTGAATGTCAAGATGAACATCAAGAACATGTTTTTGAAAATTTTTAAGAAAAGAAATACATGCAAGACACCAAACTTAGAAATTTTCAATGTTTAAACACTAACAAATTGAAAATGCATATGAAAAATAAGAAAAGATACAAAACAAGAAAATATGAAGATCAAACAAGAAGACTTGTCAAGAACAACTTGGGTAGATCATGAAGAACACAAGCATGAATTTTCCGAAAATTTTTAGAAAAATTAAAAAGGATGCGATTGACACCAAACTTAAAATTTGACACTAGACTCAAACAGGAAACACAAAATTTTTGGTTTTTATGATTTTATTAATTTTTTTGGTTTTTTTTTCGAAAATTATTTTGGGAAGAACGAAAAAGAAGAAATTTTTTTTTGTATTTTTCGAAAATAAGAAATAAAAAGCTTAAAATTAAAATAAAATTACCTAATCTGAGCAACAAGATGAACCGTCAGTTGTCCAAACTCGAATAATCCCCGGCAACGGCGCCAAAAACTTGGTGCACGAAATCGTGATTGTTCATTCCTTGGTAACGGCGTTAAAGACTTAATACGCACGTTCATAATCTTAGTTCTTTGTCACAACTTCACACAACTAACCAGCAAATGCACTGGGTCGTCCAAGTAAAAACCTTACGTGAGTAAGGGTTGATCCCATGGAGATTGTCGGCTTGAAGCAAGCTATGGTCACCTTGTAAATCTCAGTTAGGCAGATTCAAATGGTTATAGAGTTTTAATAATTAAAAGATAAATAAAACATAAAATAAAGATAGAGATACTTATGTAATTCATTGGTGAGAATTTCAAATAAGTGTATGGAGATGCTTGTTGCTTCTAAATCTCTGCTTTCCTACTGTCTTCATCCAATTATTCATACTCCCTTCCATGGCAAGCTGTATGTCGGGCATCATCGTTGTCAATATTAGTGTGTTGAGTAGTTTCAGATCTTCTAAGGCAGGAATGACTTAAAGGATGGAAAGGAAACATACAAAAATGGAATGAAAGCATAAAACGGAGTTTGTGGAGAAACTGGCATCCACGCGATCTCATGGACGACGTGGCCGCATGCCAAGCGCGAAGAAGCAGCGACGCGGCCGCATGAATGACGCGACCGCGCGCCTTAAGCAGAATACATATGACGCGGTCGCATGACTGACGCGACCGCGTGATAAGGAAAACTCCGAATGACGCGACCGCGTGACCCACGCGGATGCGTGACAGAGGCCACGCACCAGAAATTGCAGAAAATGCTCATAGAGAATTCTGAAGCCCTTTTTGGCCCAAATCCAAGTCCAGAAGGCATAGACCAGAGGTTATGAAGTGAGGGAATGCATCCATTCGGGAGAGTCACCACCTTAGTTAGTTTTCATGATTTAGATTTAGTTTAGAGAGAGGTTCTCTCCTCTCTCTTCTCTCTTTAGGATTAGGATTTAGAATTAGGATTTTATTCGCTTTCTGGATTATCTCTTTATCAGGTTCAATATTCCCTTTTTATTTACTTTTGCAATTTAATTTATGAATTCTTCCATGTTACAGATTACTCTTTTGAATTAATGTTATTTTAGGTATTTCAGTTTAATATTGCTTTCTCTTATTTACATTATTGTTATTCCTATCTGAAGACATTTTTATTCCAGTAGATTTACTTTTCTCCTTTTGGTCTTGGTTAAGAAATCCGTAACTCAGGAGTTATCAAACTCAAACATGAATGATAATTGTTATCTTTGTTAATTAAACTGAACTTCAATAATCCCAATCTTTTCTTAGGAAATAAATAGGATCCGAAGATCAAACCAATTAATCCCTTGACCTTCCTTTATCTTAGTAAAGGTTAACAAAGTTTAGAAACTATACTTGCAACGAGGATTTATCCGCAAATTTCTAGACCACGCAAAAGTTCCTCTCATCAAAATGGCGCCGTTGCTGGGGAACTGCAATCGTGTGCCTTATTATTGGTTATTGTAAATATTTTTCTTTTACTTGTTTATTTGTCTTTATTTTCCCCTCTTTATTTCTTTTAGCTACTATGAATTCTCACCCCTTTCGCTTTGAGTTTGGTTCTAATGTTATTGAAAGGAATGGAAGTTATAACAGGAACATGCATCAAGGTCAGAACAATCAAAGATGGATGGAGCCAAGAGGATCTGATCAACCCTTTAGGCAACAACACCCTCCAAGATATCATGGACAAAGACCATTCTACAATGCATACCAAGCAATAGACGTGGTGGACAACCTTGTAATTACCAACAAGCCCCACCTTGTGCTTATAGACCATCCTCTCAATATAACTTCGAACCACCACACTCACAAGCTCCTTTTCACCATCCGCCACCATATGATCCTCATTTGCCCCAGTTCCAATCCAATCACTCCCAAACACCACCACTTTCCCCTGTGCCATATCCAAATCTATCATCCCGAGAATCAGAGGTTCGCCTCAAGGAAATAGTAAATCAACTTCAAACAACCCTTCATCAACTGGAGCAAGCAGTAAGTCAATTATCTTCTAGACGTTCGAACATTCAAGGACCTCCCACAGCCCCATGTGGACAATCTAACGAAGAGCGTAGTATGAAGGAGATACTAGAAACTCCAGTGGACAAGACAAAGCATAGCTTCGTACTGGAACAAGTAGAAGAAGCTGTTATTATTGAAGAAGAAGAGTTGGTTGAAGACTTAGGAGACGCTGAACCTCCATCGGAATCCAAAGTTGTGGAGCATTCTGTCAAGGATGTTACAATTGATGCTAAGGAGGATTGTGCACAATCCCTAGAGCAAGTCTTTCATGAAGAACTAGACAGAATAACCCAAGAAGCAAATTTCCTTGATGATGATAGTCACAAGTCAAGTTCTCCTAGTTATGGGCTTATATCCGCAAGTGAATTCTCTGAGATCGAAAAATCTTCCCCAAGTGAATACGAAGATGATACGGAGGTAGATTTCTCTCAACCTCCAGTCTATGACTTAAGTGATGAGAAAGACATAGATGGCTTTGATCAGGACATGGATACATTTGAAGAATCTTGCAAGGAAGTGGATAATTTCACAGAAGAATACAAGGGAGTAGAACTCACAGAACCACTAGAACCACCTATCCCAAGGCCATTACCACCGAATAAAAGCTTCAAATGGGTACAATCCTTAACCTTTAACTGTATTTTTCCACTTGAATATGGTTTGCTTGAAACAGATGGCCAGCTTAGAGCTCTCTGCGGCTTTAAGAGTAAAAGGGAAATGGCTCGTACTCAGAGCTGGTGTACAAGGTTCAATAAGGTTCCACGCTTCAACTCGAAGTGCACGGATTGGCATCATGATCAATCGAATGGATCTTGGAAAATGTTTGGTTATCCTGGTGAGAATCTAATTTCTAAACCGCCCAGATGGAAAAGTATAGATCAAGACGAAGGCGGATTTAAAAGCAAAGTTTGGGATCCTGGAATCCATGCTGACATTCGTCACCCCGGGAGCCTGAGAATCTATTTGAAGCTGCTCAGAAGCTTTACATGCCTAGTTTGGGACCCCGGAGGCTATTGCCATTCCAAGCATTGGTGGAGATTTCTGGATGAATTTAAGCATAAGCCGCCATAACAGGAAGCTCATCCAATGTCCAACTTAAGGACTTTAACTAAAAGTGCTAGGTGGGAGACAACCCACCATGGTATGATCATCCCTTTCTCAATTTTTATTTAGTTTTATTTGTTTTTAAGTTTTATTTTATTTTATTATATTGAACCTGGAGTTTTGCATCGCATTCATATTTACATTCTGCATACTGCATAAAAAAAAGGGTGCGCGACGTGACCGCATCATTCATGCGATTGCGCCAAGTTGCGAAAAATACTTCCCACGCGACCGCATCATTCACGCGGCCGCGTGACCTGGAGATCGGCGTAAAGATCCAACGTCCAGAAAGTTAGGTTGGAATCGTGCGGCCATTGTGCGTTTCGCACAACTGACCCACGCGATCGCGTCACTCACGCGATCGCATCACTTGCACAACCTCAATCCCACGCGACAGCGTGAGCGACGC
>NC_029787.2:88220514-88279672 GCF_000816755.2 Arachis ipaensis | reverse complement strand
CCCCGTCACCACTACCCAGCACCAACCACAGCCCCCCTTCCTTCCCCTATTACCCCCTACCCCCATTACCCCTACCTTTCCCTCCCTTCCTCCGAACAGCAGCCACCGCCGCCGCGCCACCCTCTTCCGCCGCGTCGGACGCCACCGCCGTCATCCCCAGCCACCTCTCTGCCCCACTCTCTTTCTTACGCCTACCAGGTTCCGACGAACGCCACCGTTCTATCCTTCATAGTTAATTCACATTTTTCTGTTTATGTTCGTCATTAGGCTAGTTAGATATGCATGTTGTAGTGGATTTTAGGTTGTTAGGTAGCCTAGGATGTGGTTAGTGGATTTAGGTCTGTTTAATTGCGTTGTTCGTGTTTCTTGTTTTATTCTGCTGTTGCTGTGATGATTGTAATGTTCATATGCTGTACTTTCTTGTTTTTTGCTGCTCTGTACACTGAATTTTCATGTTTATATTCCTTATCTATAATTGTAGCTGTATTTTTGATTCATATGAACTATTCTGTTGTTGTTTATTTTCCGGGACAATCCAATTTTAGCCGGAATGCTGCCCAAATTTCTGTAAAATGTTTCCATTCATGTCTTGATTTTGGCATTTTTAACTGTGCTTTCCTTAGATTTAACCAAACCAATTCATGAATGCCAGGGCAAGCTTTCTTATTTTTTTTTGATTTCCTGGTTCATAATTTGCATTTTTGATGTTTGATTCCAATTTTTGCTATTTCTATGTCTCTTTGAATCATCATCAACCTGTTTTCCTTCTTTGGATATGAGTTACTTATAGCTTCTAACTGTGAATACTTGTTACTTGGAATATTTTCATTATGCCACTTACTTTAACCCACTTTTTACTAACTCACTAATGTTAACTTACTAAACTCTTTTTCAATTCTAACCAACCTAACCTTTCAAAACTTCTCTACTGATTTTCTTTCACTTTCTTTTAACATTCTAACCATGGCATGATGTTAATTTTTCTATTTAACATGAATTCAATTACATTTTGGATTGTGAATTCTCCTTTTCAGACTTTTAACTCCTATACAATCCTTAATGCACATTTACTTAACTCATTTTCCTTATCCTTTTGCTCCTTTGCCACTTTGTGTTTCTTTTGATTATTTGCCTATTTCTTTTCCTATTTTCACTATATCCTAGTTTTCTGTTTTTCAGGATGTCTGCCAGCCAGAGAAAAGGAAAAGGCAAGGCTACTACTGGCAAACGTAAAAGAGGAGAATCTTCCATGTCCATCATAGATATGATGCACGATGAATCCTTGCGGGAGAAAAATTTTACCCCGCAGGAGAAGGCCGACCAGCTAATCCCTGCTATTGATCCAGTGAAATTTGTAAACCGATACTGTGAGCTGAAGTATCCAGTGTTTGCAAACTCCAGGAACCTATACCTGGAGAGAACTTTGAAGATCCTAGAAGAACTCCAGCAATACACCTCTGACCAGATCAAACAAAGAGGCTGGTTCTTCCTGGAGAGAAACCTGACTGAGGTCAATGCATCTTGGGTTTGGGAATTCTACTACAATTACTTCAAAACTTCCCTAGATGCAGTGAACCTTAGAGGTAAGCAAATTCTGGTCACTGAAGAGGCCATTGAAGATGTTCTGAAGCTTCTGCCTAAAACTGATAAGCTGGATGGTTATCAGAAAGCTGAGGAGGATATACGCTTCATGAAGTTTGATTGGGATGCAGTCAAGGCCAGGATAGCCCTCGACCCGAGCATTCCTTGGATTATGGGTCACAACACCACCATGCCAAAGGGAATCAAGTGGATTTACCTGAATGATGAGGCTCGGCTATGGCATCAGATACTTAGTAACTTCATTATGCTGATTACTCACGAGACTGAGATACCAGCCGCTATGATTCCCCTCCTATGGTGTGTGATGGAGGGTAAGGACCTGTACCTGTCATGCTTTATCCGGTACCACATGGCCAGGGTCCACGTCCGAGGCACTCTTCCCTTTCCTTATCCGGTTACACAGCTAGGCCGTCGAGCTGACGTGCCTTGGGAGGATGCTGATGAGAAGCCACCTGCTGCAGAATGCAAGAAGATTATCCCTCACAGTAGGAACTTTTTGGCTTTGGGCTACAGACCTCTATTCCTCACTGCTACTGCTGACACAGCCGCACCATCTGCCGGCCCCTCTTCTTCCACAGCTACCCCTGCCACCACCACTGCACCTCCACCTGTCCTAGAGCCCATCTATCACATAAATAGCATTACATGTTAGTTAGTTACCAACATTTCATCAAGGAGAAACACTAGAACTTTAAAGCCATTCAATATAAGTTTTATATTGAGAATAATGGGAATTTTTAACTAAAATGGAAAGGAAACATACAAAAATAGAAGGAAAGCATAAAACGGAGTTTGTGGAGAAACTGGCATCCACGCGATCGCATGGATGACGCGGCCGCATGCCAAGCGCGAAGAAGCAGCGACGCGGCCGCATGACTGACGCGACCGCACGCCTTAAGCAGAATACATATGACGCGGTCGCATGACTGACGTGACCGCATGACAAGGAAAACTCCGAATGACGCGACCGCGTGATCCACGCGGACGCGTGACAGAGGCCACGCACCAGAAATTGCAGAAAACGCTCATAGCGAATTCTGAAGCCCTTTTTGGCCCAAATCCAAGTCCAGAAGGCATAGAACAGAGGTTATGAAGTGAGGGAATGCATCCATTCAGAAGAGTCACAACTTTAGTTAGTTTTCATGATTTAGATTTAGTTTAGAGAGAGGTTCTCTCCTCTCTCTTCTCTCTTTAGGATTATGATTTAGAATTAGGATTTTATTTGCTTTCTGGATTATCTCTTTATCAGGTTCAATATTCCCTTTTTATTTACTTTTGCAATTTAATTTATGAATTCTTCCATGTTACAGATTACTCTTTTGAATTAATGTTATTTGAGGTATTTCAGTTTAATATTGCTTTCTCTTATTTACATTATTGTTATTCCTATCTGAAGACATTTTTATTCCAGTAGATTTACTTTTCCCCTTTTGGTCTTGGTTAAGAAATCCGTAACTCAGGAGTTATCAAACTCAAACATGAATGATAATTGTTATCTTTGTTAATTAAAATGAACTTCAATAATCCCAATCTTTTCTTAGGAAATAAATAGGATTCGAAGATCAAACCAATTAATCCCTTGACCTTCCTTTATCTTGGTAACGGTTAACAAAGTGGAATTAAGATTCAATTCTCATCATCATTGATAAGGATAGCTAGGATAGGACCTCTAATTTCTCATATCTTGCCAAAAGTTTATTTACAGTCATTTATTTACTTTACTTGCCATTTAAATTACCTGCTCTTCATTTACTTTAATTGCTAATTAAACTATTCACTCCTCATTCTCAAAACCCCAAATTTACAATCTCCATAACCAATAATAAGAACATACTTCCCTGCAGTTCCTTGAGAAGACGACCCGAGGTTTGAATACTTCAGTTATCAATTTATTTAGGGGTTTGTTACTTGTGACAACCAAAATGTTTGTATGAAAGGACTTTTGAAAGTTTAGAAACTATACTTGCAACGAGGATTTATCCACAAATTTCTAGACCACGCAAAAGTTCCTCTCATCAAAATGGCGCTGTTGCTGGGGAACTGCAATCGTGTGCCTTATTATTGGTTATTGTAAATATTTTTCTTTTACTTGTTTATTTGTCTTTATTTTCCCCTCTTTATTTCTTTTAGCTACTATGAATTCTCACCCCTTTCGCTTTGAGTTTGGTTCTAATGTTATTGTAAGGAATGGAAGTTATAACAGGAACATGCATCAAGGTCAGAACAATCCACCCCGGGAGCCTGAGAATCTATTTGAAGCTGCTCAGAAGCTTTACATGCCTAGTTTGGGACCCCGGTGGCTATTGGCATTCCAAGCATTGGTGGAGATTTCTGGATGAATTTAAGCATAAGCCGCCATAACAGGAAGCTCATCCAATGTCCAACTTAAGGACTTTAACTAAAAGTGCTAGGTGGGAGACAACCCACCATGGTATGATCGTCCCTTTCTCAATTTTTATTTAGTTTTATTTGTTTTTAAGTTTTATTTTATTTTATTATATTGAACTTGGAGTTTTGCATCGCATTCATATTTGCATTCTGCATACTGCATAAAAAAAAGGGTGCGCGACGTGACCGCATCATTCATGCGATTGCGCCAAGTTGCGAAAAATACTTCCCACGCGACCGCATCATTCACGCGGCTGCGTGACCTGGAGATTGGCGTAAAGATCCAACGTCCAGAAAGTTAGGTTGGAATCATGCGGCCATTGTGCGTTTCGCACAACTGACCCACGCGATCGCGTCACTCACGCGATCGCATCACTTGCACAACCTCAATCCCACGCGACAGCGTGAGCGACGCGATCGCGTCGCATAGGATTGCACAACACCCCAAAAGGAGACAGAGAGTTGCGCTGAAACGACGCTGGATTCGTGCGTTTAGCACAATTTCCAGCGACGCGATCGCATGCCCCAGGCAATCGCGTCATTCACTCTTTTCCCATTTCGTGAGATCGCGTGCCCCACGCGATCGCGTCAACGAATATTTCAGCTCAACCACGCGACCGCGTGCCCCACGCGATCGCGTGGATTCAAATTTATAACCCCCCAGTCATGCGAACCCTATCAGTCGCGCCCCCCCAAACCCCTCTCCTCCATCTCTTCTTCTCCAATAACACCACCACCACCCAGCCACCACCACGCCACCGCCAGACGCCGCTGACCACCCAGACCCCGCCGCCACCCACCCCCTTCCTCCTTCCCCCTTCTCTCTTTTTCTTTCTTCTTCTTCCCCTCTAACCGCCACTGCCCACACCGCGCCACCACCACCCACCGCCGCCGCCCCGTCACCACTGCCCAGCACTAACCACAGCCCCTACCCCATTACACCCCCTTTCCCTCCCTTCCTCCGAACAGCAGCCACCGCTGCCGCGCCACCCTCTTCCGCCGTGCCGGACGCCACCGCCGTCATCCCCAGCCACCTCTCTGCCCCACTCTCTTTCTTACACCTACCAGGTTCCGACGAACGCCACCGTTCTATCCTTCGTAGTTAATTCACATTTTTTTGTTTATGTTCGTCATTAGGCTAGTTAGATATGCATGTTGTAGTGGATTTTAGGTTGTTAGGTAGCCTAGGATGTGGTAAGTGGATTTAGGTCTGTTTAATTGCGCTGTTCGTGTTTCTTGTTTTATTCTGCTGTTGCTGTGATGATTGTAATGTTCATATGATGTACTTTCTTGTTTTTTGCTGCTCTGTACACTGAATTTTCATGTTTATATTCCTTATCTATAATTGCAGCTGTATTTTTGATTCATATGAATGTACTTAAATAAAGGGGACACAAAAGAATTCCCCAAATGTGAAATAAAGCAATGCACATGGAATAAAAATAATAAACATTGAAACATGAGCATGTAACATCAAAAGTGGAAAAATATAGCAAAATAGGTAAAGAAGCTTTGCTTTACAAAGTATGTATGTTAGGTGAGATCTTAGACTAATTAAGGATTCACTTATTAGCTCACTTAGCCTTATACATATACCCTTACCTTTACCTTGGCCCCATTACAACCTTAACTAAAGACCTCATGATTTTTGGTATGTCTATATTCTATAATTGTTGATTGGTTAGATGAAGAACAAAGTTATAGGAAGTAAGGATAAAAAGAAGAATAGAGTGATTAACCCAATAAACACTGAGTGACTAGAGAGTAAACACAAAATCCAGTGAGGGTTCAATAGCTCATTAACATATATCTCTGTTGAAATTATTATTTGTCTTGCAAGTTTATAAAATGTTTTTCTCTCCCATTTCAATTGTAAAGGCACTTTATCAACTATCTAAGGCTTGGCTATATATATATTTATATATATATGACCCCTTGAGAATGTGAATTAATTCAACTACATGCAAGCTTTATATTCAAGTGAATAAATCTTAGAATTGCATGATGCATCATTCATTTAGGTAGTTGCATTTAGATTAGATTGCATTGCATGACATTCCACCACTTCAACCTAACATTACTCTTGGACTTAGCATGAGGACATGCTATTGTTTAAGTGTGGGGAGGTTGATAAACCCATATTTTATGATATATTTTGTGCTTAATCTGAGTGATTTATTCAATCCTTCACCCACTTATTCATATTAATTGCATGGTTTTACTTTCCCTTCCTTATTATGTGATGTATGTGAAAAACATGTTTCCTATGCTTTAAAATTAATTATTTTAATTATCTTTATTTCCATTCGATGCTGTGATTAGTGTGTTAAGTAGTTTCAGATCTTCTAAGACAGGAATGACTTAAAGAATGGAAAGGAAACATACAAAAATAGAAGGAAAGCATAAAACGGAGTATGTGGAGAAACTGGCATCCACGCGATCGCATGGACGACGCGGCCGCATGCCAAGTGCGAAGAAGCAGCGACGCGGCCGCATGACTGACGCGACCGCGCGCCTTAAGCAGAATACATATGACGCGGTCGCATGACTAACGCGACCGCATGACAAGGAAAACTCCGAATGACGCGACCGCGTGATCCACGCGGACGCGTGACAGAGGCCACGCACCAGAAATTGCAGAAAATGCTCATAGCGAATTCTGAAGCCCTTTTTGGCCGATATCCAAGTCCAGAAGGCATAGAACAGAGGTTATGAAGTGAGGGAATGCATCCATTCAGAAGAGTCACAACTTTAGTTAGTTTTCATGATTTAGATGTAGTTTAGAGAGAGGTTCTCTCCTCTCTCTTCTCTCTTTAGGATTAGGATTTAGAATTAGGATTTTATTTGCTTTCCGGATTATCTCTTTATCAGGTTCAATATTCCCTTTTTATTTACTTTTGCAATTTAATTTATGAATTCTTCCATGTTACAGATTACTCTTTTGAATTAATGTTATTTGAGGTATTTCAGTTTAATATTGCTTTCTCTTATTTACATTATTGTTATTCCTATCTGAAGACATTTTTATTCCAGTAGATTTACTTTTCCCCTTTTGGTCTTGGTTAAGAAATCCGTAACTCAGGAGTTATCAAACTCAAACATGAATGATAATTGTTATCTTTGTTAATTAAACTGAACTTCAATAATCCCAATCTTTTCTTAGGAAATAAATAGGATTCGAAGATCAAACCAATTAATCCCTTGACCTTCCTTTATCTTGGTAACGGTTAACAAAGTGGAATTAAGATTCAATTCTCATCATCATTGATAAGGATAGCTAGGATAGGACCTCTAATTTCTCATACCTTGCCAAAAGTTTATTTACAGTCATTTATTTACCTTACTTGCCATTTAAATTACATGTTCTTCATTTACTTTAATTGTTAATTAAACTATTCACTCCTCATTCTCAAAATCCCAAATTTACAATCTCCATAACCAATAATAAGAACATACTTTCCTGCAGTTCCTTGAGAAGACGACCCGAGATTTGAATACTTCGGTTATCAATTTATTTAGGGGTTTGTTACTTGTGACAACCAAAACGTTTGTATGAAAGGAATTTTGAAGGTTTAGAAACTATACTTGCAACGAGGATTTATCCGCAAATTTCTATACCACGCAAAAGTTCTCTCATCAGTTAGCATCAATCTCATGCCACTTTTATTGATGAAAAAGCTTCAAATTGAGGAGGTAAAACCCACTCGTATTTCTCTTCAACTTGCTGATCTTTCTATTAAATTACCTATGGGTGTTGTTGAGGATTTACTTGTGAAAGTAGGACCATTTATTTTTCCTACTGATTTTGTTATATTAGACATGGAAGAGGATGTAAAATCCTCTATTATTCTTGGTAGACCCTTTTTAACTACAGGTAGAGCTCTTATTGATATGCAAAAGGGTGAATTAACCCTGGGGGTCAATGAAGAACAGGTGGTCCTTAATGTTTTTGAAGCTCTCAAGCACCCTTATGATTCTGAAGGGTGTATGAGAATTGATGTTGTTGAACCATTTGTTCAAGAAGTACTGGAAGCTGAGGTACTTGATGACATTCTGGATCCTATTTCTGAGTATGAACTAGTTGAAGTTGATGATTCACTACCCTAGAAAGCAATGGTTCACACGCCTAAAGCAGAGGAGGAAGCCCCCAAGCTCGAACTCAAACCTCAACCTCCTTCTCTAAAATATGTGTTCTTGGGTGAAAATGACTCCTATCCAGTGATTATCATCTCTTCCTTGAAGCCTGAAGAGGAAGAGGCGCTTATTTCAGTGCTCAGGAGCCATAAAACAGCCCTTGGATGGACCATTAGTGACTTGAAGGGGATTAGTCCAACCAAGTGTATGCACAAGATCCTCCTTGAAGATGATGCCAAACCAGTTATGCAACCACAAAGGAGACTCAATCCAACTATGAAAGAGGTTGTCCAAAAAGAGGTAATGAACTATGGGAAGCAGGTATTATTTACCCTATTTCTGACAGTCCTTGGGTAAGTCCTATGCATGTAGTTCCCAAGAAAGGAGGGATGACAGTGATCAAGAATGAAAAGAATGAGCTTATTCCTACAAGAATAGTCACAGGATGGAGAATGTGCATAGACTACAGGAGGCTCAACACTGCTACAAGGAAGGATCATTTTCCCCTGCCTTTCATTGATCAGATGCTTGAGAGGTTAGCTTGTCATGCTTTTTATTGCCTTCTAGATGGATATTCTGGATATAATCAAATTACAGTGGACCCTCAAGATCAAGAGAAGACAGCATTCACATGCCTCTTTGGAGTATTTGCCTACAGGAGAATGCTATTTGGACTTTGTAATACTCCAGCAACTTTTCAGAGGTGTATGCTTTCAATTTTTTCTGATATGGTTGAAAAGTTCATTGAGGTATTTATGGATGACTTTTCTATTTTTGGTAATTCTTTTGAATCCTTCCTTAAGCATTTATCTCTTATCTTGAAACGGTGTCAAGAATCAAACCTTGTTTTGAATTGGGAAAAATGCCATTTTATGGTAACAGAAGGCATTGTTCTTGGACACCGTATTTCAAGTAAGGGGATTGAGGTAGATAGAGCAAATGTGGAAGTAATTGAAAAATTACCACCACAACTAATGTTAAGGCAGTCAGGAGTTTCTTGGGTCATGCAGGATTTTATAGAAGATTTATAAAATATTTTTCTAAAATTGCTAAACCTTTAAGCAACCTGTTGGTTGCTGATGTTCCTTTTATCTTTGATTCTGATTGTCTACATGCTTTTGAAACTCTGAAAACAAACCTGACCTCTGCTCCCATTATAGCTCCCCCTGACTAGAATTTAGCATTTGAATTAATGTGTGATGCTAGTGATTTTTCTATAGGAGTTGTTTTAGGACAGAGGCATGGTAAACTTATACATATCATTTATTATGCTAGTCGTGTGATAAATAATGCTCAAAAGAATTACACAACTACAGAAAAGGAATTATTAGCTGTTGTGTATGCTGTTGATAAGTTTAGGTCCTATTTACTTGGTTCTAAGGTTATTGTTTATACTGACCATGCTGCTTTGAAGTACCTTCTAACCAAACAGGATTCTAAACTAAGATTAATCAGATGGGTGTTGCTCCTTCAGGAGTTTGATATTGAGATAAAAGACAGGAAAAGGTCAGAAAATCAAGTAGCTGACCATCTCTCCAGGATTGAGCCTGAAGCCAGAGTACAACCACCCACAGCTGTGACTAAGACGTTTTTGGATGAGCAATTGTTTCTCATTCAGTAGGCTCCATGGTTTGCAGACATTGCAAATCATAAAGCCA
This sequence comes from Arachis ipaensis, assembly GCF_000816755.2. Classification (NCBI taxonomy): domain Eukaryota; kingdom Viridiplantae; phylum Streptophyta; class Magnoliopsida; order Fabales; family Fabaceae; genus Arachis; species Arachis ipaensis. The sequence continues at coordinate 88,269,890 of NC_029787.2, read as the reverse complement.
TGAATTTTATTCCGAAGGAGTACAGTAGGCAACAAGTAAAGAAGCTATTGACTGATGCAAAGTACTACATTTGGGAGGAACCATACCTTTTTAAAAGGTGTTCAGATGGTATAATAAGGAGATATGTCCCAGATGAAGAAACACAGCAGATTCTTTGGCACTGTCATGGTTCTGAATATGGAGGCCACTTTGGTAGAGAAAGAACAGCTATAAAGGTCCTTCAGAGTAGATTCTACTGGCCTACTCTCTTCAGAAATTCAAGAGAATTTGTGAAGCACTGTGACAGATGTGCAAAAGCCACGAATCTCCCTGCCAACCATGAAATGCCACAGCAGGGGATTCTTAAGGTTGAGTTGTTTGATGTGTAGGGTATTGATTTCATGGGACCTTTCCCACCCTCACATTCAAACAACTATATTCTAGTGGCAGTTGATTATGTGTCCAAGTGGGTGGAAGTGGTGGCTCTACCCACCAATGATGCCAAGGTGGTGATGAGCTTTCTTCAAAGGTATATCTTTAGCCAGTTTGGTGTCCCAAGGACACTCATCAGTGATGGAGGAAGTCACTTCTGTAACAGACAGCTGAACTCTCTTCTGTAGAGATATAGAGTCCGTCATAAAGTGGCAACCCCTTATCACCCTCAGACAAGTGGACAGGTTGAAGTTTCCAACAGGGAACTTAAAAGGATTCTAGAGAAGACCGTCCGTGTTTCAAGAAAAGATTGGTCTAGGAAGCTTGATGATGCTCTCTGGGCATACCGGACAGCATACAAGACTCCCATTGGCATGTCCCCTTATCAGTTGGTCTATGGTAAAGCCTGTCACTTGCCAGTTGAGCTGGAGCACAAGGCTTACTGGGCAATTAGGTACTTGAATCTTGATTCAGAAGCTGCAGAAATTAAGCGGATGCTTCAGTTGAACGAGCTTGATGAATTCAGATATTCAGCTTTTGAGAATGCCAAGCTCTATAAGGTGAGAACCAAGCTACTGCATGACAAGAAGATTACCATCAGAGTCTTTGAGCCAGGACAGAGAGTGCTTTTATAGAATTCAAGGCTCAAATTTTTTCCCGGGAAGCTGAAATCCCGGTGGTCAGGACCGTTTGTGGTTACCAGAGCTTCACCATATGGTCATGTGGAAATACAGGAAGAGAATTCTAATAGAAAATTTACAGTGAATGGCCAGAGACTGAAGCACTATCTTGGAGGCGAGATTGATCGCCAGAGGTCCACTCATCTGCTGAACTAGCAGAAATGATCGTCAAGCTAGTGACGTTAAAGAAGCGCTTGTCGGGAGGCAACCCGATAATTTCGTATCCTTAGCTATTTTTCGTACTAGTAGTTTTTCTTCCTTATTTGATTTTTACTAAGTTTTTACTGTTTTTCAGATCATGCAGCTATCTTAGAACAGGAGCCGAAAAAAAAAAGAGCACACGACGCGCAAGCATCGCTGATGCGTACGCGTCAGATGGCTGTGTCTGAAAAAAATTTAACAGAGAGTTGAGCGGGAGCAGCGCTGGAAGCATGCTGGAAGCACAAGCTGCATCACGCGTACGCGTAACCCACGCGTGCGTGTCGTTTGCACTTTTGGCACTCCACGCGTACGTGTCACTGACGTGTACATGTGACCTTGGAATTCGACGTAAATATGTGTTTGGGCTGAGAGTTGTGCTGGCTTGGGGCTGGAAGTGTGCAAAAAGCCCAAAACCCGTTCACGCATGCGCATGCATGACGCGCACGCGTCGTATGAAAATATTGGTTCCCAAGTCATGCGAATAGAGAGTTGTGTGTGCCCGCGGCTGGCTTCGCGCGAATTGCACAAATCATGGGCACGCGGACGCGTGCCTGACGCTCACGCGTCATTAAGAAAATTTTGCGACCCACGCGCATGCGTGCCGCACGCGTACGCATCGCCTCGCCGCACAACTACACTAGTTCACCGCCCAGTTTTAATTTTCTTTCTCCCCCTCCCAATCCTAGTTCTCTCTTGTTCTTTTATCCTTTTCTTTTTCTTTCATCATAATATTTGTCTCTTTCTATTTTCAGTTCTTCTTTGCTTGAGGACAAGCAAACCTTTAAGTTTAGGGTTGACGCTTCGCTTAGAAGTTTTCTGTTTATTCTTATGGCACGAAAGGGAGGCGAATCATCTTCACAAGAGGAGCACAACCTAAAGAATAAAACGACCGCTAGGATAACTAAGGTGGTTGAGTTCCTTTCATTCTATATTCCTTCCCACTTTTATTATATTATGTTCCAATTTTTCTACTATTTTGCTTTGTTTGTTGCAAGATCCTTTATTAGTTAGAATCATAGGTCTAGTTTAGTTTTCTCTTAATTTCTTTAAAAGATGTCTCATATATTACTCACTGAGCTTGAATTCAAATAAAAAATTACAAAAGTGATGTATTACATGAGAAATTGAGTTAATTTTAAGAGTAGTCTTGTTTACTTAGATGTGGTGGCAATACTTTTTGTTTTCTGAATGAATGCTTGAACAGTGCATATTTTTTATAGTGAAGTTTATGAATGTTAAAATTGTTGGCTCTTGAAAGAATGATGAAAAAAGAGAAATGTTATTGATATTCTGAAAAATCATAAAATTAATTCTTGAAGCAAGAAAAAGCAGTGAAAAACACGAAGCTTGCGAAAAAAATATAAAATAAAGAAAAAAAAAGAAAAAAAGAAAAAAAAAGCAAGCAGAAAAAGTCAATAACCCTTTAAACTAAAAGGCAAAGGGTAAAAAGGATCCAAGGCTTTGAGCATTAATGGATAGGAGGGCCCAAAGGAATAAAATCCTGGCCTAAGCGGCTAAATCAAGCTGTCCTTAACCATGTGCTTGTGGCGTGAATGTGTCAAGTGAAAAGCTTGAGACTGAGCGGTTAAAGTCATGGTCCAAAGCAAAACGAGTGTGCTTAAGAACTCTGGGCACCTCAAACTGGGGACTCTAGCAAAGCTGAGTCACAATCTGAAAAGGTTCACCCAGTTATGTGTTTGTGGCATTTATGTATCCGGTGGTAATACTGGAAAACAAAATGCTTATGGTCACAGCCATGACCGATAAAGTAGCTGTGTTCAAGAATCAACATACTGGACTAGGAGAATCAATAACACTATCTGAATTCTGAGTTTCTATGGATGCCAATCATTCTGAACTTCATAGGATAAAGTGAGATGCCAAATCTATTCAGGATTGCAGTTGTAAACCCCACTATAAGAAGAGACATGAGCTTAATTGAACTCTCATTCTCATGCAAATTCACATCCTAAGCTTATATTAGTTTGGATTGCTTGAGGACAAGCAACAGTTCAAGTTTGGTGTTGTGATGTGTGAGCATCTTTCCTATATTTTCCTAGTGAATTTGCTTCTAATTTGTTGAGTTTAATAAAGAATTAATTATCTTTTAGCCAATATGGATGCTACTTTGAGTCTTTTGCAATTTTATTTATTTTAGGTAGCGTTCGGCTGAATTTGATGGAGTTTCTGTAGCACGAGAATCAAAGGAGATGGCAACGAGGAGCGACGTGTACGCGTGACTGACGCGTACGCGTGATTTGGCCCTTTCCAAGGCGACGCGTGTGAGTGACTGACGCGTACGCGTGATTTGAAGATTTGCACAGCGATGCGTGCACGTGACCGACGCGTCCGCCTGACTCGCGAAAAAGACCATCGACGCGTACGTGTGACTGACGCGTACGCGTGACATGCGCCACGTGCAGAAAACGCAGAAAAATGTTGGGGGCGATTTCTGGGCTGTTTTGACCCAATTTCCAGCCCAGAAAACACAGATTAGAAGCTGCAAAATGGACAAAACAAGTGGTCCCCACCATCAACTGAAGACTTGTTAATTAATTCAAATTTAAATTCAAATATTATTTTTAGGAAAAGATATTATTTTAGTTTTAGATAATATATTTTAAATTATTAGGATTAGATATAAAAGGGATTCTAACAGGGTGGTTCCAACACAACATTATTCCATTCCAATTTACAATCCTAGTTTTCTACTCTGAACCATGAGCAACTAAACCTCCACTGTGAAGGTTAGGAGCTCTGTCTATTTGTATGGATTGATTTTATTGCTTTTTCTATTTTAATTCATGTATGGATTTATAATTTAAGAATTGTTTTCGCTCTTTATCTTATGAATTTGGGTGGAACGGAAGTATGACCCTCTTTCTATTTGAGTTCTTGTATAACTTGGAAAAGCTCTTCACTTGAACAACAGCTTGAAAACATATTCTCCTAAATTTTAATTATCTGGATTTAACGGGATACGTGACATATAATCCTTTTACTTTTTTGGGTAATTAGAGTTTTTGTGGCATATAAACTGGAATTTGATCATGCAACTTCTAATTGGAATTAATTGACCAAGGAATTGGCAGTTAATGAATTTTAGAGGAGACTAGAAAGGTCTAAGGAATTAGGGTCTAGTCACATATAGTTTGCTATAAATTAAATCCTACATGATTAAAATAGTTAGTAAGAAAAGTTAATCCGGAAAATAGATAACTCTGAAACCTTAACTGTTTTCTCCATATTTTCTTCCCAACTCGTTTACTTGCCTTCCTTCAATATTCTTTATATTGTTTAATGTCTTTTATATTGCCCAAACATTACTTTTTGTTTGCCTAACTAAGTTTATCACTCAATTATTGTTGCTTGATCCATCAATCCTCGTGGGATCGACCCTCACTCACCTGAGGTATTACTTGGTACGACAATGTGTTACGTTTCTACTTTGATAAAATATTAGGAATTTGGGTACCTACTCATGTGAGACCAGAAAAATTGAAAATCCATGTGCATTGATATGTTATGTTTACTTTTATATAAAAAAAAAAGAGAGAAAGAGAAGAGAAAGTAAATAAAAAAAACCAAAAATATTTAGTTAAATAAATAAATAAATAAGGGGACAAAATTACCCCAATATTAAGCTAATGAAAGATCAATGCATAGGTGATACAAGTGAAGAAGAGTTGATGCATGAGTATTGGTGCACGGAATTGTGATCACACTTTTCACAACTCCGGTACAACTAACCAGTAAGTGCACTGGGTCGTCCAAGTAATACCTTACGTGAGTAAGGGTTGATCCCATGGAGATTGTCGGCTTGATGCAAGCTATGGTCATCCTGTAAATCTTAGTCAGGCGGATTCAAATGGTTATGAGGTTTGATAATTAAAAGATAAATAAAACATAAAATAAAATAAAGATACTTATGTAGTTCATTGGTGGGAATTTCAGATAAGCGTTTGGAGATGCTTTGTTGCTTCTGAACCTCTGCGTTCCTAATGTCTTCTTCCAATCATGCATGCTCCCTTCCATGGCAAGCTGTATGATCCTCTCAGATGAAAAATACCAGGTACAGTTTTTGCACGGCTAATCAACTGTCGGATTTCTCGTCTCGGATGAAAAATACCAGGTACAGCTACCGCACGGCTAATCATCTGTCGGTTCTCACTAGCGTCGGAATAGGATCTCTCAATCCTTTTGCACACTGTCACTGCGCCCAACATTCACGAGTTTGAAGCTCGTCACAGTCATCCCTTCCCATATCCTACTCGAAAGACCATAGACAAGGTTTAGACTTTCCGGATCTCAGGAATGCTGCCAATTGGTTCTAGCCTAAACCACGAAGATCCTAATCTCACGGACTCGGTCCGTGGATTAGAGACCCAAGAGAATATATTCCAGCTGTCGTCCGTTGACTACGTTGAACATCATGTAGACCGCTTGTGGTTGTCAGGCACGTGGATCTTGGCTAAGCGAGTAACGAAGATAGCGGGTGATTGTCACGGGTCACCCTTTTATTCTGACTTAACTGAATTAAGTACGAGAGTATATCTTGGAGAAGAAATAGGCATGAATTGAAAGAGAAACAATAGTACTTGCATTAATTCATGAAAACAGCAGAGCTCCGCACCTTAATCTATGAGGTGTAGAAACTCCGCCGTAGAAAATACATAAGAGAAAAAGGTCTAGGCATGGCCAAATGGCCAGCCTCTAAAACGTAACATAAAATTCCAAAAGTGATCAAAAGATCTCAAAGTATGCGAATACAATAGTAAAAAGTGCTATTTATACTAAACTAATTACTAGGGATTTCAGAAAATAAGTAACTAAGTGCAGATAGTGCAGAAATTCACTTCTGGGGCCCACTTGGTGTGTGCTTGGGCTGAGCATTGAGATTTACACGTGCATAGGCCATTTGTTGAGTTAAACACCAGCTTGGATGACAGTTTGGGCGTTTAACTCCAGTTTTAGTGGCAGTTCTGGCGTTTTACGCCAGAAAAGGGTCTCTGGTGGGAATTTAGACGTCAGTTTGGGCCATCAAATCTCAGGCAAAGTATGGACTATTAAACATTGCTGGAAAGCCCAAGATGTCTACTTTCCAACGCAATTGAGAGCGTGCCAATTGGGCTTCTATAGCTCTAGAAAAATCACTTTGAGTGCAAGAGGGTCAGAATCCAACAGCATCTGCAGTCCTTTCTCAGCCTCTGAATCAGATTTTTGTTCAGGTCCCTCAATTTCAGCCAGAAAATACCTGAAATTACAGAAAAACACACAAACTCATATTAAAGTCCAGAAATGTGATTTTTACATAAAAATTAATAAAAATTAATGAAAAGTAACTAAAAATGCTAAAAACTATGTAAAAATAATGCCAAAAAGGGTATAAATTATCCGCTCATCACAACACCAAACTTAAATTGTTGCTTGTCCCCAAGCAACTAAAAACAAAATAGGATTAAAAGAAGAGAAAATATAATAAATTTCAAAAATATCAATGAAGATTAGTTCCAATTAGATGAGCGAGGCTAGTAGCTTTTTGCTTCTGAACAGTTTTGGCATCTCACTTTATCCTTTGAAGTTCGGAACGATTGGCATCCATAGGAACTCAGAATTCAGATAGTGTTATTGATTCTCCTAGTTTAGTATGTTCATTCTTGAACACAGCTACTTTATGAGTCTTGGCCGTGACCCTAAGCATTTTGTTTTCCAATATTACCACCAGATACATAAATGCCACAAACACATAACTGGGTGAACCTTTTCAGATTGTGACTCAGCTTTGTTAGAGTCCCCAGTTAGAGGTGCCCAGAGTTCTTAAGCACACTCTTTTTGCTTTGGACCATGACTTTAACCGCTCAGTCTCAAGCTTTTCACTTAACACATTCATGCCACAAGCACATGGTTAAGAATAGCTTGATTTAGCCGCTTAGGCCAGGATTTTATTCCTTTGGGCCCTCCTATCCATTAATGCTCAAAGACTTGGATCCTTTTTTACCCTTGCCTTTTGGTTTAAAGGGTTATTGGCTTTTTCTGCTTGCTTTTTCTTTTTCTTTCTTTTTTCTTTATTTTTCGCCTTTTTTTTCTGCAAGCTTTGCTTTTCACTGCTTTTTATTGCTTCAAGAATCAATTTTTTGATTTTTTAGATTATCAATAATATTTCTCTTTTTTCTTTATTCTTTCAAGAGCCAACAATTTTAACATTCATAACTTCACTATAAAAAATATGCACTGTTCAAGCATTCATTAAGAAAACAAAAAGTATTGCCACCACATCAAAATAATTAAACTATTTTCAAGATAGAATTCGAAATTCATGTACTTCTTTTTCTTTTTCAGAATTTTTTTTTTTCAATTAAGAAAGGTGAAGGATTCATAGAACATTCATAGCTTTAAGACATAGACACTAAACATTAATGATAATGTAATGAAGACACAAACATAGTCAAAACATAAAGCATAAAAATCGAAAACAGAGAAATAAGAACAAGAAAATTAAAGAACGGGTCCACCTTAGTGACGGCCGCTAGCTCTTCCTCTTGAAGATCCTATGGAGTGCTTTAGCTCCTCAATATCTCTTCCTTGCCTTTGTTGCTCCTCTCTCATGGCCTTTTGGTCCTCTCTGATTTCATGGAGGACAATGGAGTGCTCTTGGTGCTCCATCTTTAGTTGCTCCATGTTGGAACTCAAATCTCCTAAAGAGGTGTTGAGTTGCTCCCAATAGTTGTGTGGAGGGAAATGCATCCCTTGTGGCATCTTAGGGATTTCTTGATGAGGAATCTCCTCATGCTCTTGTTGAGGTCCATGAGTGAGATCTCTTGTTTGCTCCATCCTCTTTTAAGTGATGAGTTTGTCCTCTTCAATGAGGATGTCTTTCTCTATGACAATTTCTGCTGAATTGCATAGGTTACAGATGAGATGAGGGAAGGCTAACCTTGCCAAAGTGGAGGGCTTGTCCGCCACCTTGTATAGTTCTAGAGGTATGATCTCATGAACTTCTACTTCCTCTCCCTTCATGATACTATGGATCATGATAGCCCGGTCCACTGTAACTTCAGACCGGTTGCTAGTAGGAATGATAGAGCGTTGGATGAACTCCAACCATCCCTTAGCCATGGGTTTGAGGTCAAGCCTTCTCAGTTGAACCGGCTTGCCTTTGGAGTCTCTCTTCTGTTGAGCTCCTTCCACATAGATGTCCATGAGGACTTGGTCCAACCTTTGATCAAAGTTGACCCTTCTAGTGAAAGGATGAGGATCTCCTTGCATTATTGGCAAGTTGAATGCCAACCTCACAGTTTCCGGACTAAAATCCAAGTATTTCCCCCGAACCATTGTGAGCCAATTCTTTGGGTTCGAGTTCATATTTTGATCATGGTTCTTAGTGATCCATGCATTAGCCTAGAACTCTTGAACCATTAAGATTCTGACTTGTTGGATGGGGTTGGTGAGAGCTTCCCAACCTCTTCTCCGAACCTCACGTCGGATCTCCGGATATTCACTCTTTTTGAGCATGAAGGGGACTTCGGGGATCACCCTTTTCTTGGCCACAACTTCATAGAAGTGATCTTGATGGACTTTCGAGATGAATCCCTCCATCTCCCATGACTCGGAGGTGGAAGCAACTGCCTTCCCTTTCCTCTTTCTAGAGGTTTCTCAAGCCTTAGGTGCCATTAATGGTTATGAAAAAACAAAAAGCAGAGCTTTTTTCCACACCAAACTTAAAAGGTTTGCTCGTCCTCAAGCAAAAGAAGAAAGAAAAGAGTAGAATAAAAAGAAATGGAGGAGATAGAGGGGTGTGTTGAATTCGGCCAAGGGGGTTTTAAGTGTTTATGATGTGTGAAATTGAAGATGGTAAGGAGGGGTATTTATAGGGTAAGAGAGGGAGGAAATTTGTGTAAGAGGGGGTTGGGTTTGGGAGGGAAATGTTTTGAATTTGAATGGTGAGGTAGGTGGGGTTTTATGATGGATTTTTGGGGAATAGTAGATAGATGTGAGTGGTGAAGAGATTATGGGGAAAAGGGTAGGACTTGATAGGTGAATGGTATTTGGGGAAGGGTGTTATGGAGAGGTGTGAAGAGGAGAGAGAGTGAGTTAGGTAGGTGGGGATCCTGTGGGGTCTACAGATCCTGAGGTGTCAAGGAATTCTGCTCCCTGCACCTTTCTGGCATTTAAACGCCCTCTATGTGTCATTTCTGGCATTTAACGCCATCTCTGCTACCTTTCCTGGCGTTAAACGCCAGACTGATGCCCCTTTCTGGTGTTTAACGCCAGCCAGACACCCTTTTCTGGCGTTAAACGCCAGTCTGTCTGCCAATTTTGGCGTTTAACACCAACTAGACACCAGACACCCTTTTCTAGCATTAAACGCCAGTCTGTCTGCCAATTCTGGTGTTTAACACCCAGAATTGTGCCAGACTGGGCGTTAAACGCCCATTTTGCTATCCTTACTGGCTGTCCTCCAGGGTGTGCTATTTTTGATGCTATTTTTTATTCCGCTTTAATTCTGTAGCTGTTTTTATGACTTCACATGATCATGAACCTAAAGAAAACATAAAATAACAATGGAAAATGAAATGAGAAAGTAATTAACATAGCTAAATAAGATTGGGTTGCCTCCCAATAAGCGCTTCTTTAATGTCAATAGCTTGACAGTGAGCTCTTAGAGAGCTTCACAAACACTCAGAGCATGATGGTGGCCTCCCAAAACAAACTTAGAGTTTGAATATGGGGGCTCTGCTTGACTCTGTATTGAGAGAAGCTTTTCATGCTTCCTCTCCATGGTTACAGAAGAAGATCCTTAAGCTTTAAACATAAGATAGTCCTCATTCAATTGAAGGACTAACTCTCTTCTGTCCACATCAATCACAACCCTTGCTGTGGCCAGGAAGGGTCTTCCAAGGATAATGGATTCATCCTCATCCTTTCTAGTGTCTAGGATTATGAAGTTAGCAGGGATGTACAGACCTTCAACCTTCACTAAGACATCCTCTACAAGTCCATAAGCCTGTTTTATTGATTTGTCTGCTATCTCTAGTGAGATTCTTGCAGCTTGTACCTCAAAGATCCCTATTTTCTCCATTATAGAGAGTGGCATGAGGTTTATTCCTGACCCCAGGTCACACAGAGCCTTCTCAAAGGTCATGGTGCCTATGGTACAAGGTATTAAGAACTTTCCGGGATCCGGTTTCTTCTGAGGTAATTTCTGCTGAACTTCGAATTTTAAGAAGAAGAGAAGTGTTAGTAATTAAATAAATAAATAGAAAGAGATGAGAGAGAGAGAGTATTCGAATATTAATTAAAATAAAAGAAAAATATTTTTGTTTTTATTTTAATTATTAGTTAGTATTCGAAATTTAAGAAAAGAAATAAAATAAAATTTGAATTTAAAACAATTAGTTAATTAAAAAGAATTTTGAAAAAAGTGGTTAGTGATTTTCAAAAATTAGAAGTGGAAAAGTAGTTAGGTGGTTTTGAAAAAGATAAGAAATAGTAAACTTTTTAAAATTAAAACAAACAAGTCAAGTGTTTAATTGAAAAAGATTTGAAAATAAATTTTGAAAAGATAAGAAGTTAGAAAAAGATTTTGAAATTAAGTTTTGAAAAAGATATGATTGAAATTTATTTTGAAAAAGATTTGAAAAAGAAATTTAAAAAGATTTTATTTTGAAAATTAAAGTTGATGACTTGACTAACAAGAAACTTAAAAAGATATGATTCTAGAATTTAAAGATTGAACCTTTCTTAACAGGAAAGTAACAAACTTGAAATTTTTTTAAATCAAAACATTAATTGTTAGTAAAGTTTTCAAAAATTATGAAATAAAAATAAGAAAAAGATTTTGAAAATTTCTTTAAGAAATTCAAAAATATTAAGAAAAATGAAAAAGATTTGATTTTTTTGAAAATGATTTGAAAAGATAAAATATTTTAAATTGAATTTTTGACTTGACTAACAAGAAACAACTAAATTTTATAAATTTTTGACTAAATCAACCCAAAATTTTGAAATTTATGAGTAAAATATGGGAAAGATATTATTTTTGATTTTTGAATTAATGAAGAAAGAGAAAAACAACAAAATGAAACAAAACATAAAAATTTAAGATCAAAACAAATAATGCATGTAAGAACACTTTGAATGTCAAGATGAATACCAAGAACACTTTGAAGATCATGATGAACATCAAAAACATATTTTTGAAAATTTTTAAGGAAAGAAACACATGCAAGATACCAAACTTAGAAATTTTTAATGTTTAGACACTATGAATTCGAAAATGCATATGAAAAACAAGAAAAGACACAAAACAAGAAAAACACAAGATTAAACAAGGAAAATCATCAAGAACAACTTGAAGATCAAAGAAGAACATAGTGCATGAATTTTTGAAAATTTTAAGAAAATTAAAAAAAATGCAGTTGACACCAAACTTAAAATTTGACACAAGACTCAAACAAGAAACATAAATTTTTTTTGGTTTTTATGATTTTATTAATTTTTTTGTATATTTTTCGAAATTATTTTGGAAAAAGAAAATAAAGAAGTTCAAAATTTTTTAATAAGAATTCCAGGATTCGTGCAATGTTAGTCTAAAGCTTCGGTCCAAAAGAATTAGACATGGCCAAATGGCCAGCCAAGCTTTAGCATAACAAATATAGACATGTCTTTTCTACAATGGAAAGTGGAAACCTCGGTCCAAAAGTTTAGACGTTGCTTAACAGCCAGCCAGGCTTCAACATATCTCATGAAGCTCTAGAATTCATTCTTAAAAATTTTCGAATTTTTCGAAAACTAATTTTTTTTTGTTTTTTCGAAAATAAAAATAAAAAGCTTAAACATAAAATAAAATCACCCAATCTAAGCAACAGGATGAACCGTCAGTTGTCCAAACTCGAACAATCCCCGGCAACGGTGCCAAAAACTTGGTGCACGGAATTGTGATCACACTTTTCACAACTCCGGTACAACTAACCAGCAAGTGCACTGGGTCGTCCAAGTAATACCTTACATGAGTAAGGGTCGATCCCACGGAGATTGTCGGCTTGAAGTAAGCTATGGTCATCCTGTAAATCTTAGTCAGGCAGATTCAAATGGTTATGAGGTTTTGATAATTAAAAGATAAATAAAATATAAAATAAAATAAAGATACTTATGTAGTTCATTGGTGGAAATTTCAGATAAGCATTTGGAGATGCTTTGTTACTTCTGAACCTCTGCTTTCCTACTGTCTTCTTCCAATCATGCATGCTCCCTTCCATGGCAAGCTGTATGATTATCTCAGATGAAAAATACCAGGTACGGCTTCTGCACGGCTAATCAACTGTTGGATTTCTCGTCTCGGATGAAAAATACCAGGTACAGCTACCGCACGGCTAATCATCTGTCGGTTCTCACTAGCGTCAGAATAGGATCTCTCTATCCTTTTGAACACTATCACTGTGCCCAACATTCGCGAGTTTGAAGTTCGTCACAGTCATCCCTTCCCAGATCCTACTCGGAATACCACAGACAAGGTTTAGACTTTCCGGATCTCAGGAATGCTGCCAATTGGTTCTAGTCTATACCACGAAGATCCTAATCTCATGGACTCGGTCAGTAGATTAGAGACCCAAGAGAATATACTCCGGCTGTCGTCTAATGACTACGTTGAACATCATGTAGACCGCATGTGGTTGTCAAGCACGTGGATCTTGGCTAAGCGAGTAACGAAGATAGCGGGTTATTGTCACGGGTCACCCCTTCATTCTGACTTAACTGAATTAAGTACGAGAGTATATCTTGGAGAAGAAGTTGGTGTGAATTGAAAGAGAAACAATAGTACTTGCATTAATTCATGAAGAACAGCAGAGTTCCGCACCTTAATTTATGAGGTATAAAACTTCACTGTAGAAAATGCATAAGAGAAAAAGGTTTAGGCATGGCCGAATGGCCAGCCTCTAAAACGTAACATAAAATTCCAAAAGTGATCAAAAGATCTCAAGGTATGCGAATACAATATTAAAATTTAAAAAGTTCTATTTATGCTAAACTAGTTACTAGGGATTACAGAAATTAAGTAACTAAGTGCAGATAGTGCAGAAATCCACTTCCGGAGCCCACTTGGTGTGTGCTTGGGCTGAGCATTGAGCTTTACACGTGCATAGGCCGTTTCTAGAGTTAAACGCCAGCTTGGATGCCAGTTTGGGCGTTTAACTCCAGTTTTGGTGCTAGCTCTGGCGTTTTACGCCAGAAAAGGCTCTCTGGCCGGCGTTTAGACGCCAGTTTGGGCCATCAAATCTCGGGCAAAGTATGGATCATTATAAATTTCTGGAAAGCCCAAGATGTCTACTTTCCAACGCAATTGAGAGCGCACCAATTGGGCTTTTGTAGCTCCATAAAATTCACTTCGAGTGCAAGAGGGTCAGAATCCAATAGCATCTGCAGTCCTTTCTCAGCCTTTGAATAAGATTTTTGCTCAGGTTCCTCAATTTCAGCCAGAAAATACCTGAAATTACAGAAAAACACACAAACTCTTATTAAAGTCCATAAATGTGATTTTTACATAAAAACTAATAAAAATATAATAAAAAATAACTAAAACATGCTAAACACTATGTAAAAACAATGCCAAAAAGGGTATAAATTATCCGCTCATCAAGTATGTAATGCAAAAGTGGAAATTTTGGGTAGCTAGGAATGAGTTTAGAAGTATATAGATTGTGTGTATAGGTGAGAGCTTAGTTTAGACAAAGATTCAATTTATAGCTCACTTAGCCATATATATACCCTCACCTTTACCTTAGCCCCATTACAACCTTGAAAAGACCTCATGATATTTGCATTGGTACATTAAATACTTGTTGATTGGTTAGGTGAAGAAAAAAGTTTAGAAAGCATGACTAGAGAAGACTAGAGTGAATTAACCCATACACCTGAGTGATTAGAGTGCACATACACTATCAGTGAGGGTTCAATGCTTGATTCTATGTTCCCTGCTTTCATGAGCTGTCTTTTTACAAGTCTACTTTCCTTTACTGTATGATTTTAATTAGTGATATCTGATTTATGTTTGTCTTAAAGAACTTGTTTACTTTTAACCAAGTATGCAGAATCATCTTAGCATATAGTTGCATTCATATATAGGTTGCATCTCATGATTCTTACTTTCCCCATTCATTTATTTTATCTCCTTGAGCTTAGCATGAGGACATGCTAATGTTTAAGTGTGTGGAGTTTGATAAACCACTATTTTATGGTTTATCTTGTGCTGATTTGAGTGGCTTTTATCAAGTCTTTATACACTTAATCATATTGTTTGCATGATTTTATAATTCCTTCCTAGTTTTGTTCTATGATTGAAAACTTGCTTCCTAAGCCTTTAATTTGTGTATTTTAATTCCCCTTTATACCATTCGATGCCGTGATCCGTGTGTTAAGTGTTTCAGGCTTTATAGGGCTGGAATGGCTTAGAGGGTGGAGAGGAAGCTTGCAAAAATGGAAGGAACACAAGAAACTAAGGAGATAACCAACGAGCATCGACGCGCACGCATAGCTCACGCGTGCGGGTGATTTGGAAATTTGCACAGTGATGCGTGCGCGTACCTAACGCATACGCGTGAATTGGAGTTTTCACAAAGACGCGTGCGCATGCCTGACGCGTACGCGTGACAAGGAAAATGCCAAACGACGCGCACGCGTGACGGACGCGTACGCGTGACATGCGCGATCTGCAGAAGTTGCAGAAAAATACTGGGGTCAATTTTGGGCCGAGTTTGGACCCAGTTTCCAGCCCAGAAACATAGACTAGAGTCAGAGAATAGCAGAGACTCAAGACACATTCTCATACGCATAGTTTTAGTTTAGTTTTTGAATCTGAGAGAGAAATTACTCTTTCTCTAGGTTTTCTTTTACATTCTTAGATTTGTAATTTTATGCTTTGGCTTTGGATATTGAGAAGAGTCATTACCTCCGTTGAAGTTGCTATTCTAGTTTGCTTTTTTTTCCCCTTACTCTTCCATATCCTTAATTTTTTTTCAGAATTACAATTGGATTTTTTTAGAAGGTATTAATGCAAGGAACCATTTTTACTTTTAATTAATTCTTAGTTATTGTTTATCATGTCTTTCTTTTATTCCCTTTTTAATTCTGTGAAAGTTATATTCATGTTAATGGAGTAGTTTCCTAACTTGATTGGGAGTTGATTAAGAGGAGAACCTTGAGTTGGAATACTCAAGTGTTAATCTTAACTGGGAGTTATTAGTTGACTCTCTAGTCTCTGACTCTAATGCTTTCTTAGGAAAGGGTTAGGACTTGAGTGATAGAGTTGGTTAGTTAGTTACTTGACTTTCCCTTATTAAGTAAGGGATGACCAAGTAGAACAACAACCTTTTATTATTACACTTGGGAAAATTCAACAAGGATAGAACTTCCAATTAATCTTCTCCCAGTCAAGGCTTTTATTTGAATTATATAATCTCTCTCGTTAATTTCCATTGCTTAAATTTACTATTATTTATTTTTCTTTTTCTCAAACTAAAAAATTTCTTGGAAAACCTCTGACCAATAAGCCGCACTCTTTTGTCAACTCGTTGGGAGACGACCTGGGATTTCTACTCCCAGTATTTTGTTCTTAGTTTTGTGACAACTCTTTTCTAAATTGGTGAGCGGATTTTTGCTTGTTAAGAGCTGTACTCGCAACGTATTTCTCATATTAATTTCTTAATCGGCTAATTTTTGCACGCACCAATTTTTGGCGCCGTTGCCGGGGAGTTGCAACAGTGTGCTAATTCATTGGTTGGAATTTATTTATTTGCATTTTATTTTATTTTTTATTAGCATGAGCTGTATATTTCATTTGATCCTGAAATTGAAAGAACTATTTCACATATTAGGCGAGCTCGGTGTAGGCTAGTGATAAACCCCGATTTTGTGGTTTATCTTGTGCTTATTTTAGGGGATTTTATCACCTTTTTCCACATTTATTCTATGAAATAGTATGGTTTTGTAATTCTCCCTTTAATTATGCTTAAGTGTAAAAACATGCTTTTTAGGCCCTTAAATTGGTGATTTTAATTCACTTTAATTCCATTCGATGCCTTGATATGTTTGTTGAGTGATTTCAGGTTCATAAGGCAAGTATTGGATGGAAGAAATGAGAGGAAAAGCATACAAAGTGGAGAATGCATGAGGAAACAAGAATTGGGAATGCATCGATGGGCGCGCAAGCGTACAAGGCGTGTGCACGCAGAAGTGACTTCGCATAAGGCAAGTATTGGTGATTTTAATCGACCCGCACGCGCACATGGCGCGTACGCGTCGATACTCGCAGGTGACCCACTTAAAGGCAAAATGCTGGGGGCGATTTCTGAGCTGCCCAGGCCCAAATCCAACTTGTTTCTAAGAGTATTTCATGAAAAATTGAAGTCCAAGCAAGGAGGGAGCAATTGTTTGTAGTGTAGCATCATGTAGGTTAGTTTCTAGAGAGAGAAGCTCCCTCTTCTCACTAGAATTAGGTTAGTATTAGGTTAATTTCTTGTAGATCTTGTTTCAACTTCATGTTTTCATCTTGTTTCCTTTATGATTTCTTGCTTCTACACTTTTATTCTCTTATTTTGTGATGTTAATTTTACTTTTATGCTTCTTTTATGTTCATGGACTCATGTTGGATTTGGATCTGTTTAATGCAATTTAATGTTTGATGTTCTTTTAATTGTTGATTTGAGTTATGATTTACTTTCCTTGCAATTGATAGTTGTTAGATTTTACTATTTCTTGTACATTTACCATGCTTTCCTTTTGTACCCACCAAGTGTTTGATAAAATACTTGGTTGGACTTTAGAGTAGACTTTGAGCATTTTTTTCTTGGAAAGAGTAATTAGGTAATCTTGAGTCATGAAAACCCAATTTAGATTGGTGATCTAGAGTTGTTAGTTAATATTAATTCCATTGACTCTAATCTCTTGCTAATTTAATTAGTGAGTTGATTGGGACATTTGGATTGAGATTAGCTAGTCTTGTTTGACTTTCTCTCATGGAAGATAACTTACACCTTCTTCCAATGTTGGAGATGACGAAATAAGATAAATTCTTGTTAATCATTGTTATTAGTGACTAGGATAGAAAGTCTATGATCTCAATCCTTGCCATGAATGCCTCTCTCTTTATTACTTGCTTTCTCTTATTTACTTGTCTTCTTTAAATACTTGCTCGATTTACTTTTCTTGTCATTTAATTAATTTCTTGCCCTTTTATAAATCAAAACCCTTGCCCCGTTATAGCCAATAATTGACCACTTCATTGTAATCTTGTGAGACGACCCGGAGTCTAAATACTTCGGTTATTTCTTATTTGGGGTTTGTTATTTGTGACAACCAAATTTTTTATTAGGAGGATTGTTTGTTGCAGTAGAACTATACTTGCAACGAGAATTCATTCATTTGAGGAAATTCTATACCATCAAAGAAAATCTCGCTCAATCAGCTAGCCTCTGAGGGTGGTGAAGTGGTTACTACCAATTCACCAGTCTTATCTGAAGGCGAATCTGAAGCGCCTTCTGAGGAAGAAACAAGCTCCTTTTCTACTGACTCGGTGGATTTACGTACAGGTAACATGGCGGAGCCCAGGAGGATTACTCACTAGGAAGTTGGAGCCCCAGACTTTACACTGCAACCGTATCAAGCGCGTCACGTAAATCTGGCTGCAGATTTTGAACTGAAAACTACGCTAATCAACTTAATGCCCAAGTTTCATGGCTTACCTGCTCAGGATCCTATAAAGCACCTCAGGGATTTTCAGACAGCCTATTCTACTATTAGGCGTCATGGTGCAGATGAAAACTCTATTCTGCTAACCGTCTTCCCATTTTCTCTTGAGGGAAAGGCGAGGGAATGGTACTACACTCAACCTAAAGCAGTTGTTACCAACTGGGATACGCTCAGAAGAGAATTCTTGGAAAAATACTTTCCGGCTAAAGTTACAGACAGACTGAGGAAGGAGATCTCCTGCATTATCCAAGGCGAGTCAGAAACCCTTTATGAGTATTGGGAGCGCTTCAAGAATCTTCTAGACGTGTGCCCCCACCACATGATTGACAGGTTGGTGTTGATTAGCTACTTCACACAAGGTATGAAGCCTCGGGATAAGACTACATTGGATGGTGCAAGTAATGGTTCTCTGAAAAAGTACAAGACCGCAGATGATGTATGGCAACTGATCAGCGACTTAGCTGAGTCCACTCAGAATCACAAGCATAGGAACAGCCACCCCAAGGCTATTGCAGAGGTTTCCTCTGGCAGTGAGACTACTGCTCTCACACAGAGTCTGTGTGAGATGACCAACCTACTGAAGTAGATACATCTAAGTCAAAAACAATCTCAACCTCCCTCACCACAACATAGTCAACAAGTGGTTCCTCAGAGAATGTGCAGGATATGTGCATGTTATAGTCATTTTACTGATGAGTGTCCGCAGTTCCAACAAGAGGACAACACCTTGGCAGCTACTCACAATTTCTATGACTGCCCAAACCAAGGATACTATTAACAAGGTGGCAACTATAACCAAGGTGGGAACCATAACTAGGGTTGGCAAGACAACTCCAACCAGGGGTGGAGGGATAACTCCAGCCAAGGATGGAGGGACAACTATAACAGAGGAGGCAGAGACAACCAGAGAAATCAGAGGTGGAATAATAATAACAATCAGCAGAACTGCTATCAGCAGAACCAGAACCAGTCTTACAGAGTACCACACCTATAGCAGTCCCAAGCACCTCAGAACAATCAATAGCAGACTCCTCAGATTACTTATCCCCCTTCGTCTTCTAATGACGAATTGCTTCAGTCTATTGAGAAAAGACAAAAGGCCATGGAGAACATACTTAGCTCCACCTTAAATGGTCTGACCTCTGCTGTACAAGCTCTTGCCTCATAGATTGGATCTATGAACACTACCAACAACCAGCCTTCAAGCTCCAGTGGAATTCCTTCTCAACCCTTGTCCTACCCCAAGGGTGGCATCAATGCCATCACTTTGAGGTCCGGAATCATACTGTAAGAGAGGAATCAGGAGGAGCCAAGCCCACAAGAACATGCCCCAGTTGAGGATATGGTTGAAGTGGAGGATGTTGAAGAGGAAAATGAAGTACAAGACATGGTTGAAGAAAGAGCAACTCAACTAGGGAATGGCGCACCAGAAGAGGCTAAAGCTACCAGAGACGCCATCCCTATCCCATTTCCACACCTTGTAGGGAAGTCCAGAAAGTAGATGGAACTTGACGCAAAAATGGTAGAAATCTTCAAAAAAGTTGAGGTAACTATTCTCCTTTTTGAGGTTATTCAGCAAGTACCTAAATATGCGAAGTTTCTAAAGGATTTGTTCATGCATAAGGATAAGATTAATTAGTTAGAAACTATTCCTTTAGGTAGTTCTATATCTACTTTAATGGGGGATATACCTGAAAAATGTCGTGATCCAGGGCCATGCATAGTTAACTGTACCATTGGGGGGTAATATTTTCTGACTGCATGTGTGACTTAGGAGCATGCGTGAGTATTATGCCATTGCCTATATATGATGCTTTGAGGCTCCCTCCCTTAAAAAGGTCAGCAGCTCGTTTTGTGTTAGCAAATAAAAGCATTATTATAGTGGTTGGAATTGCTAAGGACGTGCTGGTGAGCATTAAGGGGCTCACATTTCCCATTCACTTCTATATCTTGGAGATGCCCCAAAATGACTCAGGAAGACCGTCATCCATCCTGCTCGGAAGACCATTCCTGAAGACCTCAAAGTTCAAGTTGGATGCATTCTCAGGAACTTATTCTTTTGAGATAGATGGCCGAGCAGTAAGCTTCAACCTGAATGAAGCTATGAAGCACCCTCTGGAAGACCATTCCATCTTCCAGCGCGACATCATTGATGAGACCGTAGCAGCAGTCCACCAAGAAGAAGTAGAAAAGATGCACATGGAGCAAGGTCCAAGTGTGGGGAAACCCTTTGAGCACAATGAGGACACTTTGCAATCATCACATGCTCCAGAAGATCTAGAACCCAGTTAGGAGCAGAAATTGGAATTGAAGCCCCTTCCACCCCACCTCAAGTATGCTTACCTTGAAGATAATCAGAAGCTCCCAATTATCATTGCAAAAGACCTCACATCCCAATAAGAGGAGCAGTTGCTTACTGTGCTGAGAAGGCACAAGAAAGCAATTGGGTGGAGCTTAGCGGATATAGTAGGCATAAGCCCTCAAGTTTGTGAGCACAGGATACTTTTAGAAGAGGGAGCAAGGCCTGTCTGTCAACCCCAAAGAAGACTGAATCCCACCATCTTGGAGGTTGTCAAGAAGGAAGTGACCAGACTGCTGGAAGCTGATATCATTTACCCCATCTCAGATAGTGAATGGGTCAGCCCAGTACAAGTGGTTCCCAAGAAGTCTGGAGTCACTACCGTGAAGAATGAGTATGGAGAGCTCAGAGCAACTAGAGTACACAATTCTTGGAGGGTGTGCATTGATTACAGGCACCTCAACCAGGCCACTCGTAAGGATCACTACCCCCTGCTATTCATTGATCAAATGCTGGATCGCCTGTCAGGTAAATTGCATTACTGCTTTTTAGATGGTTACACAGGCTATTTTCATATTCATATAGCTCCTGAAGATCAGGAAAAGACTACTTTTACATGTTCCTTTGGGACATCTGCTTATAAAAGAATGCCTTTTGGCTTATGCAATGCACCAGCTACTTTCCAAAGGTGCATGATGAGTCTTTTCTCTGATCCTATTGAGAGCTGTATGGAAGTTTTTATGGATAATTTTAGCGTATACGGTGATTCCTTTAGCCTTTGATTGGATAGTTTATCTAAAGTATTAGACAGGTGTGTTAGTTCAAACCTTGTTTTAAATTTTGAAAAGTGTCATTTTATGGTCAAACAAGGTATTATTCTAGGACGTGTTGTCTCTAATACTGGTATTTTTGTAGATCCAGCAAAGGTAAATGTCATTTCTAGTTTACCTTACCCCTCCTCCGTGAGGAAAGTCCGTTCGTTCCTTGGCCATGCAGGTTTCTACCGGAGATTCATCAAGGACTTCAGTAAGGTAGCATTACCTTTATCTAGACTGCTGCAGAAGGATGTGGAGTTCGAGCTGAGTGAGGATTGTATGGAAGCGTTTGATAAGCTGAAGATCGCCTTGACTCAAGCTCCAATTGTGAGAAGACCAGACTGGAGCCAGCCCTTTGAGATTATGTGTGATGCCTCCAATCATGCTGTAGGAGCGGCGCTGGCCCAGCGCGCATGTAAGGATCATTTTGTAATTGCATATGCTTTAAAGACCCTAAACGCTGCTCAATCTAATTACACTACCACTGAAAAAGAGCTTCTGGCTATTGTTTTTGCTCTGGATAAATTCCGAGCCTATTTACTTGGTACTAAGGTGGTAGTGTACTCAGACCATGCAACTCTAAAATATTTATTAGCTAAAAAAGAGTCCAAACCAAGGCTAATACGTTGGATACTGCTGCTGCAAGAATTTGATTTAGAAATTAAGGATAGGAATGGTTCTCAGAATTTAGTGGCATACCACTTGAGTCTCCTTGAGCACATTAAGGATGACTCCACTCCTATCAATGATGCTTTTCCATTTGATAGCTTGAATGCAGTATCTGAAGTAGTTCCTTGGTATGCACCTGTAGCTAATTATCTAGTTAGCCATACTTTCCCTCCTAATTTTACTAAGCATCAAAGAGACAAGCTGAAAAGCGAGTCCAAATTTTATATATGGGATGACCCATATTTATGGAGGTATGGTACTGACCAGATAATTAGAAGGTGTGTGCCCCAATCAGAATTCCAGTCCATTTTAGAGGCATGCCACTCCTCTGAGAGTAGTGGACATTTTGGCCCTCAAAGAACAGCTAGAAAAATTTTAGACTATGGATTCTGGTGGCCTACTCTTTTTAAAGATGCTACTGCCTTCTGTAAATCTTGTTCTCCATGCCAGAGGTTTGGTAATATATCCAAGAGGGATGAGATGCCCCAACAAATTATGTTGTTCTGTGAGATTTTTGATGTTTGGGGCATTGACTTCATGGGTCCGTTTCCAAACTCTAGCGATTTCTTATATATATTGTTAGCTGTAGATTATATTTCTAAATGGGTGGAAGCAATTCCTACCCGTACTGATGATGCTAACACTATTGTCTCTTTTGTTAGAAACCATATTATCTGTCGCTTTGGATCACCACGAGCAATCGTGAGCGATCAAGCCACCCATTTCTGTAACAGGAGATTGACCGCTCTACTGAAGAGGCATGGTGTTATTCACAAGGTAGCTACTACTTACCATCCACAGACTAATGGACAAGTAGAGGTGTCTAAGAGAAAGATAAAGCATATCCTGGAGAAGATAGTCAAGCCTCATAGGAAGGACTGGAGCATCAGGCTATAAGATGCACTTTGGGCATATCGAACAGCATACAAGACACCCATTGGGATGAGTCCCTTCCGCTTAGTGTACAGAAAGGCTTGCCACCTCCTAGTGGAGATGGAACATAAGGCTTTCTGGGCTGTGAGGGAGTGCAACATGGGATTTGGGAAAGCTGGCGTTGAAAGGAAGCTGCAACTAGCAGAACTGGAGACCCTTCGACTCGAAGCTTATGACAACTCCAGATTATACAAAGAAAAGATAAAGGTTGTGCATGACAAGCACATCAAGAGAAGAGAGTTCAGACCTAGAGATCTGGTCCTCCTTTACAACTCCAGGTTGAGACTCATGCCAGGCAAGCTGAGATCCAGATGGGAAGGTCCCTACAGAGTAGAGAAGGCAGATCCCTACGGAATCTTTCACCTGAGTCACCTTTCAAGCTCCAAATTTATCAAGGTCAATGGACAACACTTAAAGCTATATCATGGTGAGAAGATGAAGAAAAAAAAGGAGCTGGAGATATTGGAAGATCCACCAACAAGAGTAGATTGAGCTTGTGGACTGTCCAACTTAAGGACGTTAAAGCAAAGTGCTAGGTGGGAGACAACCCACCATGGTATGATCGTTCTTTTCTCTCTTCTTAGTTTCATTTAGTAACTCTTCTCATGCTTTCTGCATATAGTCTGCATTTGCATCTGCATATTGCATAAGCATAAAAAAAAGAGAGAAAAAGAAGAGAAAGTGGCAGAAAGTTGCGTGGAAGCAATGCAGAAAGTGTGCCAATCACACAAGCATCACCACGCGCACGTGTCCCTCACGCGTGCACGTCATTTGAATATTTGGCACCTCATGCATACGTGTCAATGACGCCCACGCGTGACCTATGAAAATCGACGTAAAAAGGTGTCAGGCCAAAAATTGTGATGGCCTGGTGCGGGAACTGTGCCCAAGGCACTAAGTCACTCACGCGTACGCGTCCCAGATGCGTGCGCGTCATTTTCAAATTCTGAACACCCACGCATACGCGTCAATGACGCGCATGAGTCGTATGCCATTTTGGCACACACCTCGAAACGAACAGAGAGTAGTGCGTGCGCAAGGCTGCCTTCGCGCGAGTAGCACAAACACGGTCACGCGTACCCGTGACTGACGCCTACGCGTCGCCTCCCCATTTGCGTGACCCACGCATACGCGTGGAGTACGTGTGCGCGTCACTCGCGCAACACCACCAGATCCCTGTGCCGCCACTTTTCTTATCTTTTCTTTTCCAATCCTAATTACTTTCTTCTTTCTTCTTTCTTCCTCTTCTTTCTTCTTTATTTTCCATTCTTTTTCTCCTTCTTCTTTCTTTACTCTTTTCTTCTTTTTCCCCCTTCCATCATATTTTCTTCACCTCACATTCTCCATTACCTCTCTTTATCACCTTCTTCTCAAGGTTCTTTCTTTCTATTTTCTTTCTTCTCTTCTTATTATCTATTTATTTTTTGCATTATGTTACTTGGTGTTAGAAATCTAATTGGGTGATTGTTTTCTTCCATAATTGCTTGTGGATTATTAAGGAGTTGTTTGACAATTATCACTAATTATTTTTGGGTTGCTTGCATGTTCAAATTTAATACTTTTAATAACATATTTACCATACATACTAAGTGTTTGTGAAAAAGCCCGTATGGCATTGTGCATTTTTAATTATTCTATCCTTCTACTCTAATTCCTATTTTTCACAAAACCCTTTCAATATCTTATTAATTGAATATAATTGTCAATACAAACGTGATTGTTAGTTTGTTACGAGTGATAATACATTTTAGCTATTGATTCTTGTTCTATGCTACTCATGCTTTTGCCGGCATGCTAATGAACATCTTGCATCTACTTGCCATAATATGCACTTGCTATATTTCCAATGATGAACTGATCACATGTAGTCGCGACCATGTGTTAACGACATCCTTCTTTACCTTGGCATTGATTATCACTTGTACTGTCCCCCTCCTTGCTTTAACCCTTGGCTTTACATGTTACTTTCCTTTTCCCTTTTCAGGATCGCCACCAAGAAGGGTAAAGAGAAAGCTGTCCCCAAACCACCGGCAAGGAGAGGAACAAAAAGAGCGCTAGCTGCGGAGCCATCTCCAACATCAGTAAAGCCCTCAGCAAAGCGAGTCAAGAGGATCACCAGGGTCAATAAAACTGAGAAAGCTTTTCCAGCAAGGGACACTGCGCGGTTCACTAACCACTACTGTGAGCAGATGTTCCCCATCCTGGCTGAGCGAAATTACAACAACGAGAATGGTGCACGAAATCACAATCACACTTTCGCAATTCCGCACAACTAACCAGAAAGTGCACTGGATCGTCCAAGTAATACCTTACGTGAGTAAGGGTCGATCCCACGGAGATTGTCGGCTTGAAGCAAGCTATGGTTATCTTGTAACTCTCAGTCAGGATATCAATAATTCTCGGATTTAATTGTAAAAAGTAGAAAAACATGAAATAAATACTTGTTATGCAGTAATGGAGAATAAGTTGAGGTTTTGGAGACGCTCTGTCCCCTGAATCTCTGCTTTCCTACTATCTTCTTCTTCACACACGCAAGGCTCCTTCCATGGCAAGCTTTATGTTGGGCATCACCGTTGTCAATGGCTACTTCCCGTCCTCTCAGTGAAAATGTTCCAAATGCGCTGTCACCGCACGGCTAATCATCTGTCGATTCTCGATCATGTCAGAATAGGATCCATTGATAAGTGGTTGTCAAGAACACGTTCATAGGTGAGAATGATGATGAGTGTCACGGATCATCACATTCATCAGGTTGAAGTGCGAATGAATATCTTAGAATAGAAGCAAGCGTGATAGAATGGAAAATAGTAGTAATGGCATTAATTCATTGAAACACAGCAGAGCTCCTCACCCCCAACCATGGGGTTTAGAGACTCATGCCGTAGAGAATACAATATGGAACGTGTAAAGTGTCATGAGGTTTCCAAATACAATAACAAAAGGTCCTATTTATAGAAAACTAGTAGCCTATAGGGTTTACAGAAATGAGTAAATGATGCAGAATCCACTTCCGGGCCCACTTGGTGTGTGCTTGGGCTGAGCATTGAAGCTTTCATATGTAGAGACTTTTCTTGGAGTTAAACGCCAACTTTTGTGCCAGTTTGGGCGTTTAACTCCAGCTTTTATGCCAGTTCTGGCGTTTTGACGCCATAATTTTTATGCTGACTTGGAACGCCAGTTTGGGCCATCAAATCTCGGGTAAAGTATTGACTATGATATATTGCTGGAAAGCCCAGGATGTCTAATTTCCAACGCAATTGAGAGCGCACCAATTGGGCTTCTGTAACTCCAGAAAATCCACTTTGAGTGTAGGGAGGTCAGAATCCAACAGCATCTGCAGTCCTTTTTCAGCCTCTGAATCATATTTTTGCTCAGGTCCCTTGATTTTAGCCAGAAAATACCTGAAATCATAGAAAACACACAAACTCATAGTAAAGTCTAGAAAAGTGAATTTTAAATAAAAACTAATAAAAATATAATAAAAACTAACTAAAATATACTAAAAACATACTAAAAACAATGCCAAAAAGCGTATAAATTATATGCTCATCAGAGAACCTACTCATTCTCCCTACCCACATTGTTGAGTTTGTTAAGCCCTGCATTGAGCGCAGACAATGAGGATTCTTATGGAGATAGCCACGGCAGGTTAACCTTTCATGGGTAGTTGAATTCTACTCCAATTTTCACATGCCAACCCTGCAGTCTGTCTATGTCCGTCAGAAGCACGTCCCTATTTCCAAAGAGGCCATTCAGTGCGCTTTAGATCTCCCCCCTGCCCCAGAAGGATTAGACACATACCAAGAAGCCTCTTTCAAACGCCAAATATACCAATTTGACTGGGACGCCGTCCTCAGAGTTATAGCACAACCTGGCAGCAGATGGATATATGGATACCATCGATCCCGACCTAAGGGCATATTGGCTTCAGCACTTACCTTGGAGGCTCGAGTGTGGGCACAGATTATGTCCCACTACGTCTTTCCGAGCACTCACGAGTCCTCCTTCATTATAGACATGGCTATTCTCCTCTGGTGTACCCTTACCGACCAGCCTCTCAACTTACGAAGACACCTCCGGCACGCCATGGGACACGTACAGATTGCGGACAACCTACCCTTTCCCGCCTTGGTTTCATATCTAGTCTCGACAGCCGGAGTATCCTACAGAGATGGGGACACCAAGACCATACTTCTGCGGGACGATCAGTATGTCCCCAACGGGAAGTACATCAAACCCCAAGCAGCCACTACTAGCCGGATTGCAGACCCGGCCAGAGATATTCCTTCTCCTTCCACATCAGAAGCACCTTCAACAAATCAGCTTCTCCTTCAGATACTTCAGAGATTGGACCGGCTTGACCAGCAAGCATAGAGAATGGAGCGCCATAACAAGCGCTAATTTACATACCTCAAAGAGTTGATTGTTGGCAACCACCCACCTGAAGCCGAACCAGACACTCCGGACTCCACTTTACCTACCAACACTGGAAGCCATGACAATCCCAACTGTGGAAATGCTGTTACCAGCCCCCCTTTGTTCCTAACTGATGGCACCGAGGACGGTGCCAAGCTTTAAGTGTGGGGAGGTCGGTCAGTACCTGACTTCTGGAGGTAAGCTCTCTCTCTTAACACCAACATTTTAGTTTTTGTTTTGTTAAATAGAGTAGATTGCATGATAATAATTATTTGCATGTATGTTTGCTTGGTTAAAGTAATAAATTTCCTTTTAAGACTATATTTTTTAATATTTCACTAATTTAAATTAAAAGATGTGCTAAACTTGTTTGAAGACTGTAATTTGGAACATGAATTATAGCTAAAAGAACACACAACCTGTGAGACTTGAGCTTAATTACATGGTTCCACTATTTAACCATAAAATTTTATTCTTGTGTGTTTTCTTCTCTATAATTGTAATCTATATTTTGTTCCACTCTATATGTCCAATGTTTAATGTATTTATATGCATGCATATGATTGAGTCCATCATTTGTTATTAACTCACTTATCCCAAATAGCCTACCCTTTCAATCACCTTTGTTAGCCACTTTGAGCCTTTTTATCCCCCTTGTTCTATATTTTACCACATCACTAGCCTTAAGCAGAAAAACAAATTAATTACCCCAAATTGAATCTTTGGTTAGCTTAAGATAAAGATTATGGATTATGTAAGTGTGGGAAAAATTAGTGCATTGATATGTTATGTTTACTTTTATATATAAAAAAAAGAGAGAAAGAGAAGAGAAAGTAAATAAAAAAAAAGTATTCAATTAAATAAATAAATAAATAAGGGGACAAAATTACCCCAATGTTAAGCTAATGAAAGATCAATGCATAGGTGATACAAGTGAAGAAGAGTTGATGCATGAGTATGTAATGCAAAAGTGGGAATTTCGGGTAGCTAGGCATGATTTTAGAAGTATATAGAGTGTGTGTATATGTGAGAGCTTAGGTTAGTCAAATATTCAATTTATAGCTCACTTAGTGATATATATACCCTCACCTTTACCTTAGCCCCATTACAACCTTTAAAAGACCTCATGATGTTTGCATTGGTACATTAAATACTTGTTGATTAGTTAGGTGAAGAACAAAGTTTAGAAAGCATGACTAGAGAAGACTAGAGTGAATTACCCCATACACCTGAGTGATTAGAGTGCACATACACTATCAATGAGGATTCAATGCTTGATTCTATGTTCCCTGCTTTCATGAGCTATCTTTTTACAAGTCTACTTTCCTTTACTGTATGATTTTAATTAGTGATATCTGATTTATGTTTGTCTTGAAGAACTTGTTTACTTTTAACCAAGTATGCAGAATCATCTTAGCATATAGTTGCATTCATATATAGGTTGCATCTCATGAGTCTTACTTTCTCCATTCATTTATTTTATCTCCTTGAGCTTAGCATGAGGACATGCTAATGTTTAATTGTGGGGATTTTATAAACCACTATTTTATGGTTTATCTTGTGCTGATTTAAGTGGTTTTTATCAAGTCTTTACACGCTTAATCATACTGTTTGCATGATTTTACAATTCCTTCCTAGTTTTATTCTATGATTGAAAACTTGCTTCCTAAGCCTTTAGTTTGTGTATTTTAATTCCCCTTTATACCATTCGATACCGTTATCCGTGTGTTAAGTGTTTCAGGCTTTATAGGACAGGAATGGCTTAGAGGATGGAGAGGAAGCTTGCAAAAATGGAAGGAACACAAGAAATTAAGAAGATAACCAGCGAGCATCGATGCGCACACATAGCTCACGCGTGTGCGTACCTAACCCATACGTGTGAATTGGAGTTTTCACAAAGATGCGTGCGCATGCCTGACGCGTACGCGTGATAAGGAAAATGCCAAACGACGCGCACGCGTGACTGACGCGTACGCGTGACATGCGCGATCTGCAGAAGTTGCAGAAAAACGCTGGTCAAGGCTTTTATTTGAATTATATAATCTCTCTCGTTAATTTCCATTGCTTAAATTTACTATTATTTATTTTTCTGTTTCTCAAACTCAAAAATTTCTTGGAAAACCTCTGACTAATAAGCTGCACTCTTTTGTCAACTCGTTGCGAGACGACCTGGGATTTCTACTCCTAGTATTTTGTTCTTAATTTTGTGACAACTCTTTTCTAAATTGGTGAGTGGATTTTGCTGGTTAAGAGCTATACTCGCAACGTATTTCTCATGTTAATTTCTTAATCGGCTAATTTTTGCACGCACCTATTTTTGGCACCATTACCGGGGAGTTGCAATAGTTTGCTAATTCATTGGTTGGAATTTATTTATTTGCATTTTATTTTATTTTATTTTATTACCATGAGCTGTATATTTCATTTGATCCTGAAATTGAAAGAACTATTTCACATATTAGACGAGCTCGGCGTAGGCTAGCCTCTGAGGGTGGTGAAGTGGTTACTACCAATTCACCAGTCTTATCTGAAGGCGAATCTGAAGCACCTTCTGAGGAAGAAATAAGCTCCTTTTCTACTGACTCGGTGGATTTACGTACAGGTAACATGGCGGAGCCCAGGAGGATTACTCTCCAGGAAGTTGGAGCCCCAGACTTTACACTGCAACCGTATCAAGCGCGTCACCCAAATCTGGCTACAGATTTTAAATTGAAGACTGCGCTAATCAACTTAATGCCCAAGTTTCATGGCTTACCTGCTCAGGAGCCTATAAAGCACCTCAGGGATTTTCAGACAGCCTGTTCTACTGTTAGGTGTCATGGTGTAGATGAAAACTCTATTATGCTAACCGCCTTCCCATTTTCTCTTGAGGGAAAGTCGAGGGAATGTTAATACACTCAACCTGAAGCGGTTGTTATAAACTGGGATACGCTCAGGAGAGAATTCTTGGAAAAATACTTTCCGGCTGAAGTTACAGACAGACTGAGGAAGGAGATCTCCTGCATTATCCAAGGCGAGTCAGAAACCCTTTATGAGTATTGGGAGTTCTTCAAGAATTTTCTAGACGCGTGCCCCCACCACATGATTGACAGGTTGGCGTTGATCAGCTACTTCACATAAGGTATGAAGCCTCGGGATAAGACTACATTGGATGGTGCAAGTAATGGTTCTCTGAAAAAGTACAAGACCGCAGATGAAGCATGGCAACTAATCAGTGACTTAGCTGAGTCCACTCAGAATCACAGGCACAGGAACAGTTTCCCCAAGGCTGTTGTAGAGGTTTCCTCTGGCAGTGAGACTACTGCTCTCACACAGAATTTGTGTGAGATGACCAACCTACTGAAGTAGATATATCTAAGTCAACAACAATCTCAACCTCCCTCACCACAACATAGTCAACAACTGGTTCCTCAGAGAGTGTGTGGGATATGTGCATGTTATAGTCATTATACTGATGAGTGTCTATAGCTCCAACAAGAGGACAACACCTTGGCAGCTACTCACAATTTCTATGACCGCTCAAACCAAGGATACTATCAACAAGGCGGCAACTATAACCACGGTGGGAACCATAACCAGGGTTGGCAAGACAACTCCAACCAGGGGTGGAGGGATAACTCCAACCAAGGTTGGAGGGACAACTAGAACAGAGGAGGCAAAGACAACCAGGGGAATCAGAGGTGGAATAATAATAACAATCAGTAGAACCACTATCAGCAGAACCAGAACCAGCTTTACAGAGCACCACACCTAAGGCAGTCCCAAGCACCTCAGAACAATCAACAGCAGACCCCTCAGATTACTTATCCCCCTTCGTCTTCTAATGACGAATTGCTTCAGTCTATTGAGCAAAGACAAAAGGCCATGGAGAACACACTTAGCTCCACCTTAAATGGCCTGACCTCTACTATACAAGCTCTTGCCTCACAGATTGGATCTATGAACACTACCAACAACCAGCGTTCAAGCTTCAGTAGAATTTCTTCTCAACCCTTGCCCAACCCCAAGGATGGCATCAATGTCATCACTTTGAGGTCCGGAACCACACTACAAGTGAGGAATCAGGAGGAGCCGAGCCCACAAGAACACGCCCCAGTTGAGGATATGGTTGAAGTGGAGGATGTTGAAGAGGAAAATGAAGTACAAGACATGGTTGAAGAAAGAGCAACTAAACCAGGGAATGGCGCACCAGAAGAGGCTAAAGCTACCAGAGACGCCATCCCTATCCCATTTCCGCACCTTGCAAGGAAGTCCAGAAAGCAGATGGAACTTGACCCAAAAATGGTAGAAATCTTCAAAAAGGTTGAGGTAATTGTTCCCCTTTTTGAGGTTATTCAGTAAGTACCTAAATATGCGAAGTTTCTAAAGGATTTATGCATGCATAAGGATAAGATTAATGAGTTAGAAACTATTCCTTTAGATAGTTCTATATCTGCTTTGATGGGGGATATACCTGAAAAATGTAGTGATCTAGGGCCATGCATGGTTAACTGTACCATTGGGGGGTATAATATTTTTTGACTGCATGTGTGACTTAGGAGCATGCATGAGTATTATGCCATTGTCTATATATGATGCTTTAAGGCTCCCTCCTTTAAAAAGGTTGGCAGCTCGTTTTGTGTTAGCAGATAAAAGCATTATTACAGTGGTTGAAATTGCTGAAGACGTGCTGGTGAGCATTAAGGGGCTCACATTTCCCATTGACTTCTATATCTTGTAGATGCCCCAAAGTTACTCAGGAAGACCGTCATCCATCCTGCTCGGAAGACCATTCCTGAAGACCTCAAAGTTCAAGTTGGATGCATTCTCAGGAACTTATTCTTTTGAGATAGACGGCTGAGTAGTAAGCTTCAACCTGAATGAAGCTATCAAGCACCCTCTGGAAGACCATTCCATCTTCCAGTGCGACATCATTGATGAGACCGTAGTTGCAGTCCACCAAGAAGAAGTAGAAAAGATGCACATGGAGCAAGGTCCAAGTGTGGGGAAACCCTTTGAGCATAATAAGGACACTTTGCCATCATCACTTGCTCCAGAAGATCTAGCGCCTAGTTAGGAGCAGAAATTAGAATTGAAGCCCCTTCCACCCCACCTCAGGTATGCTTACCTTGAGGATAATCAGAAGCTCCCAGTTATCATTGAAAAATACCTCACATCCCAACAAGAGGAGCAGTTGCTTACTGTGCTGAGAAGGCACAAGAAAGCAATTGGGTGGAGCTTGGCGGACATAGTAGGCATAAGCCCTCAAGTTTGTGAGCACATGATACTTTTAGAAGAGGGAGCAAGGCCTGTCTGTCAACCCCAAAGAAGACTGAATCCCACCATCTTGGAGGTTGTCATGAAGGAAGTGACCAGACTGCTGGAAGCTGATATCATCTACCCCATCTCAGATAATGAATGGGTCAGCCCAGTACAAGTGGTGCCCAAGAAGTCTGGAGTCACTACCGTGAAGAATGAGTATGGAGAGCTCATAGCAACTAGAGTGCAGAATTCTTGGAGGGTGTGCATTGATTACAGGTGCCTCAACTAGGCCACTCGTAAGGATCACTACCCCCTACTATTCATTGATCAAATGCTGGATCGCTTTTCAGGTAAATCGCATTACTTCTTTTTAGATGGTTACACAGGCTATTTTTCAGATTCATATAGCTCCTAAAGATCAGGAAAATACTACTTTTACATGTCCCTTTGGGACATATGATTATAAAAGAATGCCTTTTGGCTTATGCAATGCACCAACTACTTTCCAAAGGTGCATGATGAGTCTTTTCTCTAATCTTATTGAGAGCTATATGGAAGTTTTTATGGATGATTTTAGCATATACGGTGATTCCTTTAGCCTTTGCTTGGATAGTTTATCTAAAGTATTAGACAGGTGTGTTAGTTCAAACCTTATTTTAAATTTTGAAAAGTGTCATTTTATGGTCAAACAAGGTATTGTTCTAGGACATGTTGTCTCTAATACTGGTATTTCTGTAGATCCAGCAAAGGTAGATGTCATTTCTAGTTTACCTTACCCCTCTTCTGTGAAGGAAGTCCGTTCGTTCCTTGGCCATGCAGGTTTCTACCAGAGATTCATCAAGGACTTCAGTAAGGTAGCATTACCTTTATCCAGACTGCTGCAGAAGGATGTAGATATGAAGGCCCAGTTATGAAGGCCGTCTTGTCCTCATCTGATGGGTGCATGAGTATTTGGTTGTAGCCCGAGTACGCGTCCATGAAGCTTAGCATCTAGTAACCGGATGTGTTGTCAACGAGCTTATTGATAAACCGCTATTTTACAGTTTATTTTGTATTGAATTGAGTGGATTTTATCCATTATTCTCACACTTATGCATATAAATCGCATGTTTTACATTTTCCATCCTGATTTTGTGCTATGATTGAAAACATGCTTCTTTGGCCTTAAATTTGCTAATTTTAATCCTCTTTTATTACCATTCGATGTCATGATATGTGTGTTAAGTGATTTCAGGTTTTCCAGGGCAGGAATGGCTTAGAGGATGGAAAAGAAGCATGCAAAAGTGGAAGGAACACAAGAAATTGAGGTTTTGAGAATCTGATAGCGACGCGCACGCGTGGCTGAAGCCTACGCGTGGCAATAAAAAGTCCATCGACGCGTACGCGTGGTTGACGTGTACGCGTGACAGAGCGTCACATGCTGCATTAAACAGAAAACACTGTGGGCGATTTCTGGGCTACTTTGGACCCAGTTTCAGTCCCAAAAATACTGATTAGAGGCTGCAGAGTGGAGCTAGAAAGAGGAGTCAATCATTCACACTTTCATTCCCATTAGTTAGGTTTAGATGTTGTTTTCTAGAGAGAGAGGTTCTCTCGTCTCTCCAGATTTTAAGGTTTTTAGTTTTATTCTTCTCAAATTCAGCTTTCTACCTTGCTTTAATTTAGTTTTCTTCTACTTTTATTTGATCTAGTACCTTAGTTATCTTCTCTTGTTGATTTCTTTCACTTTGTTGCCTTCATGTTATGCACTCTTGCTACTCTTGATCTTTATTAATGCAATTCATATTTTTATGTTATTAATGCTTTCTTTAATTTGTGTTATTAATTTCTTGCAATTGTTGGTCTTAGATTTTACATTCTCTTATTACTTTTCTATGCTTTTATTTTGTGCCTACTAAGTGTTTGATAAAATGCTTGGTTGGATTTTAAATTGGAATTCTATGTTCTTAACTTGGATTGATCAATTAGAGACTTTTGAGTTATCAAAATTCTTTTGTTGATTGGTGATTGAGATTTGCTGGTTGGCTTAGACTTCACTAAATCTAGTCTTTGATTAGGACTTGTGAACTTAAGTTGATTTTACTCACTTGACTTTCCTTCATTGTTAGAGGTTGAGTAAGTGAAAGTAAAAGGCAATTACCATCACAATTGATGATGATAATGAGGATAGAAATTCCAATTCTCAATTCTTGCTAGGACTTTCCTTGGTTGTTAGTTTATTTCCTTGTCATTTACATTCCTTGTTCAACATTTAAAAACCCCAAAAATACTTTTCCATAACCAATAGTAACATACTTCCCTGCAATTCCTTCAGAGACGACCTGAGGTTTAAATACTTCGGTTAATTTTATTGGGTTTGCTTAAGTGACAAACAATTTAAACATTGACCGAGGATAATTTGTTGGTTTAGAACTATACTTGCAACGCGATATTTTTGTGAAAAATCTTTACCGACATTTTTCCTCCGTCAAGCTTTTGGCGTCGTTGCCGGGGAATTGCAAATGTGTGCCTTATTATTGGTTATTGTGAATATTGTGAATATGTTTGCCTTTTGTTTCTTTGTTAGTTGTTTATAGTTTTAGGAGTTTATTTTCAATATTTCTTATTAGTTTTTGTTTTTATTTTTTCTTGTTACTATGAATTCTCACCCCTTTGGCTATGAGTGTGGGTACAATTATGTTGTAGGAAGTAGAGATTACAATGAAGGCTTGCATCAAAAATGGGACAATCAAAGATAGAAGGAGCCACAAGGATTTGATCAACCCTCTTGGCAATAACCTCCTCCAATGTACTATGTGCAACAACCATGCCATGATGCATACTAAGACAATGGTTATGGTGGACCTCTTCGTGACAATCAACAACCACCACCATATACCTATGAACCCCCTTCTCAATATAGCCCTCAACCACTATACTCACAGGCTTCATCCTACCAAACACTTCTATATAACCCTAACCCATATCCACCATACCAACCACCATATGAGCCATATGAACCACACATAGAACCACACCATTCCAACCTCAATACCTCTAAGAACCACCCCTTCCATACTATTACTAAGATACACCACCTCCAATGTGTGCGAGCTTTCAACCACAATATGATCCTAATTATCTTAGCCAAGCGGAACAAGAGCCACAGGATCATTTTAAGGAAGCAATGGGTCGACTTCAAGCAACCATCCATCAAATGGAGCGAGAGGAAAGCCGAAAAGCACACGAAACTCTCATGGCTAACGAATCTCAACTTGAGAACAAGGGATTGAAGTGTGTTGTGCAACAAGTGGAAAAGATAGAGAGTGTTGAACCGCCACATCCTTATCATGATGAACCACCCTCTTATCGTGAACCTTTTCTCCCAAGCAATGCACCCTCATATCCACTCCAGTCTCCAATAGATGACACCCTTGGTGTTCTTCTTCAAGAGCAAAGAGAGATGCAGCGGACAATACTAGAGTTCATAGCTACCTTGACTGAGGTAGTAGATAATTTAGCCTCACTGCATTTCAACACTCAAAGTACTCCCATGACTACATGTGGAGAATTGATGCCAGGGTATTTTGGCCAGTTTCACTGACCTTTTTCTTTACTATTTTAGGATAGTTTCATGTATTTTCTTAGTAAATAAGCAAGTTTTGGATGAATACACAGTTACATCTTGATTCAAGCAAATATTGTGAACTTTACATGATTTCATAAGAATATTGCATGAGTTGAATGATAATATGGATGATGCATGATCTCATGACTTGAAACAAAGCTTTTATGCACCTTATTTGTTTGATTTCAGGACAAAGGAAACAAAGAAGAACCACGTTAGCAGCCACGTTAGCTTCACTAACGTGACCACTAACGTGGAATGGGAGCGAGCTTGCAACGTTAGTGGTAATGTTACCACCAATAACGCCTTCGAATACCATTATAACCCACGTTCGTTGTCACGTTAGTTACACTAACGTGGGAACTAACGTGGAAGAAAAGGAGGAGCTCCAACGTTAGTGGTGAAAGTGAACACCACTAACGTTCCAAAATGCCACACTAAGCCACGTTAAGAGCCACACTAATCCAATTAATGTGGACTCTAACATGGAGAAAAGAGGAAGTCGCAAGCATTAGTGACACTCACCTTTGTCACTAACGCTAGACCAAGCCTAAATTGCCTACGTTAGTGGTCACGTTAAGACCACTAACGTGAAGGGTAACGTGAAGCAATGAATGATAGGCCAACATTAGTGACACTCACCTTTGTCACAAATGATTGGAGATGGCAAATACACCCACGTTAGTGGTCACATTAATGCCATTAACGTGAAGCACTAACGTGGAAGGAAGGGGCGTTCTGAAGCATTAGTGACAAAGGTAAGTGTCACTAATGCTCTCGAGCCTTGGCATGCCCACGTTAAGGGCCACGTTAGTTACACTAACGTGGACCATTAACGTGGAAGAGAGGGACAAAGAGCAACGTTATTGATAAAGGTGAGTGCCAATAATGTTTGCGAAGGGCTAAGAGGCTACGTTAGTGGTTACGTTAGTACCACTAATGTTGAAGTTATCGTGGATCAACTAGTTTGGAACGTTAGTGACAAAGTTATCGTCACTGACGCTCTCGAACCCAGGTTTACACTTAACGTTAACGCCACTAACGTCCTAACTAACTTCCCATCATGCCTAACTCACACTTTCTTTGCAAGCAAAGCTAAGCCCACTAAAGACTGTAACTACTTGATGAGCGGATAATTTATACGCTTTTTGGCATTGTTTTTACATAGTTTTTATTAGTTTTAAATAAAATTCACATTTTGGGACTTTACTATGAGTTTGTGTGTTTTTCTGTGATTTCAGGTATTTTCTGGCTGAAATTGAGGGACTTGAGCAAAAATCAGATTCAGAGGTTGAAGAAGGACTGCAGATGCTGTTGGATTCTGACCTCCCTGCACTCAAAGTAGATTTTCTGGAGCTACAAAACTTCAAATGGCGTGCTCTCAATTGCATTGGAAAGTAGACATCCAGTGCTTTCCAGCAATATATAATAGTTCATACTTTGTTCGAGTTTAGATAATGCAAACTGGCTTTCAACGCCAGTTCCATGTTGCATTCTCGAGTTAAACGCCAGAAATAGGTTGCAAAGTGGAGTTAAATGCCAGAAACAGGTTATAAACTAGCGTTCAACTCGAAGAAAGACCTCTCCACGTGAAAGCTTCAATGCTCAGCCCAGGCACACACCAAGTGGGTCCCAGAAGTGGATTTCTGCATCATTTACTTATCTCTGTAAACCCTAGTAACTAGTTTAGTATAAATAGGACTTTTTACTATTGTATTCACATCTTTAGTTTATCCTGGGACGTTTAGTTCTTAGATCATGGGGGCTGGCCTCTCGGCCATGCCTGGACCTTGCTCTTATGTATTTTCAACGGTAGAGTTTCTACACACCATAGATTAAGGTGTGGAGCTCTGCTGTTCCTTATGAATTAATACAAAGTACTATTGTTTATCTATTCACTTCAAGCTTATTCATATTCTAAGATATTCATTCGCACCCAAGAATATGATGAATGTGATGATTATGTGACGCTCATCACCATCCTCACCTATGAACGCATGCCTGACAACCACTTCTGTTCTACATGAAGACGAGACAGAATGAGTATCTCTTAGATATCTAATACAGGGGACCGAGTACGAGATATTAGAGTCTTCGTGGTATAAGTTAGAACCCATGGATGGCCATTTCGGAGATCCAAAAAGTCTAAACCTTGTCTGTGGTATTCCGAGTAGGATTTGGGAAGGGATGGCTGTGACGAGCTTCAAACTCACAAGTATTGGGCGTAGTGACAGGCGCAAAAGGATAGTAAATCCTATTCCAGTATGATCGAGAACCGACAGATGATTAGCCATGTAGTGACAGCGCATTGGACCATTTTCACAGTGAGGATGGGATGTAGCCATTGACAACGGTGATGCCCTACATACAGCTTGCCATGGAAGGGAGTAGGAATGATTGGATGAAGACAGCAGGAAAGCAGAGGTTCAGGAGGAACAAAAGCATCTCTATAAGCTTATCTGAAATTCTCACCAATGAATTACATAAGTATCTCTATCCTAGTTTATATTTTAATTATGTTTTTATTGTCAATTCACCATAACCATTTAAATCCGCCTGACTGAGATTTACAAGGTGACCATAGCTTGCTTCAAGCCGACAATCTCCGTGGGATCGACCCTTACTCACGTAAGGTTTATTACTTGGACGACCCAGTGCCCTTGCTGGTTAGTTGTGCGAAGTTGTGACAAAGTGTGATTCACGTTTGAGAGACCAAGTCTTTGGCACCATTGTTGATGATCGTAATTTCGTGCACCAAGTTTTTGGCGCCGTTGTCGGGGATTGTTCGAGTTTGGATTCATCTTGTTGCTCAGATTAGGTAATTTTATTTTAATTTTAAGCCTTTTGTTTTTGTTCTTTTTATTTTCGAAAAAAATATTGAAGAAAACAAATTTATATATTTTTCAAAAAAAATAAAAAAATATCTTTCCCTTTTTCTTCTCATAAAATTCGAAAATTTGAGTTGACTTTTTCAAAAAATTTTTAAAATCTAGTTGTTTCTTATGAGTCAAATCAAATTTTCAATTTAAAAAATCTATCTTTTTCAAAAATCAAATCTTTTTTCATTTTTCTTTTATGATTTTCGAAAATTTCAAATTGATTTTCAAAATCTTTTTTTTATTTTTATTTCATATTTTCGAAATTAATGCTAACAATTAATGTGATTGATTCAAAATTTTTAAATTTGTTACTTGCTTAGTAAGAAAGGTTCAATCTTTAAACTCTAGAATCATATCTTTTTAGTTTCTTGTTAGTCAAGTAATCAACTTTGATTTCAAAAATCAAATCTTTTTAAATTTCTTTTTCAAATCTTTTTCAAATTAAATGTCAATCACATCTTTTTCAAAATCAATTTCAAAATCTTTTCTAACTTCTGTTCTTTTTAAAAATTAATTTTCAAATCTTTTTCAATTAACCACTTAACTTTTTGTTTGATTCTTATCTTTTTCAAAACTACCTAACTCTCTCTCTCTCTAATTTTCGAAAATTCCTTCCCTCTTTTTCAAAATTTCTTTTTAATTAACTATTTATTTTAAATTTTAATTTGATTTAATTTTATTTTTCTTTTTAAATTTTTGAATTTTTATTTTAAATTCAATTTAAAAATAAAAATAATTTTATTTTAATTTATTTAATTTTCGAATTCTCTCATCTCTCATCCCCTTCTATTTATTTATTCATCTACTAACACCCCTCTTTCACCCAAGAATTCGAACTCATTCCTCTCCCTTGTGTTTGGATTTCTTATCTTTTCCTTCCTCCATTATTCTCTTATAAGGAATCTCTATACTGTGACATAGAGGATTCCATATTTTCTGTTTTCTTCTTTTTCATATGAGCAGGAACAAGGATAAGAACATTCTTGTTGAAGCTGATCCTGAACCTGAAAGGACTCTGAAGAGGAAGCTAAGGGAAGCTAAAGCACAACTCTCTGGAGAAAATCTAATAGAAATTTTCGAAAAAGAAGGAGACATGGCCGAAAATAATAACAATGCAAGGAAGATGCTTGGTGACTTTACTGCACTAAATTCCAATTTACATGGAAGAAGCATCTCAATCCCTGCCATTGGAGCAAACAATTTTGAGCTTAAACCTCAATTAGTTTCTCTGATGCAATAGAATTGCAAGTTTCATGGACTTCCATCAGAAGATCCTTTTCAGTTCCTAACTGAATTCTTGCAAATCTGTGATACTGTTAAGACCAATGGAGTTGATCCCAAGGTCTACAGGCTTATGCTTTTCCCGTTTGCTGTAAGAGACAGAGCTAGAATATGGTTGGACTCTCAACCTAAGGATAGCCTGAACTCTTGGGATAAGCTGGTCACGGCTTTCTTAGCCAAGTTCTTTCCTCCTCAAAAGCTTAGTAAGCTTAGAGTGGATGTTCAAACCTTCAAACAGAAAGAAGGTGAATCCCTCTATGAAGCTTGGGAGAGATACAAGGAACTGACCAAAAAGTGTCCTTCTGACATGCTTTCAGAATGGACCATCCTGGATATATTCTATGATGGTCTGTCTCAATTATCTAAAATGTCATTGGATCATTCTGTAGGTGGATCCATTCACCTAAAGAAAACGCCTGCAGAAGCTCAAGAACTCATTGACATGGTTGCAAATAACTAGTTCATGTACACTTCTGAAAGGAATCCTATGAGTAATGGGAGGCCTATGAGGAAGGGAGTTCCTGAAATTGATACCCTGAATGCCATATTGGCTTAGAATAAAATATTGACTCAGCAAGTCAATATGATCTCTCAGAGTCTGAATGGATTGAAGGAATCATCCAACAGTACTAAAGAGGCATCTTCTGAAGAAGAAGCTTATGATCCTGAGAACCCTGCAATAGTAGAGGTGAATTATATGGGTGAACCCTATATAAACACCTATAATCCCTCATGGAGAAATCATCCAAATTTCTCATGGAAGGATCAACAAAAGCCTCAACAAGGCTTTAATAATGGTGGAAGAAACAGGTTTAGCAATAGCAAACCTTTTCCATCATCCACTCAGCAACAGACAGAGAATTCTGAGCAGAACCCATCTAGTTTAGCAAATATAGTCTCTGATCTATCTAAGGCCACTGTGAGTTTCATGAATGAAATAAGGTCCTCCATTAGAAATTTGGAGGCACAAGTGGGCCAGCTGAGTAAAAGGGTCACTGAAACTCCTCCTAGTACTCTCCCAAGCAATACAGAAGAAAACCCAAAGAGAGAGTGCAAGCCTATTGATTTGACCATCATGGTTGAACCTACAAGGGAGGAGGAGGACGTGAATCCTAGTAAGGAAGACCTCCTGGGACGTTCAGTGACCAATAAGGAGTTTTCCTTTGCGGAACCAAAAGAATCTGAGGCTCATCTAATGACCATAGAGATTCCATTGAACCTCCTTCTGCCCTTCATGAGCTCTGATGAGTATTCTTTCTCTGAAGAGAATGAAGACGTTACTGAAGAGCAAGTTGCTAAGTACCTTGGTGCAATCATAAAGCTGAATGCCAAATTATTTGGCAATGAGACTTGGGAAGATGAACTTCCCTTGCTTACCAATGAACTGAATGCATTGGATAGGCAAAAGTTACCTCAAAAGAAACAGGATCCTAGCAAATTCTTAATTCCCTGTACCATAGGTACCATAACCTTTGAAAAGGCTCTGTGTGACCTGGGGTCAGGAATAAACTTAATGCCACTCTCTATAATAGAGAAACTTGGGATCTTTGAGGTGCAAGCTGCCAGAATCTCATTAGAGATGGCAGACAACTCAAGAAAACAGGCTTATGGACAAGTAGAGGACGTGCTAGTAAAGGTTGAAGGCCTTTACATCCCTACTAATTTCATAATCCTAGACACTGGGAAGGATGAAGATGAATCCATCATCCTTGGAAGACCCTTCCTAGCCACAGCAAGAGCTGTGATTGATGTGGACAGAGGAGAGTTAATCCTTCAACTGAATAAGGACAACCTTGTGTTTAAGACTCAAGGATCTCCTTCTGTAACCATGGAGAGGAAGCATAAAAAGCTTCTCTCATTGCAGAGTCAACCAAAGCCCCCACAGTCAAACTCTAAGTTTGGTGTTGGGAGGCCACAACCAAACTCTAGGTTTGGTGTTGAACCCCCACATTCAAACTCTAAGTTTGGTGTTGGGAGGTTCCAACCTTGCTCTGATTATCTGTGAGGCTCCATGAGAACTCACTGTCAAGCTATTGACATTAAAGAAGCGCTTGTTGGGAGGCAACCCAATGTTATTTAATTATGTCTATTTTATTTTTATTGTTATTTTCGTGTTTTATTAGGTTGATGATCATGTAGAGTCACAAAAACTACTGAAAAATCAAAAACAGAATGAAAAACAGCATTAAAAATAGCACACCCTGGAGGAGGAGCATTCTGGCGTTTAAACGCCAGAAACAAGCATCTGTCTAGCGTTTAATGCCAGAAACAAGCACCAAGCTGGCGTTTAACACCAGAAACAAGCATCTACCTGGCGTTAAACGCCAGAACAAGCTATATTTGGGCGTTTAACGCCAGAAACAGGCAGCAGTCTGGCGTTAAACGCCAGGATTGCACAGCAAGGGCGTTTTACACGCCTAATTGGAGAAGGAATGTTAAGTCCTTGGCTCTATTGGATCTGTAGACCCCACAGGATCCCCACAGGATCTGTGGACCCCACAGGATTCCCACCACCTTCTTCTCTCCTTTTCACACCTTCTTCATATCCCTCTTCCCCAAATACCCTTCACCAATCACCTCAATCACTCTTCCCCATCACCTCTTCACCATTCACATCCATCCACTCTCCCCCATAAACCCCACCTACCTATAAAATTCAAAATATTTTCCCTCCCAAACCCAACCCTAATGGCCGAACCCTAATCCCTCCCCCACTCCTATATAAACCCCTCATTCCTTCTTCATTTTCACACAACACAACCCTCTCTTCTCCCCCTTGGCTGAATACACCTTCTCCCTTCATCTCCTCCTTCTTTTTCTTCCTCTCCTTCTTTCTTTCTTCTTTTGCTCGGGGATGAGCAAACATTTTAAATTTGGTATGGTAAAAAGCATTGCTTTTTGTTTTTCCATAACCATCAATGGCACCTAAGGCCAGAGAATCCTCAAGAAAGAGGAAAGGGAAGGCAATTGCTTCCACCTCTGAGTCATGGAAGATGGAGAGATTCATCTCAAAGGTCCATCAAGACCACTTCTATGAAGTTGTGGCCAAGAAGAAATTGATCCCTGAGGTTCCTTTCAAGCTCAAAAAGAATGAGTATCCAGAGATCCGACTTGAGATCCAAAGAAGAGGTTGGGAAGTTCTTACCAACCTCATTCAACAAGTCGGGATCTTAATGGTTCAAGAGTTCTATGCAAATGCATGGATCACTAGGAACCATGATCAAAGTGTGAACCCGAATCCAAAGCATTGGCTTGCCATGGTTCGGGGGAAATACTTAGATTTTAGTCCGAAAAATGTAAGGCTGGCGTTCAACTTGCCAATGATGGAAGAAAACGCACGAGCCTACACTGGAAGGGTCAACTTTGATCAAAGGTTGGACCAAGTCCTCATGGACGTATGTGTAGAAGGAGCTCAATGGAAGGTTGACTCAAGAGGCAAGCCGGTTCAATTAAGAAGATTGGACCTTAAAGCCTATAGCTAGAGGATGGTTGGAGTTTATTCAACGCTCAATCATTTTTACTAGCAACCGGTCTAAAGTTACTGTAGACCGGGCCATCATGATCCATAGTATCATGATTGGGGAGGAAGTGGAAGTTCATGAGATTATACCTCAAGAACTCTACAAGGTGGCTGATGATGCCAAGGCATCTTAGGCTAGTTTCACTAGTATTTTCCTGTTAGTTTTAGTGGTTTTATGCATTTTCTTGAGCTTAAAGTAACCAAGAATGGTTAAAAGAATAACAAAGCAATGAACCATCCAAACAATATAATTTTGATGCAAATTCCATGAGTTTTAGTTATATTACTTGAATGCTATGAATGGAAGATTTCTCATGAAATTTTGCAAGACTTTGATGCAATTGTTTGGATGATTTCAGGGAAGAAGAGGCTAGGCAAGGAAGCATTTCCTAAATCGTAGCATAACTAGTTTATGCGCATCAGCTGACAAATCCTCTACTTTGGCAAGGTTAGCCTTTCCTCACCTCATCTGCCACCTCTGTAATTCGGCTGGAATTGACATAGAGGGAGACATCCTCATTGAAGAGGACAAGCCCATCACTAAGAAAAGGATAGAGCAAACAAGAGATCATGGA
Organism: Arachis ipaensis; assembly: GCF_000816755.2. Lineage (NCBI taxonomy): Eukaryota > Viridiplantae > Streptophyta > Magnoliopsida > Fabales > Fabaceae > Arachis > Arachis ipaensis. The sequence goes on along the minus strand of NC_029787.2, from coordinate 88,225,620 downwards.
CCTCAACAAGAGCATGAGGAAATTCCTCACCATGAAATCCCTGAGATGCCTCAGGGGATACACCTTCCTCCACAAAACTATTGGGAGCAAATCAACACCTCCGTAGGAGAATTAAGTTCCAACATGGGACAACTAAGGGTGGAGCATCAAGAGCACTCCATCATCCTTCATGAAATAAGAGAAGATCAAAGAGCTATGAGGGAGGAGCAACAAAGGCAAGGAAGAGACATAGAGGAGCTCAAAAGCACCATTGGTTCTTCAAGAAGAGGAAGACGCTACCCTCACTAAGGTGGACTCATTCCTTAATCTCCTTGTCTATTTATTTTACTGTTTTTTTTTTATTTTTGAGCATTATGTTTTATTTATGTTTGTGTCTTTACTATATGATCACTAGTGTCTAAGTGTCTATGCCTTAAAGTTATGAATGTCCTATGAATCCATCACCTCTCTTAAATGAAAAATGTTTTAATTACAAAAGAACAAGAAGTACATGGTTTTGAATTCATCCTTGAAATTAGTTTAATTATTCTGATGTGGTGGCAATACTTTTTATTTTCTGAATGAATGCTTGAACAGTGCATATGTCTTTTGAAATTGTTGTTTATGAATGTTAAATATGTTGGCTCTTGAAAGAATGATGAAAAAGGAGACATGTTATCTGATAATCTGAAAAATCATAAAAATGATTCTTGAAGCAAGAAAAAGCAGTGAAGAACAAAGCTTGCAGAAAAGAGAAAAATGCGAGAAAAAAAATGCAAAAAAAGAAAAAAAAGAGAAAAGGAAAAAGCAAGCAGAAAAAGTCAAAAGCTCTTAAAACCAAAAGGAAAGAGCAAAAAGCCAATAACCCTTAAAACCAAAAGGCAAGGGTAATAAAAAGGATCCAAGACTTTGAGCATCAGTGGATAGGAGGGCCTAAAGGAACGTTTTTAAATAAAATTAACATTTCTAGACTTTACTATGAGTTTGTGTGTTTTTCTGTGATTTCAGTATTTTCTGGCTGAAATTGAGGGACTTGAGCAAAAATCAGATTCAGAGGTTGAAGAAGGACTACAGATGCTGTTGGATTCTGACCTCCCTGCACTCAAAGTGGATTTTTTGGAGCTAAAGAACTTCAAATTGTGCGCTCTCAATTGCATTGAAAAGTAGACATCCAGGGCTTTCCAGAAATATATAATAGTTCATACTTTGTTCGAGTTTAGATGACGCAAACTGGCTTTCAACGCCAGTTCCATGTTGCATTCTGGAGTTAAACGCCAGAAATAGGTTGCAAAGTGGAGTTAAACGCCAGAAACAGGTTATAAACTAGCGTTCAACTCGAAGAAAGACCTCTCCACGTGAAAGCTTCAATGCTCAGCCCAAGCACACACCAAGTAGGCCCCAGAAGTGGATTTCTGCATCATTTACTTATCTCTGTAAACCCTAGTAACTAGTTTAGTATAAATAGGACTTTTTACTATTGTATTCACATCTTTAGTTTATCTTGGGACGTTTAGTTCTTAGATCATGGGGGCTGGCCTCTCGGCCATGCCTGGACCTTGCTCTTATGTATTTTCAACGGTAGAGTTTCTACACACCATAGATTAAGGTGTGGAGCTCTGTTGTTCCTCATGAATTAATGCAAAGTACTATTGTTTATCTATTCAATTCAAGCTTATTCCTATTCTAAGATATTCATTCGCACCCAAGAACATGATGAATGTGATGATTATGTAATGCCCATCACCATTCGCACCTATGAACGCGTGTCTGACAACCACTTCCATTCTACATGAAGACGAGACAGAATGAGTATCTCTTAGATATCTAATACAGGGGACCGAGTCCAAGATATTAGAGTCTTCGTGGTATAAGTTAGAACCCATGGATGGCCATTCCCGAGATCCGGAAAGTCTAAACCTTGTCTATGGTATTCCGAGTAGGATCTGGGAAGGGATGGCTATGACGAGCTTCAAACTCGCGAGTGCTGGGCGTAGTGACAGACGCAAAAGAATAGTAAATCCTATTCCACTATGATCGAGAACCGACAGATGATTAGCCATGCAGTGACAGCGCATTGGACCATTTTCACAGAGAGGATGGGATGTAGCCATTGACAATGATGATGCCCTACATACAGCTTGCCATGGAAGGGAGTAGGAATGATTGGATGAAGACAGCAGGAAAGCAGAGGTTCAGGAGGAACAAAAGCATCTCTATACGCTTATCTGAAATTCTCACCAATGAATTACATAAGCATCTCTATCCTAGTTTATATTTTAATTATGTTTTTATTGTCAATTCACCATAACCATTTAAATCCGCCTGACTGAGATTTACAAGGTGACCATAGCTTGCTTTAAGCCGACAATCTTCGTGGGATCGACCCTTACGTAAGGTTTATTACTTGGACGACTTAGTGCACTTGCTGGTTAGTTGTGCGAAGTTGTGACAAAGTGTGATTCACGTTTGAGAGCACCAAGTCTTTGGCGCCATTGTTGATGATCGCAATTTCGTTCATGACTACTTCAACTAAAGATCAAGGGCCCATATGCAAGACTTGAAGAGCTAACTAGAAGATATGAAGAGTAGTATATATAGGGATAGTTTTGAATTGAAATGTAGATCGGGAACTTTAGAACTACACTCTGTATATTTTACTTTCTCTACAACTTCTAGTTTTAGAATGTACTCTTCTCTATCATCTTCCATTTCTAGAGCTATGAACAACTAAACCCCTTTTCATTGGGTTAGGGAGCTCTGTTGTAATTTGATGGATCAATAATAGTTTTCGTTATTCTTCTTCTTTCTTTTCTCTTGATTTTACTAGAAAGCTTTCGATCTTAATCCAATTGGTTAGTTGTCTTGGAAAAGAAACTCTCCATAATTTGATCTCCTCTGAGCCTTGGAAAAGGGATGGGAGATCACGCTAGAATTGCTTTCTCATGTTAGACCAAATTGGGGTTTGGATGGATATAGTGACATATAATCCTACCAATACTTTGATTTGGAAATACATGTGGTATAATCAGTGACCAGACTTCATCTCTTCCCATGAGCAATTAAATCAAGGAATTGGGCAATTGTTCAAGCTTAGAGAGATTGGGTTGCCAAAGAATTGGGATCCAATCACTTAAGATTGCCAAGGAGATCAATGAATGCATTGATTGAGGAAGAGATGAGAATGAATTTGATCCGGAGAATGCAACATCTCCTAAGCCCAATGAATCCCCCATTTTTGATCTTACCAATTCTCTTTATTTTCTGCCATTTACTTTTCTGCTCATCTCTCCAAACCCCTATTTAAGATTCTGCAATTTACTTTATGTCATTTACATTCTGCCATTTATTTCCAGCACTTACATTTTGTGTTATTTACTCTCCCGCCATTTATCTTCCTACGATTACCCTTCTTCATTTCTTCTTCTTGTATGTCTTGGAGGAGTTGGGCCCAGAGTCATTCTGTGTGCAGTTATGGCCAGTCCAGGATATAGCCAATTAGGTCTTTCATCCTCAAGTGGTACTTGGGCATCGATGCATAGTCTAATGATAGTGCTAGGGAAGTGAAGGGTGGCTTGATGGTAAATATATGAATTATGGATAAGGACGATTTGCTTTTCATTTTCTTGGAAGTATTCTGGGTGCATTAGGTTGTACATGTAGCTTTCTTTTCTTGCAGAACTTCCATTTCCCATGTGTTAGTTTCAAAGATTTGTGAATTTTCTTTTTGACTAAGCACGTACCTCCCCTTGTCTTTTTCCTCCATTTTTGTCTTTTCTTTTGTACCTGCACAAACAAACAAATTTGCTATCATTTTTTCGGTCCATGTGAATTATGAATAGTATTTGCACATGTAAATCAATGCTTGTCTTTATGAGCTTATAGCCGTGACTTCTACATGTATGCACACTTATTATTTGGACACCAAACTTAGTGTTTGGTTAAGTCTCTTGATGACATGAAATCCATATTGGTTGTCCTTAATGAGTGTGCATAATTCTAATAAATCCTAGTCACCTTGGCTTTTTGATTCTAAACAAAGTTACTACCCTAAGTAATTGAAACCAAAGTATTAAAACATGTGAATGGTATACTTGTCATGAATTTTGAAATCCAGAGGAACTTCTTGTTTTTCATAAACTGTGTTCAAAAACAACACCAAACTTAATGTTTGGTTGTGCACCTTGAATGAAAGATGGAATTCAATTTGAGTAAGATTGGGGAGTGCCATCAGGCACACCAAACTTAGAGACCAATTGTAATTTACATGCACGGTTTAGTGCACTTAATCAATAGTTGTCCTGAGGATTCAAGTTCATGCATAAGAAACCATGCTTTATTAGATGTAAAGCAAAAGCACTAAAGATTAAGGATACTAAAAACATGGGTTGCCTCCCATGAAGCGCTTCTTTAACGTCACTAGCTTGACGGTTGTCCCTTGTTAGGGTGGATTGTAGTGCTTGACATCTTCTCCTCTCACTATGAAAACGTCCCCACTTGATTCATTAATGCAAGGGATATGAAAACTTCCTGGGTCCGTTTTCTTAGAGAGTGTGTCCTTCTTGATGAGAGCACTACATTCTTTGTTCATTGTTACCGTTTGTCCTCCCTTCAAACCTCTTTCCTTGCTTAACAATTCCTTTAAATACTTGATGTGTGTGGGCATTTGATGAAGAATCTCAAGAAAGGGAATATTGACATGCAGAGAGTTAAATGTCTCTAGAAACCTTGAATAGGTTTTCCTTTTTTCACCTCCTCCTAACCTCTCAGGAAATGGTGCTTTTGGTTGGTATACTTCCATCATGCCTTTTTGCAGATCCTTGGCTTGCTCAGTTCCACTTTCCTGCTTAACTTCTTCCACATCTTCTTTCAAGATTTCTGGTTCCTGCTGTGAGGACCTGATTCCTTCTTCTTCTGAGACTTCCTTCAATATGGTGATGGCCTTGCACTCTTCCCATCTTACTCTCTTTTGTTCCCCCTTAGGATTCTTTTCTGTGTCACTAGGGAACACTGCAGTTGATTTGGGGGCCTGTCGAGATAGCTCTCCTACTAGAGATTCCATCCATTTGAGTTTTTCACCATGGTTTCTTAAGGTAGTTCTCACATCATCCCTGAAGCTCTTCAATTCAA
>NC_029787.2:88214129-88220154 GCF_000816755.2 Arachis ipaensis | reverse complement strand
AAACACAAACAAGTGAAATACTCTTGGTTAATGGAAGAGTATGGTTAGATCAATTGAGGAATTAATTCAAACAATTAGTGAGTCAGTGAGTTAGTTGCATGAATTTAAAGGCATAAAGAAGGAAATCATGTAACCAAGTGCAGAAATTAAAATTCAACAAGTATCTATAACAGAATTAAAAAAGCAAGAGAAAATTGCTCAATCTAGTTAGCTTCCAATTTGAGAATTGTCAATCGAAAACCAATCCCCGGCAACGGCGCCATTCATATTGTTTGGATGGTTCATTACTTTGTTCTTCATTTAACCATTTTTGGTTACTTTAAGCTCAAGAAAATGCATAAAACAACTAAAACTAACAGAAAAATGCTAGTGAAACTAGCCTATGATGCCTTGGCATCAATTACTCAACTCAATTTCTGCTTAGCTCAACTAGAACATTCCTCTAATTAAAGTTGCTTGACCAATCAATCCCTGTGGGATTCGACCTCACTCTATTGTGAGTTTTTACTTGACGACAATTCGGTATACTTGCCGAAGGAAAATTTGTTGAGAGACAAGTTTCCGTGCAACAAGTTTATGGCGCCGTTGCCGGGGATTGATTTTGTATCGACAATGATTAAGTTGGAGGATAAGTAGATTGAGCATTTTTATTTTGTTTTGTTTAATTCCATTTGAGTGATTTACTTTCAGTTTTAGCTATTTTCTTTCCTTTACCCCTTACCCGTTTGTTGTGTTTTCTTCATTATTTACAATTCAGTTCACTAACCCACTAACTGTTTGATATATTGCATCACTCACACTAACAGCTATTCTAACAAGAGTAATTTCTCCATTCATTTCCTTTTCTACTTTTTGCTTTGTTGATTGTATGACAGGTAGAAGAAGCAGAGTCTCAACATCCTTTGATTCTGAACTTGAGAGGACCCTCCTTAGATTAAAGAGGGAAGCAAGAGGGAAGAGAGTCATTGGTGCTGGGGAAGAGGAAGAATATTTTGAACCAGACATGGAGGAGAATATGGAGAACCACCATAAAGAAGAAGCTCACAACCATGCCAGGGAAGGCCCAGTAAATCATGCTGGGCAAGAGAGAAGAGTTCTAGGCTCTTACATCAATCCAAACCTAGGAAATTGTGGGAGTAGCATCCAAAAGCCAACCATACATGCCAATTACTTTGAACTAAAGCCCCAGCTCATCACTCTCGCTCAGAACAACTGTGCATTCGGAGGAAGCGCCCAAGAAGACCCCAATCAACATCTAACCACCTTCCTAAGGATATGTGATACTGTGAAGTCGAATGGTGTTCATCCTGACACTTATAGACTGCTTCTGTTCCCCTTCTCACTCAAGGATAAAGCATCTAAATGGCTGGAATCCTTCCTGAAGGAGAGTTTAACAACCTGGGAAGATGTGGTGAACAAATTCTTGGTAAGATTCTGCCCTCCTCAAAGAATCAACAGGTTGAGAGCTGAAGTACAAACCTTCAGGCAACAAGATGGTGAAACTCTCTATGAAGCATGGGAGAGGTTTAAGGACTTAACAAGAAGGTGCCCGCCAGACATGTTCAATGAATGGGTGCAACTACACATCTTCTATGAGGGTCTTTCTTATGAATTAAAGAAGGCAGTAGACCACTCATCCGGGGGATCTCTGAACAAGAAGAAGACCATTGAAGAAGCCATAGATGTCATCGAGACTGTAGCTGAGAATGACTACTTCTATGCTTCTGAAAGAGGCAACACTCGAGGAGTAATGGAGCTGGACAATATGGACGTGCTGCTGGCTCAAAACAAGATGATCACCAAGCAGCTAGCTGACCTTACCAAGAAGATGAAAAGAAACCAAGTTGCAGCAGTCACCACCTCATCAACAGCTCAAGAAGGAGTGAATGCAGAGGAAGAGGGTGATCAAGAATAAGCCAACTATATTGGGAACTCACGTAGGTAAACCCATCATCTATACTCCAAAACTTACAATCCTGGCTGGAAAAACCACCCAAACTTTGGGTGGAGAAATCAACAAGATCACGGCCAAGATCACAGCTGTCACAACCCCAACCACAATGCAACTCACCAACACTCAACACAGAGATCATATCAGCACCCACCCAATAATACCTCTCAACATCCATATCAAAACCAAAATGGCCCTTCTCACCCTTCCAACCTCAACCCACCATCACCATCTGAAGATAGACTCTCCAGAATTGAGACTCTACTTGAAAGAATATGCAAGGAGATCCAAGACAGTAAAATGTTCCGGGAAGAAGTGTGATCCAATATACAGAATCAAGATGCTGCCATCAAGAAACTCGAAACATAAATTTGCTACCTATTCAAGCAAGTTCCTAGCCACAACATTTGCAGCAACACTAATTCAACCCCAAGGGAGGAGTGTCAGGCTATCACCCTCTGAAGTGGGAAGGAATTGAAGGAGACCTCCAAGAAATCACAAGAGAAGAACTCAGATGAAAAGAAAAAGGAACAAGATAAAGTTCAAGTTCCCACTCCCAATTCACATCAAGAAGGAGAAGTGCTGAAGCCATACGTTCCAAAAGTCACATACCCTCAGCAATTGAAGAAAAAAGGGGATGATAGCCAATTCTCAAGATTTTTAGAAATCTTCAAGAAATTACAGATTAACATACCCTTTGCTAAAGTAATAGAGCAAATGCCGCTCTATGCCAAGTTCTTGAAGGAGTTGATGACCAAGAAGAGAAGCTGGAAGAAGAACGAGATTGTGGTACTAACCGAAGAATGTAGTGCCATCATTCCGCACAAATTACCCCAGAAATTGAAGGATCCTAGGAGCTTTCAGATTCCTTGTATTATAGGGAAAATCACAGTGGAAAAGGCGTTATGTGATTTAGGAGCCAGCATAAATCTGATGTCCTTAGCAATGATGAGAAAAATGAGGATTGAAGAGGCCAAACCAACAAAAATGGCCCTGCAACTGGCAGACCGATCATTCAAGTTTCCTCACAGAATAGTAGAAGACTTGTTGGTGAAGGTAGGAGACTTTATCTTCCCAGCAGACTTTGTAGTGTTGGATATGGAGGAAGGAGCCAAGATCTCTATCATCCTAGGGAGACCATTCTTAGTCACTGCTGGAGCTATCATCGATGTCCAAAAAGGTGAACTTACCCTTAGACTACATGATGAGAAAATGATATTCAATGTGTTCAAGGCCATGAGTTACCCACAAGACTCATTGGGAGAATGTAATTCACTGGAAGATGTAGTACAAGAGACTTTTGAAGAGGAAGAATTTAAGGGGTTAACAAAAGAAGAGGAATCAACATTAAGCGAAGAGGCTGCAACAGCTGAGGTTCATGTTCAGGGCACACTAGAGGAGAAGAATGAAAGAAAAGAGGCACCCAAACTTGAACTAAAGGCACTGCCGCCCACTCTTAAATATGCATATTTATGAGAGAATGAAAGTTATCCAGTGATCATAAACTCAGCCCTCAGCCAAGAACAAAAGGAGGAACTACTCCAAGTATCGAAAAAGCATAAGGATGCCATTAGATGAACCCTCGCTGACTTGAAGGGAATCAGTTCGGCCATATGCATGCATAAGATAATGTTGGAAGATGATGCCAAACCCTCCATTCAACCCTAGAGGAGGCTGAATCCAGTCATGAAAGAAGTGGTACAGAAGGAAGTCATGAAGCTGTGGCAGGGAGGGGTAATCTACCCAATTTCGGATAGCCCATGGGTCAGCCCCATCCAAGTGGTCCCCAAGAAAGGAGGAATCACTGTAGTACCCAATGAAAGGAACGAACTCATCCCTACAAGAATGGTCACAGGATGGAGGATGTGCATTGACTACAGAAAACTCAATGAAGCTACAAGAAAAGACCACTTCCCACTCCCCTTCATAGATCAGATGCTGGAAAGACTTGCAGGACACGCATATTATTGTTTTCTAGATAGTTATTCAGGATATAATCAAATAGTATTTGATCCAAGAGACCAGGAGAAAACGTCATTTACTTGCCCATATGGAGTGTTTGCATACAGGCGCATGCCATTTGGGCTATGTAATGCCCCTGCAACGTTTCAACGCTGCATGCTTTCTATATTCTCATATATGATAGAGAAATTCATTGAAGTCTTTATGGATGACTTTTCAGTACTCGGGGATTCCTTTCCTAATTACCTAAATCACCTTGCTTTGGTATTAAAAAGATGTCAAGAGACCAATCTGGTCTTGAATTGGGAAAAATGTCACTTTATGGTGACAGAAGGAATAGTCCTTGGCCATAAAGTTTCTAACCAAGGCATTGAGGTAGATAGAGCTAAGGTGGAACTCATTGAAAAATTACCCCCACCAAGTGATGTCAAGGCAATTAGGAGCTTTTTAGTGCATGCTGGCTTTTACAGAAGATTTATTAAAGATTTTTCAAAGATAGCCAAGCCCTTAAGCAATCTCCCTGTATGTGATACACCATTTATCTTTGATGAGAAGTGCATGCTAGCATTCAAAAACTTGAAAAATAGGCTGTCCTCAGCCCCTATCATTACCCCTCCTGGTTGGAACTTACCATTCGAACTGATATGTGATGCATCTGATTTCACAGTTAGGGCAGTGTTAGGACAGAGGAAAGATAATTTGGTTCATGTCATATACTATGCCAGCAAGGTCATCAATGACACTCAAAGAAATTATACCAGTACTAAAAAGGAATTGCTGGCAATAGTTTTTACATTTGACAAGTTTAGATCATACCTCATTGGTTCCAAAGTGATTGTTTTTACAGATCACACAGCACTTAAATATTTGTTTACCAAGCAGGAATCAAAACCAAGACTGATAAGATGGATCTTGTTGTTGCAGGAATTCAATATTGAGATTAGAGACAAGAAAGGAGTGGAGAACAGGGTAGCAGATCACCTATCCAGAATCCTTCATGATAGAGGTGGAGCACATGAAGCAAGTGTAAATGAGTTCTTTCCAGATGAGCAGTAAATGACGGTTCACAAAGCACCCTGGTTTGCAGACATTGCCAATTTCAAGGCAACTGGGGATTTGCCTCCAGAGATCAACAAACATCAAAAAAGAAAACTCATAAATGATGCTAAATATTTCATCTGGGATGAGCCATACCTCTTCAAGAAGTGTTCAGATGGAATCCTTAGAAGATGCATTTCAGAAGAAGAGGGACGAGAGGTCTTATGGAATTGCCATGGCTCGTGCTGTGGAGGCCACTTTGGAGGGGAAAGAATTGCAGCCAAGGTACTACAAAGTGGATTCTTTTGGCCCACCCTTTTCAAGGATGCCAAAGAAGTAGTGAAGAACTGCAATGAATGCCAAAGAGCTGGAAACTTACCCAAAAGAAATGAGATGCCTGGTGCACAAAATTGTGATCTCAGGCAACGGTGCCAAAAACTCTGTACCCACATCTTAATAAATTGTTTTTCATTCACAACTTCGATACAACTAACCAGCAAGTGCACTGGGTTGTCCAAGTAATAAACCTTACGTGAGTAAGGGTCGATCCCACGGAGATTGTCGGCTTGAAGCAAGCTATGGTCACCTTGTAAATCTCAGTCAGGCGGATATCAAATAGTTATAGTATTTTCGAAATTTATGATAAATAAGTAGAAAATAAAGATAGAAACACTTATGTAATTCATTGGTGAGAATTTCAGATAAGTGTATAGAGATGCTTTCGTTCCTCTTAATCTCTGCTTTCCCGCTGTCTTCATCCAATCAGTCTTAATCCTTTCCATGGCTGGCTTTATGTAAGGACATCACCATTGTCAATGGCTACTTTTCATCCTCTCTGTGAAAATGGTCCGATGCGCTGTCATTGCATGGCTAATCATCTGGAGGCATCACCATGGTCAATGGCTGCATCCCATCCTCTTGTGAAAATGGTCCAAATGCTCTGTCACGGCACGGCTAATCATCTGAGGTTCTCGATCATACTAGAATAGGATTCACCCTCCTTTTCCGTCTGTCACTACGCCCAGCACTCGCGAGTTTGAAGTTCGTCACAGTCATTCAATCCCAGAATCCTAC
>NC_029787.2:88205127-88213860 GCF_000816755.2 Arachis ipaensis | reverse complement strand
GACTTCTGGGGCCCACTTGGTGTGTGCTTGGGCTGAGCTTGAATGTTACACGTGCAGAGGCTTCTTCTGGAGTTGAACGCCAAGTTGTAACGTGTTTTTGGCGTTCAACTCTGGTTCGTGACGTGTTTCTGGCGTTTAACTCCAGACTGCAGCGTAGAACTGGCGTTCAACGCCCTTTTGCGTCGTCTAAACTCAGCCAAAGTATGGACTATTATACATTGCTGGAAAGCCCTGGATGTCTACTTTCCAACGCAATTGTAAGCGCTCCATTTCGAGTTCTGTAGCTCCAGAAAATCCACTTTGAGTGCAGGGAGGTCAGAATCCAACAACATCAGCAGTCCTTCTTCTACCTCTGAATCTGATTTTTGCTCAAGTCCCTCAATTTCAGCCAGAAAATACCTGAAATCCCAGTAAAACACAAAAACTCATAGTAAAGTCTAGAAATTTGAATTTAACATAAAAACTAATGAAAACATCCCTAAAAGTAACTAGATCATACTAAAAACATACTAAAAACAATGCCAAAAAGCGTATAAATTATCTGCTCATCACAACACCAAACTTAAATTGTTGCTTGTCCCCAAGCAACTGAAAATCAAATAGGATAAAAAGAAGAGAATATACTATAAGTTCCAAACTATCAATGAAACATAGCTCCGATCAGATGAGCGGGACTTGTAGCTTTTTGCCTCTTGAATAGTTTTGACATCTCACTTTATCCATTGAAGTTCAGAATGATTGGCATCTATAGGAACTCAGAGTTCAGATAGTGTTATTGATTCTCCTAGTTCAGTATGTTGATTCTTGAACACAGCTACTTTATGAGTCTTGGCCGTGGCCCTAAGCACTTTGTTTTCCAATATTACCACCGGATACATAAATGCCACAGACATATAATTGGGTGAACCTTTTCAGATTGTGACTTAGCTTTGCTAAAGTCCCCAATTAGAGGTGTCCAGAGTTTTTAAGCACACTCTTCTTTTGCTTTGGACCTTGACTTTAACTGCTCAGTCTCAAGTTTTCACTTGACACCTTCACGCCACAAGCACATGGTTAGGGACAGCTTGGTGTAGCCGCTTAGGCCAGGATTTTATTCCTTTAGGCCCTCCTATCCACTGATGCTCAAAGCCTTGGGATCCTTTTTATTTACCCTTGCCTTTTGGTTTTAAGGGTTACTGGCTTTTTGCTCTTGCCTCTTGGTTTTAAGAGCTTTTGGCTTTTTCTGCTTGCTTTTTCTTTTTTTTTTCTATTATTTTTTTTCGCTATTTTTTCTTTTCTTTTTTTTTTCTGCAAGCTTTTTGTATTCACTGCTTTTTCTTGCTTCAAGAATCATTTTTATGATTTTTTAGATTATCAAATAACATGTCTCTTTGTCATCATTCTTTCAAGAGCCAACATATTTAACATTCTTAAACAACAACTTCAAAAGACATATGCACTGTTCAAGCATTCATTCAGAAAACAAGAAGCATTGTCACCACATCAATATAATTAAACTAAGTTCAAGGATAAATTTGAAACTCATGTACTTCTTGTTCTTTTGAATTAAAACATTTTTCATTTAAGAGAGGTGATGGATTCATAGGACATTCATAACTTTAAGACAAAGTTACTAAATACTAATGATCATGTAATAAGACATAAACGTGGATAAGCACTTAACATAAAGAAAACAAAAAATTGAGAATTTAAGAACAAGGAATGAGTCCACCTTAGTGATGATGGCATTTCCTTCTTGAGGAACCAATGATGTCCTTGAGCTCACCTCCACCTCTTCTCCAATCAGGATGCTATAGATCATGATGGCCCGGTCTATAGTAACTTCAGACCAGTTGCTAGTGGGAATGATTGAGCGTTGAATGAACTCCAACCATCATCTAGCTACAGGTTTAAGGTCCAGTCTTCTCAGTTGAACCGGTTTGCCTTTTGAGTCAATCTTCCATTGAGCTCCTTCCACACATATGTCCCTGAGGAGTTGGTCCAACCTTTGATCAAAGTTGACTCTCCTTGTGTAGGGGCGTGCGTCCTCTTCCATCATTGGCAAGTTGAACGCCAACCTTACATTTTCCGGACTAAAATCTAAGTAATTCCCCCGAACCCTGGTGAGATAATTCTTTGGGTTCGGGTTCTTACTTTGATCATGGTTCCTTGTGATCCATGCATTAGCATAGAACTCTTGAACCATTAGAATTTCGACTTGTTGGATGGGGTTTGTTAGAACTTCCCAACCTCTTCTATGGATCTCATGTCGGATCTCCGGATACTCATTTCTCTTGAATTTGAAAGGGACCTCAGGGATCACCTTCTTCTTGGCCACAACATCATAGAAGTGGTCTTGATGAGCTTTGGAGATGAATCTTTCCATCTCCCATGACTCGGAGGTGGAAGCTTTTGTCTTCCCTTTCCCTTTTCTAGAGGATTCTCCGGTCTTGGGTGCCATCAATGGTAATGGAAAAACAAAAAGCTTATGCTTTTACCACACCAAACTTAAAATATTGCTCGCCCTCGAGCAAGAGAAGAAAGAATAGATGAAGAAGAAGAAGAAAATATGGAGGAGAGGAGGGAGAGGTGTATTCGACCAAGAAGGGGAAGAGAGGGTTGTGTTGTGTGAAAATGAAGAAGAATGGCGGGCTTTATATAGGGAAGGGAGGGGGGTTAAGGTTTGGCCATATGGGTGGGTTTGGGTGGGAAATTGATTTTGAATTTTGAAGGTAGGTGGAGTTTATGAGGTAGGTTTATGAGGAAGAGTGGATGATGTGGGTGGTGAAGTGGTGATAGGGAAGAGAGATTGAGGTGATTGGTGAAGAGTTTTGGGGAAGAGTGTTTATTGGGAAGAGAGGATGAACATTGAGAAGAGGAAAGAAAGTGAGTGGTGGTAGGTGAGGATCCTGTGAGGTCCACAGATCCTGAGGTGTCAAGGATTTGCATCTCTGCACCCATTAGGCATGTAAAATGCCTTTGCATGCAATTCTGGCATTTAAACGCTGAACTGATGCTTGTTCTGGGCGTTCAATGCCCAGATGCAGCATATTTCTGGCGTTGAACACCAGCCAGACGCTTGTTTCTGGCGTTCAGCACCAGCTCTTCTTCATTGTGCATTTCTGGCGTCTGAATGCCAAGATGTTGCTTGTTTCAAGCGTTCAACGCCAGAAACATGCTCTGTTTTGGCGTTGAACACCAGACAGATGCTCCTTACTGGCGTTTAAACGCCAGTGAGATCCTCCTCCAGGGTGTGATTTTTCTTCTGCTATTTTTGATTCTGTTCTTAATTTTTTGATTTATTTTGTGACTCCACATGATCATGAACCTATAAAGACATATAACTAATAAAAATATAATTAAATAAAAATTGGGTTGCCTCCCAACAAGTGCTTCTTTAATGTCAATAGCTTGACAGTGGGCTCTTATGGAGCCTCACAGATGTTCAGAGCATTGTTGAGACTCCCCAACACCAAACTTAGAGTTTGACTGTGGGGGCTCAGGTTGACTCTGTTTTGAGAGAAGCTTACTGTGCCTCTTTTCCATGTTTACAGAAGAATGTCCTTGAGTTTTAAACACAAGGGAGTCATCATTCAATTGAAGGACTAATTCACCTCTGTCAACATCAATCACAGCACTTGCTGTGGCTAGGAAGGGTCTTCCAAGGATGATGGATTCATCCTCATCCTTCCCAGTATCTAGGACTATGAAATCAACAGGGATGTAAAGGCCTTCAACCTTTACTAACACGTCCTCTACTTGTCCATAAGCCTATTTTCTTGAATTGTCTGCCATCTCTAATGAGATTTTAGCAGCTTGCACCCCAAAGATTCCCAGTTTCTCTATTACAGAGAGGGGTATGAGGTTTATCCCTGAACCAAGGTCACACAGAGCCTTTTCAAAGATCATGGTACCTATGGTACAAGGTATTAGGAACTTTCTAGGATCCTGTTTCTTCTGAGGCAATGTCAGTTGATCTAGATCACTCAGTTCATTGGTGAACAAGGGAGGTTCATCTTCCCAAGTCTCAATACCAAATAAATTGGCATTCAGCTTCATGATTGCACCAAGGAACTTGGCAACTTGCTCTTCAGTAACATCTTCATTCTCTTCAGAAGAAGAGTACTCTTCAGAGCTCATGAATGGCATAAGGAGGTTCAATAGAATCTTTATGGTCTCTAGATGAGCCTCAGATTCCTTTGGTTCCTCAGAGGGAAACTCCTTATTGATCACTGGACATCCCAGGAGGTCTTCCTCCTTGGGATTCACGTCCTCCTCCTCTTTTGTGGTTTCGGCCATGATGGTCATTTCAATGGCCTTGCACTCTTCTTTTGGATTTTCTTCTGTATTGCTTGGGAGAGTACTATGAGGAGTTTCAGTGATCTTCTTACTCAGCTGGCCCACTTGTGCTTCCAAATTTCTAATGGAAGACCTTGTTTCATTCATGAAACTCACAGTGGCCTTAGATAGATCAGAGACTAAGTTTGCTAAATTAGAGGTATTTTGTTCAGAGCTCTCTGTCTGTTGCTGAGTGGATGATGGAAAAGGCTTGCCATTGCTAAACCTGTTTCTTCCACCATTATTAAAGCCTTGTTGAGGCTTTTGTTGATCCTTCCATGAAAGATTTGGGTGATTTCTCCATGAGGGATTATAGGTGTTTCCATATGATTCACCCATGTAATTCACCTCTGCTATTGCAGGGTTCTCAGGATCATAAGCTTCTTCTTCAGAAGATGCCTCTTGAGTACTGTTGGATGCAGCTTGCATTCCATGCAGATTCTGAGAAATCATATAGACTTGCTGAGTCAATATTTTGTTCTGAGCCAATATGGCATTCAGAGCATCAATTTCAAGAACTCCCTTCCTTGTAGGCGTCCCATTATTCACAGGATTCCTTTCAGAAGTATATATGAACTGGTTATTAGCAATCATGTCAATAAGTTCTTGAGCTTCTACAGGCATTTTCTTTAGGTGAATGGATCCACCTGCAGAAGTATCCAATGACATCTTTGATAGCTCAGATAAACCATCATAGAATATATCCAGGATGGTCCATTCTGAAAGCATGTCAGAGGGACACTTTTTGGTCAGTTGCTTGTATCTCTCCCAAGCTTCATAGAGGGATTTACCTTCTTTCTGTCTGAAGGTTTGAACATCCACTCTAAGCTTACTAAGCTTTTGAGGAGGAAAGAACTTGGCTAAGAAAGCCGTGACCAGCTTATCCCAAGAGTTCAGGCTATCTTTGGGTTGAGAGTCCAACCACACTCTAGCTCTGTCTCTTACAGCAAAAGGGAAAAGTATGAGCCTGTAGACTTCAGGATCTACTCCATTATTCTTAACAGTATCACAGATCCGCAAAAATTCAGTTAAGAACTGAAAAGGATCTTCAGATGGAAGTCCATGAAACTTGCAGTTCTGCTGCATCAGAGAAACTAATTGAGGTTTCAGCTCAAAGTTGTTTGCTCCAATGGTGGGGATGGAGATGCTTCTTCCATGTAAATTGGAATTAGGTGCAGTAAAGTCACCAAGCATCCTCCTTGCATTATTATTATTTTCGGCTGCCATCTCCTCTTCTTGTTCGAAAATTTCTGAAAGGTGCTTGCTGGATTGTTGTAATTTAGCTTCTCTTAGTTTCCTCTTCAGAGTCCTTTCAGGTTCTGGATCTGCTTCAACAAGAATGTTCTTGTCCTTGCTCCTGCTCATATGAAAAAGAAGGGAATAGAGAAATAATAATAATAGTGATCCTTTTTGCCTAGGTATAGAGGTTCCCCTGTGTGAGTAGAAGAAGAAAAGAATGTAATGTAAAGAAAGAAAGAAAAAACTCGAACACAGAGAGGGAGGTAGTGTTCGAATTTTTGGATGGGAGAGAAGTGTTAGTAGATGAATAAATAAATAGAAGGAGATGAGAGAGAAAGAGAATTTTCGAAAATTATTTTTGAAAAATGGTTAGTGATTTTCCAAAATTAGAAGAAGAAATAAATTAAAATTGAATTTTGAAACAATTAGTTAATTAAAAAGAATTTTTGAAAAAGAGGGAGATATTTTCGAAAATTAGAGAGAGAGAGTTAGTTAGGTAGTTTTGAAAAAGATAAGAAACAAACAAAAAGTTATTTAGTTAGTTGAAACAAATTTGAAGATCAATTTTGAAAAGATAAGAAGATAAGAAGTTAGAAAAGATATTTTAAATTCAAATTTTTGAAAAAGATAAGATAAGAAGATATTTTTGAAAAGATATGATTGAAATTAGTTTTTGAAAAAGATTTGATTTTTAAAATCACAATTAATGGCTTGATTCACAAGAAATCACAAGATATGATTCTAGAACTTAAAGTTTGAATCTTTCTTAACAAGTAAGTAACAGACTTGAAATTTTTGAATCAAAACATTAATTGTTGATGATATTTTCGAAAATTATGAGATAAAATTAAGAAAAAGATTTTTGAAAAATATTTTTAAAATTTTTGAAAATAAATAAGAAAAATGAAAAAGATTTTATTTTTGAAAAAGATTTTGAAAAAGATAAGATTTTTAAATTGAAAATTTGATTTGACTCATAAAAACAACTAGATTTTAAAAATTTTTGAAAAAGTCAAATCTAATTTTCGAAATTTATGAGTGAAAAAAGGGGAAGATATATTTTTGATTTTTGAATTTTTTTATGATAAGAGAGAAAAACATGAAAAAGACTCAATGCATGAAAATTTTGGATCAAAACAATGAATGCATGCAAGAATGCTATGAATGTCAAGATGAACACCAAGAACACTTTGAAGATCAAGATGAACACCAAGAACTTATTTTTGAAAATTTTTTTTTTATGCAAAGAAAACATGCAAGACACCAAACTTAGAAATCTTTAATGCTTACACATTAAGAATTCAAGAATGCATATGAAAAACACCATAAAACACAAAACAATATAATATGAAGATCAATCAAGAAAGTTTTATCAAGAACAACTTGAAGATCATGATGAATGCAATGCATGAATGCAATTTTCGAAAAATGCAAGATGAGTATGCAATTGACACCAAACTTAAAAATTGACTCAAGACTCAAATAAGAAACACAAAATATTTTTTTGATTTTATGATTTTATGAATTTTTTTTGTATTTTTCAAAAATTGTTTGAAAAAGAAAAATAAGGATTCCAAAATTTTTAATATGAATTCCAGAAATCTTGCATTCTTAATCTAAAGCTCCAATCTAAGGGTTAGACATGGCTTAATAGCCAGTCAAGCTTTAGCATGTAAATCAAGTGGATCAGGAACAGCAGCAGGTGGATTAGCAACAACTAGCTTGCTCTTGATAATGTTGGGTTGGAAGCCCCAGTCCAAATGAATTTAGACATGGCTTTACAGCCAGTCAGGCTTCAACATGTTTCATGAAACACTAGAATTCATTCTTAAAAAATTTTAGAATAATTTTCGAAAACAGATGAGAAATTTTTGAAAGATTTTTGAAAAAAAATTTTTTTTTTGAAAAATTTTTGAAAATAAAACAAAAAGAAAATTACCTAATCTGAGCAACAAGGTGAACCGTCAGTTGTCCAAACTCGAACAATCCCAGGCAACGGCACCAAAAACTTGGTGCACGAAATTGTGATCTCAGGCAACGACGCCAAAAACTCTGTACGCACGTCTTAATAAATTGTTTTTCATTCACAACTTCGATACAACTAACCAGCAAGTGCACTGGGTCGTCCAAGTAATAAACCTTACGTGAGTAAGGGTCGATCCCACGGAGATTGTCGGCTTGAAGCAAGCTATGGTCACCTTGTAAATCTCAGTCAGGCGGATATCAAATAGTTATAGTATTTTCGAAATTTATGATAAATAAATAGAAAATAAAGATAGAAACACTTATGTAATTCATTAGTGAGAATTTCAGATAAGCGTATAGAGATGCTTTCGTTCCTCTTAATCTCTGCTTTCCCGTTGTCTTCATCCAATCAGTCTTAATCCTTTCCATGGCTGGCTTTATGTAAGGACATCACCATTGTCAATGGCTACTTTTCATCCTCTCTGTGAAAATGGTCCGATGCGCTGTCACTGCATGGCTAATCATCTGGAGGCATCACCGTGGTCAATGGCTGCATCCCATCCTCTTGTGAAAATGGTCCAAATGCTCTGTCACAGCACGGCTAATCATCTGAGGTTCTCGATCATACTGGAATAGGGTTTATACCACGAAGATTCTGATTAAGAGATCCAAGAGATAATCATCCAATCTAAGGTAGAACGGAAGTGGTTGTCAGGCACGCGTTCGTGGGGGAATGATGATGATTGTCACGTTCATCACATTCATGTTGAAGTGCGAATGAATATCTTAGAAGCGGAATAAGTTGAATTGAATAGAAAAACAGTAGTACTTTGCATTAATTCATGAGGAACAGCAGAGCTCCACACCTTAATCTATGGAGTGTAGAAACTCTACCGTTTGAAAATACATAAGTGAAAGGTTCAGGCATGGCCGAATGGCCAGCCCCCAAAACGTGATCACAGGATCAAAAATACAATCCAGGATGTCTAATACAATAGTAAAAAGTTCTATTTATACTAAACTAGCTACTAGGGTTTACAGAAGTAAGTAATTGATGCATAAATCCACTTCCGGGACCCACTTGGTATGTGCTTGGGCTGAGCTTGAATGTTACACGTGCAAAGGCTCTTTCTGGAGTTGAACGCCAGCTTGTAACGTATTTTTGGCGTTCAACTCTGGCTTGTGACGTGTTTCTGGCGTTTAACTCCAGAC
>NC_029787.2:88177871-88201826 GCF_000816755.2 Arachis ipaensis | reverse complement strand
GGCTGAGCTTGAATGTTACACGTGCAGAGGCTTCTTCTGGAGTTGAACGCCAAGTTGTAACGTGTTTTTGGCGTTCAACTCTGGTTCGTGACGTGTTTCTGGCGTTTAACTCCAGACTGCAGCGTAGAACTGGCGTTCAACGCCCTTTTGCGTCGTCTAAACTCGGCCAAAGTATAATCTATTATATATTGCTGGAAAGCCCTGGATGTCTACTTTCCAACGCAATTAGAATCGCGCCATTTTGAGTTCTGTAGCTCCAGAAAATCCACTTTGAATTCAGAGAGGTCAGAATCCAACAGCATCAGCAGTCCTTCTTCTACCTCTGAATCTGATTTTTGCTCAAGTCGCTCAATTTCAGCCAGAAAATATCTGAAATCACAGAAAAACACACAAACTCATAGTAAAGTCCAGAAATGTGAATTTAACATAAAAAATAATGAAAACATCCCTAAAAGTAACTAGATCCTACTAAAAACATACTAAAAATAATGCCAAAAAGCGTATAAATTATCCGCTCATCAATGCCACAGAATTTCATCTTAGAGCTGGAACTGTTTGATGTGTGGGGAATCGATTTCATGGGTCCTTTCCAACCTCATATTCAAACAAGTATATCTTGGTGGCGGTGGATTACGTATCCAAGTGGGTAGAAGCTATTGCAACCCCAACAAATGACAACAAGGTGGTCATGAACTTCCTTAGAAAGAATGTCTTTAGCCGGTTCGGAGTCCCACGAGCTCTCATTAGTTATGGAGGGAGCCATTTTTGCAACAGACCACTAGAAACTCTTCTCCTAAGATACGTGGTAAAACACAAGGTTGCCATGCCTTACCACCCCCAAACAAGTGGGCAAACTGAGATATGCAACAGAGAGCTAAAAAGGATCCTGGAAAAGACTGTGGGAGCATCAAGAAAGGACAGGTCAAAGAAGCTAGATGATGCTCTTTGGGCATACAGGACGGAATTCAAAACACCAATTGGGATGTCCCCATATCAACTGGTGTATAGAAAGGCCTGTCATTTACCATTGGAGCTGGAACACAAAGCCCTCTGGGCTCTCAAGCTACTAAATTTTGACAGCATTGTAGCTGGTGAAAAAAGAGTCTTGCAGCTGCAGGAACTGGAGAAGTTTAGGTCTCAAGCCTATGAAAATGCCAAGATCTATAAGGAAAAGGCGAAGAGAAGGCACGACCTAAATCTGACACCCAGGAGCTTCGAAAAAGAACAGCAAGTGCTCCTCTACAACTCCAAATTGAGACTTTTTCCTGGGAAACTCAAATCAAGGTGGTCAGGACCCTTTCTTGTCACAAAAGTCTCACCTTATGGACACATAGAGATCATGGAGGAAAGCTCAAAGAGGACTTTCACCGTGAACGGACAAAGGCTCAAACACTACATGGGCAACATGAGGGAGAACCCCAAAATGAAGTATCATCTCAACTAATGGAGAAATCGTCGAGCTAGCGACGCTAAAAGAGCGCTTCGTTGGGAGGCAACCCAACCTGAGGTAGTTCTCTTTTCATGATTATTTCAATAAAGGTTACAAGTAGTTCTCCCTGTATTGTGAGGAGCTAAGTTTTCTGTTGCACACCAAAACAATCCAAGGGTGAATGTGTAATTCTAAGTTTGGTGTTCCACCAAAGATTTCAGTTAGAATCACACTACACCCCTTCAATGACAAGTTACTAGCTCCAACCAATCAGAGAAACTACTTAACAATAGTTTAGTTTCTAGTTCATAGTCGTTTTCTTAATAAAAGCACGTGAGGTTCTCTGCATGTATTCGATCTGTTGCATTAGGCAAGGAACTAAGTTTGGTGTTCACACACCAAATTAAGTTCAGAAATTCACAAGCATACATGCATGCTAACTATTTCTCAAGTGCTTTGGGAACAAGCAACTTCCAATAACTTTGCAGGAACTCAATCAAGCTCTTGGAAAAATGATGCACCATCATCCAAGGAGACGAAGAAGGATGCAAAAGCTATGGATGATGACAATAAAGGGAGAGCTAGAAGTCACCATCAAGAGGTTGTGTTGTTACTTAATTCCATCTACTGTGGAATGTTTAAATTAGAAGTCTGAATGTGCCCCTATTGATAGTATTCTTTAGCTTAAGTCACTAGAATTTAGTGTTTGTTTTCTTTGATTTTGTCTATATGTGCTAGTCTAAGTTCCCTGCTTTAATTGTCATCCTGCATAAATGTATGCTTGTCCTTTAAGTTGAATAAAAGAAAATGTTATGAAAAACCAGAGTGGGGTTCATCTTGTGGAGTAAGTTCTTAATGTTTATGGTGTAGTAATTGATTAGCTAAGTTGGTCCACCAACAAGGTATACAGGCAACTACATGTTCTAAATCCTATGCTTGAAGCACATTCTATGAGACTAGTTAAAAAAAAAAACCAAGGTCCCAATAAGAAAAAGAAAAAAAAGAATAGTGAGAGTTGGAAAAAGGAAAGACAAAGAATAAGAAATAAGGCTAGGCACCAAGGGTTTAAATCTTGAGGGATGTGTCTGTGGTGTTCCTGTGCCAAGGATTTGCTTGGATGAATAAGTTCTCAGGAGTGCTTCATCACTTGGTAACTCGGGTTAACTAACCCGAGATTATCAACTGAAAATCCACTATCAAGAAAAACCTTGCCACAGAACACTTAGTAACCCAAAGAGGTGCTGGATACCAAGGCCTCAAGGAAAGAAAATAACAAACCATATGCCTGTGGTGTGCATGTATGGGGGAGAGAGACTTGAGGGAGTAAGTCCTTAGGAGTGTTTCAACACCTAGCACCTTGAACCAACTGGTTTGGGAGTGTTGGCTGAAAGCTTATTTTAAAGAGTTGCCCCCTCACAGAGCACTTAGCCTAAGAATGCAATAAACCCTAAAAAGAAGGGGAAGATCAAGGAGTAAAGATCTCATAGGATGCAATCAAGCAAGTATTCAAGAGCATGATAAGGACCTGGAAACCAGTAAAGGAATGAACCTAAGTTGCTTTGCATGAAACCCTATAGACCAAGAACTTGACTTCTGTAATAAGAACTTGTTTCTCTTGTTCGTTCATTCATGATTCTTATGTTTCAGTACTTGCTTAGGGACAAGCAAGCTTTAAGTTTGGTGTTGTGATGCCAGGGCATTTTGGCCAGTTTCACTGACCTTTTTCTTTACTATTTAGGATAGTTTCAGGCATTTTCTTAGTAAATAAGCAAGTTTTGGATGAATACACACTTACATCTTGATTCAAGCAAATATTGTGAATTTTACATGATTTCATGAGAATATTGCATGAGTTGAATGATAATATGGATGATGCATGATCTCATGACTTGAAACAAAGCTTTGATGCACCTTGTTTGTTTGATTTCAGGACAAAGGAAGCAAAGAAGAACCACGTTAGTAGCCACGTTAGCTTCACTAACGTGACCACTAACGTGGAATGGGAGCGAGCTTGCAACGTTAGTGGTAAAGTTACCACCAATAACGCCTCCAAATGCCATCATAACCCACATTAGTTACACTAACGTGGGAACTAACGTGGAAAAAAGGAGGAGCTCCAACATTAGTGGTGAAAGTGAACACCACTAACGTTCCAAAATGCCACACTAAGCCACGTTAAGAGCCATATTAATCCAATTAACGTGGACTCTAACGTGGAGAAAAGAGGAAGTCGCAAGCGTTAGTGACACTCACCTTTGTCACTAACGCTAGACCAAGCCTAAATTGCCTACGTTAGTGGTCACGTTAAGACCACTAACGTGAAGGGTAACGTGGAGCAATGAATGATAGGCCAACGTTAGTGACACTCACCTTTGTCACTAACGATTGAAGATGGCAAATACACCCATGTTAGTGGTCACGTTAATGCCATTAACGTGAAGCACTAACGTGGAAGGAAGGGGCGTTCTGAAGCGTTAGTGACAAACGTAAGTGTTACTAACGCTCTCGAGCCTTGGCATGCCCACGTTAAGGGCCACGTTAGTTACACTAACGTGGACCATTAACGTGGAAGAGAGGAACAAAGAGCAACATTATTGATAAAGGTGAGTGCCAATAACGTTTGCGAAGGGCTAAGAGGCTACGTTAGTGGTTACGTTAGTACTACTAACGTTGAAGTTAACATGGATCAACTAGTTTGGAACGTTAGTGACAAAGTTATCGTCACTAACGCTCTCGAACCCAAGTTTACACTTAACGTTAACGCCACTAACGTCCTAACTAACTTCCCATCGTGCCTAACTCACACTTTCTTTGCAAGCAAAGCTAAGCCCACTAAAGATTGTAACTGCTTCAACTAAAGATCAAGGGCCCATATCCAAGACTTGAAGAGCTAACTAGAAGATTTGAATAGTAGTATATATAGGGCTAGTTTTGAATTGAAATGTAGATCGGGAACTTTAGAACTACACTCTGTATATTTTACTTTCTCTGCAACTTCTAGTTTTAGAATGTACTCTTCTCTATCATCTTCCATTTCTATAGCTATGAACAACTAAACCCCTTTTCATTGGGTTAGGGAGCTCTTTTGTAATTTGATGGATCAATAATAGTTTTCGTTATTCTTCTTCTTTCTTTTCTCTTGATTTTACTAGAAAGCTTTCGATCTTAATCCAATTGGTTAGTTGTCTTGGAAAAGAAACTCTCCATAATTGGATCTCCTTTGAGCCTTGGAAAAGGGATGAGGAGATCATGCTAGAATTGCTTTCTCATGTTGGACCAAATTGGGGTTTGGATGGATATAGTGATATATAATCCTACCAATACTTTGATTTGGAAATATATGTGGTATAATCAGTGACCAGACTTTATCTCTTCCCATGAGCAATTAAATCAAGGAATTGGGCAATTGTTCAAGCTTAGAGAGATTGGGTTGCCAAAGAATTGGGATCCAATCACTTAAGATTTCCAAGGAGATCAATGAATGCATTGATTGAGGAAGAGATGAGAATGAATTTGATCCGGAGAATGCAACATCTCCTAAGCCCAATGAATCCCCCATTTCTGATCTTACCCATTCTCTTTATTTTCTGCCATTTACTTTTCTGCTCATCTCCCAAAACCCCCCATTTACGATTCTGCAATTTACTTTATGCCATTTACATTCTGCCATTTTTTCCAGCACTTACATTTTCTGTTATTTACTCTCCTGCCATTTAACTTCCTGCAATTACTCAACTCAATTTCTGCTTAGCTCAACTAGAACATTCTTCTAATTAAAGTTTCTTGACCAATCAATCCCTGTGGGATTCGACCTCACTCTATTGTGAGTTTTTACTTGACGACAATTCGGTATACTTGCCGAAGGAAAATTTGTTGAGAGACAAGTTTCCATGCATCAAGAATCTAATGAAGAACATAGTATGAAGGAGAGATTAGGAACTCCGGTGGAAAGTAAAGAATGTGACTTTGTATTGGAACAATTGGAGGAAGCTGTAATTTTTGCAGAGGAAGAAGTGGTTGAAGACTTAGGAGATGATGAACCTCTATGGGAATCTAGAGTTGTAGAGTATTCCTCTAAGAAGTTTGAAATTGATGTTGAGGAGGGTAGTGCAGAACCTCCAAGGCATATTCCCTATGAAGAATTAGATGGAATAGATCAAGAGGCAAGTTCCCTTGGTGATGATGATCATGAATCAAGCCATCCTAGTCATGAATTTGCATCCACAAGTGAACCCCTTGCATTTGAAGAACCTTCTCTGGATGAAATTGAAAGAAACATTGAGGTAGATTTCTCTCAACCTCACATTTATGGTTTGAGTGATAGAGAAAAGATGAATGAATTCGGTGAGGAAGAGCTTGAAGGTGAAGAATCTTTTCAAAAGGTGGAAATCCTTCGGAAAGGCTGGACGAGAGTTGAATATGCTTTGTCAAGATCATTGGAGACTTCTCTACCTAGGTTGCCGTCTACTCCTTCATTTGAGTGGGTAAAACTTATTTCTATTAGCTTTACTGCGCCACTTGAGTATGGTATTCTTGAAACGGATGGCCAACTTAGGAGGCTTTGTGGAATAAAGCGTAAGAGAAGGATGTTTAGTGGTTGGAGTTGCAAATCAAGACTCATCAAGGTTGAGATTTCAAGAGCTAGACGCAAGGGTCGGACTGGAGATCAATTGGTTGGATCTAAGAGAAGAGTTTGGTACTTCATTGAGAATTCGGATTACTTGCCACCCGATTGGAACATTGATGATCAACTTAAAGATGGGTGTAGAAATAAGATTTGGGATCCCGGCATACAAGAGGATCAACTTTGAGAGCTTAAAGCTTGTGAAGAACCTCATCAAGACTTGGGGAATTCACTTGGAAATGTTGGAGCTTATTGGAAGTCCAACCGTTGGTGAAAGCTTCAAGATGAGTTCAAGCACAAGCCACCATGACAAGGAGCTCACCAAATGTCCAACTTAAGGACTTTAACTAAAAGTGCTAGGTGGGAGACACCCCACCATGGTAAATTCTTCCTATTTTCTCTTTTATTTATATTGGTAATAATTTAAAACTTCATTTTTAGTTAGGTTTATTTAGTTTATATTGTGATTTCGCTTGTTTATTAATGTTTGACATTACTTTGGTAGCCTATTAATTTAAAAAAAACGGGGCTGTCACACATATGCGTCGATGCCCAAAACTGGTTCGTGCCTAAACCGTGATGGAACGGCGCAACAGCGTAGCCTGGATAGATACTTGTGCCAGGACCACGCTGGTGGGGTGCTACGCGCATAGCCAACCCCACGCGTGCGCGTCACTAACGCATACGCGTCATTTGCATTTTTTCACACCCACGCATAGGCGTGGACGACGAGTGCGCGTCGACCCAAAATTTTGATTGTCCAGTGCTACAAACAGAGAGTTGGGTTGCCACTGTGCGAGTGTTGTGCGAGGAGCACAATTCACACCCACACGTACGCGTGACTGATGCGTACGCGTCACTTTCTTATTCTGCAACCCATGGGTACGCGTGGGCGATGCTCACAGGTCGCGTCATCTTTTACTTTCTTCATCTTTCTTCTCTCCTTTCTTCTTCTTTCTTCTCTCGTTCTTCTTTCTTTCTACCTTTCTTCTTCTTCATTCTTTTCCCTTCTTATCTTTATTCACCCTCATTTTTTTCCATTTGTATACTTTCATTTATTGAATTTTAACTTTATTGACTGTTCTTACTCAACTGTTGCATATTTCGTGCATTGTTTAGGGTGCTTCTTAACTTGTTTGCTATTTAGTTGAAATGCCCTTTGCTTCTATTATTTTCTCACTCATATGCTGTAGCTACCATGTAATTAAGAACCTCATTATTACTTGGCATTAGCACACCCATATTTTATTTATTTGTATATCTTTGTTTGTGGGTTCTTCTTCTTTCTTCTTCTCTCGTTTCACGCTGGCCACCAAGAGGAAAAAGGAAAAGTTTCTAAGTAGGGCACAACAAGTCTCTCCACACAATCTTTTGAGAAAGCGCATCAGTTGTAGCCACCCGTCCACTTGCATATCTTTGCATACACCGAGGACAGTGCAATTTTTAAGTGTGGGAGGTCGATACCGACTTCCACGGGTAACTACTTCCTGTCTCAACACCAATGTTTAATGTTCCTTGTTAGATTAGCTGTTGCATTGCATAATAGTTTGCATGTGTAGTTAGTTGCTTGCATTTATGTACTACTTGGTTGAAGTGATGAATTATTTTCCAAGAAACTATTTTATAGTATTTCACTAATTTGAATTAAATTTTTGTTGAACTTGCTTGAAAAAATTTATTTTGGAACATGGTTTTAGAACTCGAGAACACACAAAACTAGTGAGATTTTGAACCTATTTGATTGGTTGCATTTTATCAACCAATACTTTATTTTGGTGTGTGTTGTTCTCTCTAAAATTGTAATCTTTGTCTTGCTTGATTCTATATTTTCATTGTTTGATGTATGCATACACTTACGTGATTGAGGCCTTGTTTCACTATAGCTCACATACCCGTATGGCCTTACCCTTTCATTATCCTTTGTAAACCAATGTTGAGCCTATTTTACCCCATTTATTCTTTATTTTAGCACATCATTAACTCTAAGCAGAAAACAATAAATATCCTTCATTTGAATCCTTGGTTAGCTTAGACTAGTGAGAAGTGTTCATGAATTAAGTGTGGGGAAGTTGGGTTTGGATATATTTGGTTTAGAAATTGGGTATTGTATATTTTTGGTGAAAATAAAAAAAAATAGTTGAGCACATATTCTTGCATTCAATACCTTAATCATATGCATTGAGAAAAACAAAAGAAAAAAAATAAAAAGAAAAAAAAGAGAAAAAAGAAAAGGAAAAAAAACAAGAGCAAATAAAAAAGGGGACCAAATGCCCAAAAGTAAATGGTGATAGCAATGCATATGTACTGTACTCAAAATTAGGATGCATGAATATGTAGTAAACATAGTTAATGGGCAATTGGATTTTGTATTCTGATTACATGGATTGTCTTAAGTTAGGTGGGAAGTTTAGGTTAATCAAGGATTCAGATTTTAGTCCACTTAACCAAATACAATCCTACCTTGACCCTAACCCCATTACAACCCTTAAAATACCTCTTGATATATGTATTTGTGCATTAAATTTTTGTTGATTGGTAGAAGAAGAGCAAGTTTTAGAAAGCAAGATTAGTAGAGAATTAAGAGAATCAAACCTTAAACACTTGAGCGATTAGAGTGAATACACTTCCAGTGAGGGTTCGATGCTCGATTCTTTGTTCCCGGCTTTCACGAGCTTTCTTCTTGCGAGTCTATTTGTACTTCATTTTATGATTTGAATTAGTGGAATCCCGTTCATATTTGTTCTTGGAGAATTTGTTTGCTTTTAACCAAGTAGGTAAAAGCATTTTGCATTTAGTTGTATTCATATAGATATGTTGCATTTCATAAGTTATACCATTCCTCTTCACTCCTTTATAGCTTCTCTTGAGCTTAGCATGAGGACATGCTAATGTTTAAGTGTGGGGAGATTGATAAAGCACTATTTTACGGTTTATTTTGTATTGAATTGAGTGGATTTCATCCATTATTCTCACACCTATGCATATAAATCGCATGTTTTACATTTTCCTTCCTGATTTTGTGCTATGATTGAAAATATGCTTCTTTAGCCTTAAATTTTCTAATTTTAATCCTCTCTTATTACCATTTGATGCCGTGAAATGTGTGTTAAGTGATTTCAGGTTTTCCAGGGCAGGAATGGCTTAGAGGATGGAAAAGAAGCATGCAAAAGTAGAAGGAACACAAGAAATTGAGATTTTGAGAATCTGGTAGCGACGCGCACGCATGGGCGACACGTACCCGTGACTAGTGCAGCAGGCATAAGACGCAGTCGCCCATGCGTGCGCGTCGCTACAAGATTCTCAAAACCTCAATTTCTTGTGTTTCTTTTACTTATGCATGCTTTTTTTCCATCCTCTAAGCTATTCCTGTCCTGGAAAACCTGAAATCACTTAACACATATATCACGGCATCGAATGGTAATAAAAGAGGATTAAAATTAGCAAATTTAAGGCCAAAAAAGCATGTTCTCAATCATAGCACAAAATCAGGAAGGAAAATGTAAAGCATGTGATTTATATGCATAAGTATGAGAATAATGGATAAAATCCACTCAATTCAATACAAAATAAACTGTAAAATAGCGGTTTATCACTTATCAATGCATAGTAAGGGATATGAGTCTTTAAAGCAAGCCTTATTTAGATTGGTGAAGTCTACGCACATTCGCCATTTTTCCGAGCTTTTCTTTACCATTACCACATTTGCTAACCAAGATGTGAAGAGGATTTCTCGGATGAAGCCTGCACTTAGTAGTTTCTGTGTCTCCTTGATGGCTGCATCTGTTTTTTCTTGCCCTAGGTGCCTTTTCTTTTGTTTCAATGGTCGAGCCCCGGGATCTAAGGCAAACTTATGGCTTATGATTTTTGGGTCTATCCCCGGCATATCGTCTCGGATGAAGAATACCAGGTACAGCTACCGCACGGCTAATCATCTGTCGGTTCTCACTAGCGTCGGAATAGGACCCTTATCCTTTTGCACAATGTCACTGCGCCCAACATTCGCAAGTTTGAAGCTTGTCACAGTCATCCCTTCCCGAATCCTACTCAGAATACCACAGACAAAGTTTAGACTTTTCGGATCTCAGGAATGGCTGCCAATTGGTTCTAGCCTATACCACGAAGATCCTAATCTCATGGACTCGGTCCGTGTATTAGAGACCCAAGAGAATATACTCTGACTGTCATCTAATGACTATATTGAACATCATGTAGACCGCTTTGTGGTTGTCAGGCACGCGGATCTTGGCTAAGCGAGTAACGAAGATAGTGGGTGATTGTCACGGGTCACCCTTTCATTCTGACTTAACTGAATTAAGTACGAGAGTATATCTTGGAGAAGAAGTAAGCATGAATTGAAAGAGAAATAATAGTACTTGCATTAATTCATAAAGAACAGCAGAGCTCCGCACCTTAATCTATGAGGTGTAGAAATTCCACCGTAGAAAATACATAAGAGAAAATAGTCTAGGCATGGCCGTGTGGCCAACCTCCAAGTCCAAGGATGATAATCTCCTAATCTCCCCATGATTACAATAGTAAAAAGTGCTATTTATACTAAACTAGCTACTAGGGATTACAGAATATTAGTAACTAAGTGCAGATAGTGCAGAAATCCACTTCAGGGGCCCACTTGGTGTGTGCTTGGACTGAGCATTGAAGCTTTCACGTGCATAGGCCATTCTTGGAGTTAAACGCTAGCTTGGGTGCTAGTTTGGGTGTTTAACTCCAGTTCTGGTGCCAGTTCTGGCGTTTTACTCCAGAAAAGGGTCTCTAGCCGGCGTTTAGACGCCAGTTTTGGCCGTTAAATCTCGGGCAAAGTATAGACTATTATATATTGCTGAAAAGCCCAAGATGTCAACTTTCCAACGTAATTAAGAGCGTGTCAATTGGGTTACTCTAGCTCCAGAAAATCTATTTCGAGTGCAGGAGGTCAGAATCCAACAGCATCTGCAGTCCTATTTCAGCCTCTGAATCAGATTTTTGCTCAGGTTCCTCAATTTCAGCCACAAAATACCTGAAATTACAGAAAAATACAAAAACTCATAGTAAAGTCCAGAAATATGATTTTTGCATAAAAACTAATAAAAATATAACAAAAAGTAACTAAAATATATTAAAAACTATGTAAAAACAATGCCAAAAGGGTATAAATTTTCTGCTCATCACAACACCAAACTTAAACTGTTGCTTGTCCCCAAGCAACTAAAAGAAAAATTAGGATAAAAAGAAGAGAAAATACAATAAATTCCAAAATTATCAATGAAGATTAGTTTTAATTAGATGAGTGGGACTAGTGGCTTTTTGCTTCTGAATAGTTTTGGCATCTCACTTTATCCTTTGAAGTTCAGAATGATTGGCATCCATAGAAACTCAGAATTCAGATAGTGTTATTGATTTTCTTAGTTCAGTATGTTGATTCTTGAACACAGGTACTTTATAAGTCTTGGCCGTGACCCTAAGCATTTTGTTTTCCAGTATTACCACCGGATACATAAATACCACAAACACATAACTGGGTGAACCTTTTCAGATTGTGACTCAGATTTGCTAGAGTCCCCAGTTAGAGGTGCCCAGAGCTCTTAAGCACACTCTTTTTGCTTTGGACCACGACTTTAACCGCTCAGTCTCAAGCTTTTCACTTGACACCTTCACGCCACAAGCACATGGTTAGGGACAGCTTGATTTAGCCGCTTAGGCCAGAATTTTATTCCTTTGGGCCCTCTAATCCATTAATGCTCAAAGCCTTGGATCCTTTTTGCCCTTGCCTTTTAGTTTAAAGGGTTACTGGCTTTTTCTGCTTGCTTTTTTCTTTATTTTTTGCATTTTTTTGCAAGCTTTGTGTTTTTTACTACTTTTTCTTACTTCAAGATTCAATTTTATGATTTTTCAGATTATCAATAACATTTCTCTTTTTTCATTATTCTTTCAAGAGCTAACAATTTTAACATTCATAAACTTCACTATAAAAAATATGCATTGTTCAAGAATTCATTCAGAAAACAAAAAGTATTGCCACCACATCAAAATAATTAAACTAATTTCAAGATAGAATTCAAAATTCATGCACTTCTTGTTCTTTTGCAAATAAAAACATTTTTCATTTAAGAAAGGTGAAGGATTTATAGGACATTCATAGCTTTAAGACATAGACACTAGACACTAATGATCATGTAATAAAGACACAAACATAGACAAAACATAAAGCATAGAAACCGAAAAACAGAAAAATAAGAACAAGAAAATTAAAGAACGGGTCCACCTTAGTGACGGCGGCTAGTTCTTCCTCTTGAAGATCTTATGGATTGCTTGAGCTCCTCTATGTCTCTTCCTTGCCTTTGTTGCTCCTCTCTTATGGCCTTTTGGTCCTCTCTGATTTCATGGAGGACAATGTTGTGCTCTTGGTTCTCCATCCTTAGTTGCCCCATGTTGGAACTCAATTCTCCTAAAGAGGTGTTGAGTTGCTCCCAATAGTTGTGTGGAAGAAAATGCATCCCTTGAGGCATCTCAGGGGTTTCTTGATGAGGGACTTCCTCAAGCTCTTGTTGAGGTCCATGAGTGGGCTCTCTTGTTTGCTCCATCCTCTTTTTAGTGATGGGCTTGTTCTCTTCAATATGGATGTCTTCCTCTATGACAATTTCAGCTGAATTGCATAGGTTACAGATGAGATGAGGGAAGGCTAATCTTGCCAAAATAGAGGGCTTGTCTGCCACCTTGTAGAGTTCTAGAGGTATGATCTCATGAACTTCTACTTCCTCTCCAATCATGATACTATGGATCATAATAGCTCGGTCTATTGTAACTTCAAACCGGTTGCTAGTGGGAATGATAGAATGTTGGATAAACTCCAACCATCCCCTAGCCACAGGTTTGAGGTCAAGCCTTCTTATTTGAACCGGCTTGCCTCTAGAGTCTTTCTTCCATTGAGCTCCTTCTACACAGATGTCCATGAGGACTTGGTCCAACCTTTGATCAAAGTTGACCCTTCTAGTGAAAGGATGAGGATCTCCTTGCATCATTGGAAAGTTAAATGCCAACCTCACATTTTTCAGACTGAAATCCAAGTATTTCCCCCGAACCATTGTGAGCCAATTCCTTGGGTTTGGGTTCACACTTTGATCATGGTTCTTAGTGATCCATGTATTAGCATAGAACTCTTGAACCATTAAGATTCTGACTTGTTGGATGGGGTTGGTGATAGCTTCCCAACCTCTTTTCCGACCCTCACGTCAGATCTCCGGATATTCACTCTTTTTGAGCATAAAGGGGACTTCGGAAATCACCCTTTTCTTAGCCACAACTTCATAGTAGTGGTCTTGATGGACCTTTGAGATGAATCTCTCCATCTCCCATGACTCAGAGGTGGAAGCAATTGCCTTCCCTTTCTTCTTTCTAGAGGTTTCTCCGGCCTTAGGTGTCATTAATGGTAATGGAAAAACAAAAAGCAGAGCCTTTTTCCCACACCAAACTTAAAAGGTTTTCTCGTCATCGAGCAAAAGAAGAAAGAAAGGAGTAGAAGAAGAAGAAATGGAGGAGATGGAGGAGTGTGTTGGTTTCGGCCAAGGGGGTAGTAGTGTGTATGATGTGTGAAATTGAAGGTGGTGAGGAGGGTAGGATTTGATAGGTGAATGGTGTTTGGGTAAGAGGTTTTAATGGTTTTAATCTTGGCCACAACTTCATAGAAGTGGTCTTGATGGATTTTTGAGATGAATCTCTCCATCTCCCATGACTCGGATGTGGAAGCAATTGCCTTCCCTTTCCTCTTTCTAGAGGTTTCTTTGGCCTTAGGTGCCATTAATGGTTATGGAAAAACAAAAAGCAGAGCCTTTTCCCACACCAAACTTAAAAGGTTCGCTTGTCCTCGAGCAAAAGAAGAAAGAAAGGAGGAGAAAAAGAAGAAATGGGGGAGATAGACGGGTGTTTAGGTTTCAGCCAAGGGGGAGGGGGTTTAAGTGTTTATGATGTGTGAAATTGAAAGTGGTAAGGAGGGGTATTTATAGGGTAGGAGAGAGGGGGAATTCGTGTAAGAGGGGTTGGGTTTGGGAGAGAAATGTTTTGAATTTGAATGGTGAGGTAGGTGTGGTTTTATGATGGATGGATGTGAGTGGTGAAGAGATTATGGGTAAGAGGTATTGACGTGATTGGTCAAGGATATTTGGGGAAGAGTGTTATGGAGAGGTGTGAAGAGGAGAGAGAGTGAGTTGGGATAGGTGGGGATCCTATGGAGTCCACAGATCCTGAGGTGTCAAGGAATTCTGCTCCCTGCACCATTCTGGCATTTAAATGCCCTCTATGTGCCATTTCTGGCGTTTAACACCCACCAGACACCCTTTTCTGGCGTTAAATGCCAGTCTGTCTGCCATTCCTGGCGTTTAATGCCAGGCAAACACCAGACACCCTTTTTTGGCATTAAACGCCAGTCTGCCTGCCATTTCTGGTGTTTAACGCCTAGAATGCCGCCAGACTGGGCGTTAAATGCCCATTCTGCTATCCTTACTGGCGTTTAAACGCCAATAAGTCTGTCCTCCATAGTGTGCTATTTTTGATGCTGTTTTTGATTTTGCTTTAATTTTGCAGCTGTTTTTATGACTTCACATGATCATCAACCTAAAGAAAACATAACATGACAATGGAAAACAAATGTCTATAAATAAATATAATTAAATAACATTGGGTTGCCTCCCAATAAGCGCTTCTTTAATGTCAATAGCTTGACAGTGAGCTCTTAGAGAGCTTCACAGAGACTCAGAGCTTAATGGTGGCCTCCCAACACCAAACTTAGAAGTTGAGTGTAGGGGCTCTGTTTGACTCTGTATTGAGAGAAGCTTTTCATGCTTTCTCTCCATGGTTACAGAAGAAGATCCTTGAGCCTTAAACACAAGGTAGTCCTCATTCAATTGAAGGACTAACTCTCCTCTGTCCACATCAATCATAGCTCTTGCTGTGGCTAGGAAGGGTCTTCCAAGGATGATAGATTCATCCTCTTCCTTTCCAGTGTCTAGGATTACGAAGTCAGCAGGGATGTACAGGCCTTCAACCTTCACTAAGACATCCTCTACAAGTTCATAAGCTTGTTTCATTGATTTGTCTGCCATCTCTAATGAGATTCTTGCAGCTTGTACCTCAAAGATCCCTAGTTTCTCCATCACAGAGAGTGGCATGAGGTTTATACTTGACCACGGGTCACAGAGAGCCTTCTCAAAGGTCATGGTGCATATGGTACAGGGTATTAAGAATTTTTCGAGATCCGGTTTCTTCTTAGGTAATTTTAGTTGAACCAAGGCATTCAGTTCATTGATGAGCAATGGAGGTTCTTCCTCCCAAGTCTCATTACCAAATAACTTAGCATTCAGCTTCATGATTGCTCCTAGATACTGAGCAACTTGCTCTTCAATAATATCTTCATCTTCTTCAGAGGAAGAATACTCATCAGAGCTCATGAATGGCAACAGTAAGTTCATTGGAATCTCTATGGTCTCTGTATGAGCCTCAGATTCCTTTGGTTCCTCAATAGGGAACTCCTTAATGGTCAGTGGACGTCCAGCAAGGTCTTCCTCACTGGAAATCACTGCCTCTTCCTCCTCTATAGGTTCGGCCATGGTGGGTATATTGATGGCCTTGCACTCTCTCTTTGGATTCTCTTTTGTATTGCTTGGGAGATTATTAGGATAGATTTCAGTAACTCTTTTACTCAGCTGACCCACTTGTGCCTCTAAATTTCTAATGGAGGACCATGTTTCAGTCATGAAACTGAGAGTGGTCTTAGATAGATCAAAGACTATGGTTGCTAAGTCAGAGAGGCTCTGCTTAGAATTCTCTGTCTGTTGTTCATAAGATGATGGAAAAGGCTTGCTATTGCCAAACCTATTTCTCCCACCATTATTATTAAAGCCTTATTGAGGCTTCTGTTGATCCTTCCATAAGAAGTTAGGATGATTCCTCCATGAAGGATTATAGGTGTTTCCATAGGATTCTCCCATGTAATTCACCTCTTCCATTGCAGGATTCTCAGGGTCATAAGATTCTTCTTCAGAGGAAGCTTCTTTAGCACTGCCAGATGCAGCTTGCATTCCAGTCAAATTCTGAGAAATCATATTGACTTGCTGAGTCAATATTTTGTTCTGAGCTAATATGGCATTCAGAGTATCAATCTCAAGAACTCCTTTCTTTTGAGTCATCCCATTATTCATAATATTTCTTTCAGAAGTATACATGAACTGGTTATTTGCAACTATTTCAATGAGTTCTTGGGCTTCTGCAGGTGTTTTCTTCAGATGAAGAAATCCACCAACAGAGTGGTCCAATGACATCTTGGAAAATTCAGACAGACCATCACAGAATATACATAAGATGCTCCATTCTAAAAGCATGTCAGAAGGACACCTTTTGATCAATTTCTTGTATCTTTCCCAAGCTTCATAGAGGGATTCACCTTCCTTCTGTCTGAAGGTTTGGACTTCCACTCTAAGCTTGCTCAACTTTTGAGGTGGAAAGAATTTGGCCAAGAAAGCATTGACCAACTTTTCCCAAGAGTTCAGGCTTTCTTTAGGTTGTGAGTCCAACCATATCCTAGCTCTGTCTCTTATAGCAAAGGGGAAAAGCATAAGTCTGTAGACCTCGGGATTAACCCCATTGGTCTTAACAGTGTCACAGATTTGTAAGAATTTAGCTAAAAATTGATGAGGATCTTCCAATGGAAGTCCATGAAACTTGCAATTTTGCTGGCTTAGAGAAACTAATTGAGGCTTAAGCTCAAAGTTGTTTGCTCCAATTGCAGGAATTGAGATGCTTCTTCCATAGAAGTCGGAAGTTGGTGCAGTAAAGTCACCAAGCACTTTCCTAGCATCTCCACCATTGTTATTGGGTTCGGCTGTCATGTCTTCTTCTTTTTCGAAAATTTCTGTAAGGTCCTCTCCAAAGTGTTGTGCTTTAGCTTCTCTTAGCTTCCTCTTCAGAGTCCTTTCAGGTTCAGGATCAGCTTCAACAAGAATGTTCTTATCCTTATTCCTGCTCATATAAAAAAGAAGAGAACAAAGAGAGAAGAAGAATCCTCTATGTCACAGTATAGAGATTCTTTTATGTGAGTAGAAGAATAGAAGAATAGAAGAATGAGGTAGAGAGGGAATAAAAAGAATTCGAACACAGAGAGAGGGAGATGGTTCGAATTTTTAAGAAGAGGGATGTTAGTGAATAAATAGAATAAATAGAAAGAGATGAGAGAGAATGAGTATTCGAATATTAATTAAAATAAAATAAAAATATTTTTATTTTTATTTTAATTATAAATTAGAATTCGAAATTTAAGAAAAGAAATAAAATAAAATTAGAAATTAAAACAATTAGTTAATTAAAAAGAATTTTGAAAAAGTGGTTAGTTGTTTTCAAAAATTAGAGAGAGAGAAAAGTAGTTAGGTGGTTTTGAAAAGGATAAGAAATAGTAAACTTTTTAAAATCAAAACAAACAAGTCAAGTGGTTAGTTGAAAAATATTTGAAAATAAATTTTGAAAAGATAAGAAGTTAGAAAAAGATTTTAAAATTAAGTTTTGAAAAAGATATGATTGAAATTTATTTTGAAAAGGATTTGAAAAAGAAATTTAAAAAGATTTGATTTTAAAAATTAAAGTTGATGACTTGACTAACAAGAAACTAAAAGATATGATTCTAGAATTTAAAGATTGAACCTTTCTTAATAGGAAAGTAACAAACTTGAAATTTTTGAATCAAAACATTAATTGTTAGTAAAGTTTTCGAAAACATGAGATAAAATTAAGAAAAAGATTTTGAAAATTTATTTTGAAGAATTTTCGAAAAACATGAAAGAAAAATGAAAAAGATTTGATTTTGAAATAGATTTGAAAAGATAGAATTTTTAAATTGAGATTTTAGCTTGACTAACAAAAAACAACTAAATTTTAAAAATTTTGCTAAGTCAACCCAAAATTTCGAAATTTATGAGTAAAATAAGGGAAAGATATTATTTTTTATTTTTTTGAATTAATGAAGAAAGAGAAAAACAATAAAATGACACAAGACATAAGAATTTAAGATTAAAACAAATAATGCAAGCAAGAACACTTTGAATGTCAAGATGAACACCAAGAACACTTTGAAGATCATGATGAACATCAAGAACATATTTTTGAAAATTTTTAAGAAAAGAAAGACATGCAAGACACCAAACTTAAAAATTTTTAAACTTTAGACACTAATAACTCGAAATTGCATATGAAAAACAAGAAAAGACACAAAACAAGACAAATT
The DNA here is from genome assembly GCF_000816755.2 of Arachis ipaensis. NCBI lineage: Eukaryota > Viridiplantae > Streptophyta > Magnoliopsida > Fabales > Fabaceae > Arachis > Arachis ipaensis. The sequence continues at coordinate 88,183,514 of NC_029787.2, read as the reverse complement.
AAAGATCAAACAAGAAAAATCATCAAGAACAACTTGAAGATCAAAGAAGAACATAATGATGAATTTTCGAAAATCTAAGAAAAATTAAAAACATGCAGTTGACACCAAACTTAAAATTTGACACTAGACTCAAACAAGAAACACAAAATATTTTTTTTTGTTTTTTATGATTTTATTAATTTTTTTTGTATATTTTTTAAAATTATTTTGGAAAAAGAAAATAAAGAAATTTAAAAATTTTAATAAGAATTCCAGGATTCGTGCAATGTTAGTCTAAAGCTTTGGTCCAAAAGAATTAGACATGGCCAAATGGCCGGCCAGGCTTTAGCATAGATATAGACATGTCCTTTCTAAAATGGAAAGTGGAAACCTCAGTCCAAAAGATTAGACATGGCTTAACAGCCAGCCAGGTTTCAACATATCTCATGAAGCTCTAGAATTCATTCTTAAAAATTTTTGAATTTTTCGAAAACTATAAAGAATTTTTTTTGTTTTTTTTAAAAAATAAAAATAAAAAGCTTAAACATAAAATAAAATTACTAATCTAAGCAACAAGATGAACCGTCAGTTGTCCAAACTCGAACAATCCCCGGCAACGGCGCCAAAAACTTGGTGCACGAAATTGTGATTCACACTTTTCACAACTCCGCACAACTAACCAGCAAGTGCATTGGGCGTCCAAGTAATACCTTACGTGAGTAAGGGTCGATCCCACAGAGATTGTCGGCTTGAAGCAAGCTATGGTCATCTTGTAAATCTTAGTCAGGCGGATTCAATTGGTTATGAGGTTTTGATAATTAAAAGATAAATAAAACATAAAATAAAATAGAGATACTTATGTAATTCATTGGTGGGAATTTCAGATAAGCGTTTGGAGATGCTTTGGTTCTTCTGAACTTCTACTTTCCTATTGCCTTCTTCCAATCATGTGTGCTACCTTCCATGGCAAGCTGTGTGATCCTCTCGGATGAAAAATACCAGGTACGATCTCTGCACGGCTAATCAACTGTCAGATTTCTCGTCTCGGATGAAAAATACCAGGTACAGCTACCGCACGGCTAATCATCTGTCGGTTCTCACTAGCGTCGGAATAGGACCCTTATCATTTTGCACACTGTCACTGTGCCCAACATTCGCAAGTTTGAAGCTCGTCACAGTCATCCCTTCCCAGATCCTACTCGAAATACCACAGACAAGGTTTAGACTTTCCGGATCTCAGGAATGGATGCCAATTGGTTCTAGCCTATACCACGAAGATCCTAATCTCACGGACTCGGTCCGTGTATTAGAGACCCAAGAGAATATACTCCGGCTGTCATCCAACGACTACGTTGAACATCATGTAGACCACTTTGTGGTTGTCAGGCACGCGGATCTTGGCTAAGCGAGTAACAAAGATAGTGGGTGATTGTCACGGGTCACCCCTTCATTCTGATTTAACTAAATTAAGTACAAGAGTATATCTTGGAGAAGAAGTAAGCATGAATTGAAAGAGAAACAATAGTACTTGCATTAATTCATGAAGAACAGCAGAGCTCCGCACCTTAATCTATGAGGTGTAGAAACTCCACCATAGAAAATACATAAGAGAAAATAGTCTAGGAATGGCCGTGTGGCCAGCCTCCAAGTCCAAGGATGATAATCGCCTAATCTTCCCATGAATACAATAGTAAAAAGTGCTATTTATACTAAGTTAGCTACTAGGGATTACAAAAAATAAGTAACTAAGTGCAGATAGTGCAGAAATCCACTTCCGAGGCCCACTTGGTGTGTGCTTGAGCTGAGCATTGAAGCTTTCACATGCATAAGCCATTCTTGGAGTTAAACGCTAGCTTGGATGCCAGTTTGGGCGTTTAACTCCAGTTCTGGTGCCAGTTCTGGCGTTTTACTCCAAAAAAGGGGTCTCTGGCCGGCGTTTAGACGCCAGTTTGGGCCATCAAATCTCGAGAAAAGTATGGACTATTATATATTTCTGGAAAGCCCAAGATGTCTTCTTTCCAACGCAATTGAGAGCTCACCAATTGGGATTTTATAGCTCCAGAAAATCCATTTCGAGTGTAGGAGGGTCAGAATCCAACAACATCTACATTCCTTTTTCAGCCTCTGAATCAGATTTTTACTCAGGTCCCTCAATTTCAGTCAGAAAATACCTGAAATTACAGAAAAACACACAAACTCATAGTAAAGTCTAGAAATGTGATTTTTTCATTAAAACTAATAAAAATATAATAAAAAGTAACTAAATCATATTAAAAATTATGTAAAAACAATGCCAAAAAAGGTATAAATTATCCGCTCATCAGGGTCATACTTTCATTCCATCCTAGATTCATAAAGATCAAGAACAACAATACATCATAGAATGGAATCAAATATATATTAAAGTAAATAAGTAATAATATTAATCCACAAGAATGAGCAGAGCTCCTATCCTTAACCTAGGAGGTTTAGCCACTCATATTTTACAGAAAATAAAGTGTTATACGTTTTGAGAGGCTGAAGATCCTGAACATGGGTGATCTTTTCCTATATATACTAATCTAATAATAAAAAATTATAAAAATGAAAGAAACTAAGCAGAATGGTGCGAAAATCCACTTCTGGGCCCACTTGGTGAGTGTTTGGGCTGAGCTGGCATTTAGCTTGGAAGAGTGGGCGTTGAATGCCCACTAGGGAGTGTCCACGCTGCTTCCTTGCTCCCTTAGTGGAGTTGAATGCCAGTTTTGGGCATTCAACGCTGGCCTTGGTCCTTTTAGGGCGTTGAACGCCAGAAAGGAGGTAAGTTGGGCGTTCAACGCCCATTTTAGGCATTCATTTCCAAAGAAAGGTATAGACTATTATATATTGCTGGAAAGCTCTGGAAGTTAGCTTTCCAAATTGAACCTCTGTAGCTCAAGAAATGCTCGTTTGAATGCATGGAGGTCAGAATCTGACAGCGTCTGCTATCATTTGTTTGCCTCTGAATCAGACTTTGCCAAAACTTGTCATTTTCACCCAAAAATCACCTAAAATCATAAGAAAAATACAAAAGCTCAAAGTAGTATCCAAAATGTGAATTTTGCACTAAAACCTACTAAAACATACTAAAACTTGATAAAATGTACTAAAAACACTCAAAAAATGAACCTAAAAAGGGTATGAAATATCCGCTCATCATAACACCAAACTTAAACTGTTGCTTGTCCTCAAGCAACCAAAAATAAAATAGGACAATTGGAAGAGGAAAATACAATAGGTCTCAGAGTTGTCAATGAGGCTCAGTTCCAAATATTGAATAGGGATATTAGCTCTTTACTTCTGAATAGTTTTGGCATCTCACTTTCCTTTGAAGCTCAAAGTATTGGCATCCCTTGGAACTATAATCCGGATGATATTATTGATTCTCTTCTTTAAGCTATTCTTGATTCTTGAACACAGCTTCTTTTAGTGCTTTGCACTTTTTTAAGCCTAGCCGTGACTCTAAGCATTTTATTTTTCCGTATTACCACTGGATACACAAATGCCACAGGCACTTAACTGAGGGAACCCTTTGGATTTGAATTTAGCTTTGCTTAAATTCCCAGACAGTGGTGCCCAGAGTTCTTAAGCATACTCTTTAGCTTTTAGATCATGACTTTAACTGCTTAGTCTCAAGCTTTTTTTTTTTCTTGACACCTTCACACCACAAGCATTTAGTTAGGGATGACGTCTCAATTGAGCTTTTTAGGCCATTTTTTGATCCTCCTAACCATTGATGCTCAAAGTCTTGGATCCTTGCTCTTTTCTTTTTCTTTTGAGTTTTTTATTTTTTTCTTCTACTTTTCTTTTTCTTTTAGCTGCTTTTTCTTGCTTCAAGTATAAATATTTTTTTTATTTTTCAGAGAATCAATAATACTTTTCTAAATTCACTATTCTTCAAGAGCCAATATACTCAACTTCAATATCAATTATGCACTGTTAACTCGTACATTCAGAAGGTAAATGCAAGGCCACCACATCAAACTAATTGGAATAACTTATGATATAACTCGAAACTTATGTATCGCACTATTCCTTTTCAAATAAAATTTTTCTCTTAAGCAAGGTGAGGGATACATTGGATATCTTATAACCAAAACAAAACAAGAATGTAAAACTAGAAAAGAACAAAATGCTAAACGTGATCATGAACATAGAAGAGAAAACAGACAATAAATTAGAGTACAATGAAAACAGAGTTAAAACAGATAGAGAGATAATGGGACTCAACAACCTTAGTGATGGTGGCTGCTGCTTTCCCTGGAGAATCCCATGGAGCGTTTGAGCTCCTCTATGTCCCGTCCCTGTTTTAGCTGTTCCTCCATCAACCTTCTCTGATCTTCTCTTATCTCCTAAAGGGTAGTGGCGTGCTCCTGGTGTTCCACTCTCAACTGATCCACACTTGAACTCAGCTCTTTTATTGAGGTATTCAGTTGATCCTAATAGTCTCGGGGAGGAAAGTACATCCCTTGAGGCATCTCAGAGATTTTTGGTGGAGGCGGTTGCACAGGTTCCTGCTGTGGGTCATATGCAGGCTCTCTCACACGCTCCATCTTCCTCTTTGTGATGGGCTTTTCCATCTCTATGAGGGTATCTCCAGCTATGCCAATTCCAGCTGAATTACATAGGAGATGTATGAGGTGTGGAAATGCTAACCTCGCTTGGGTGGAGGTCTTTTCAGCCATCTTGTACAATTCTTGAGGTATTACCTCATGTACTTCCACCTCATTCCCGAGCATAATGCAATGAATCATTATTGCTCGGTCAATGATAACCTCAAATCGGTTACTTGTGGGGATAATGGAGCGTTGGATAAACTCCAACCATCCTCTAGCCATGGGCTTGAGGTCAAACCTACCCAGTTGGTAGGGCTTGCCTTGTGCGTCTCTTCTCTACTGTGCTCCTTTCACACAGATGTCCGCAAAGACTTGATCCAGTCATTGGTCGGAGTTGACTCTTCTAGTGTAAGAGTGTGGATCACCTAGCATTTGTGGTAACTGTAGCGCCACTCTCACACTTTTTGGGCTAAAGTCCAGTAGTTGCTCCCTCACCATGGTGCATCAGTTCATGGGCTTTGGGTTCACACTTATATCATGATTTTTGGTGACCCAAGAATTGGCAAAGAATTCTTGCACCATTAGTGTTTCGACCTCTGAAACAAGGTTGGTCAGAATTTCCCAATCCCTTCTCCAGATTTCTTGTTGGATCTCCGGATGCTCCCCTTGTTTGAGCTTAAAGGGGACTTCAGGAATCAACTTTTTGTGCTTTACCACATCATAGAAGTGATCGTGGTGCACCTTGGTAAGGAATCTCCATGATTCCCAAGGTTCGAAAGTAGAAGCAGGAGCCTTTTCCTTCCTCTTTCTTAAGGCTTCGCCGGCCTTTGGTGCCATATTTAGGAATGGAGGGCAAAAAGTAGAGCTTTTCCAACACCAAACTTAATATGTTTGCTTGTTCTCGAGCAAATAATAACAAAAGAGGATTGGAGTAGAATAAAGAGGGAAAAGATAGAGATATAGGGGGAAGAAAGCTTCGGCCAAGTGGGGAAGATAGGAAAAAGAAGAGTGTGGAAAGTGTATAGGGTAAGAGGGAGAGAGTGTTTAGGAGGTGTGTGTATGAAGGGGTGTATGAGGAGGATGAGGAGGA
>NC_029787.2:88171679-88176939 GCF_000816755.2 Arachis ipaensis | reverse complement strand
GGGGGGAGGTTTGAATTTGAAATGGGTGGGGTTGTGGGAAATTGAATGATGGGATTTATGATCGGTTTTGGGAAGAGGGAAAGGTGATTGTGTTTGGGGAGGAGACAAAGTAGGGTGTGGGTTTCAAGGTTTGAAAAAGTAGGAGAGAGAAGGAAAGGTGGGGTAGGTGGGGTTTGTGTGGGACCTATTGGCTTGAAAAGCCTTGAATCTTCGAGTTCCCTACCCCCTACTTGGCATTCAATGCCAGGAATGAGTGTTGAACGGCCACTGGGGGCCAAAAAGTTGGTCCTGGCTGTTCCATATGGGGCATTGAACGCCCAGACTGCTCCTTGTCTGGCGTTCAACGCTAGTAATGTATCCATGAGGGGCATTGAACGCCCTGGTCCTATTCTGGTGTTCAACGCCTGTGATGTCTCCCTTAGGGGCGTTGAACGCCCAGGCTGGTCCCTGTCTGGCGTTCAACACCAGTAATTCCTCCTCAATGGGCATTGAATGCCTAGAGGGGATTGATAAACCACTATTTTATGGTTTATTCTGGATTGAATTGAGTGGATTTTTTCAACTATTCTCATACTTATCCATATAAATTGCATGCTTTTGTGAATCCTTCCTAATTTGTACTTGAGAATGAAAACGTTCTTCCTAGGCCTTAAAATTACTAATTTTTTATTCTCTCTTATTTCCAATTGATGCCGTGATGCGTTCGTTGAGTGATCTCAGGGTTATAGGGCAGGAATGTCATGGAGAATGAAGAGGAAGCATGCAAAAGTGAAAGGAACACAAAGAACTAAAGATTTGAGAAGCTGGTTCCGGTGCGTACGCCTGGTTGACGCGTGCGCGTAACCAAGAGCATCATCCACCGATGCGTATGCATGACTGACGGATACGTGTGACCTTGTGCAAAGTTTGACGACGCGTATGCGTGGCTAACGCGTACACGTGACAAGTGTCACGTGCCTCACTTAAGTGAATACGCTGGGGGTGATTTCAGAGCTCAATTTCTGGCCCAGTTTTCAGCCCAGTCTGCAGATTAGAGGCTGGGAGTGACGGAGGATGAGAGAGATCACCATTCATACATTGCACACTAGTTTTAGATAGATGTAGAATGCTAGAGAGAGTGGCTCTCTCCTCTCTCTAGATTTTAGGGTTCTTATTTCAATTTCTTCTTAGATCTAAATTTTAATCTTGCTTCAATTTAGTTTTCCTTTACTTTTATTTGTTCTGGAATTTTAGCTTGTCCACTTCTCTTGTTAATTTATTTATTTTGCCAATTTAGTTTATGAACTCTCTTGTCAATTTCAATTTTCTTTCAATGCAATTTTATGTTTCCATGTCTTTTTATGCTTACCTTAGTTGCTATTGTTAATTTCTTGCTTATGTTAGTTATAGCTTTCATTAATTCTTGCATTTCATGATATTTGCTTTTATTGCATTCTAGGTGTTTGATGAAATGTTTCTTTTAGTTAGGAGTTAGATTTTCCTATTTTTGGCTTGGGTTGGTTCCTTGGGTGACCTTGAATTCCTAATGTCCAAGTGATTGATAATTGGTGTCCATTGACACTAGTCTTCACTAATTCAATTAGTGAGTGACTAGGACTTATGGATTAGGATTGATGAAGCTCATTTGATTTTCCTTCAACTGTTAGGGGATGACTAAATGGGATTGATCCTTGCAATTATCATATTGTGGTTAGTAACAAGGATAGTGATCCTTAACCATCAACCTTTGCCAAGACCTTTTACCATTTGAGTTTTCTTTCCCTTTGTTTGTTAATTGTCATTTATTTTCTTGTTATTTACATTTCTTGTCAATCACTATCTCAACCCCAAATTTCCCCTTAGAGCCAATAATAGAGCACGTCATTGCAATTCCTAGAGAGACGACCCGAGGTTTATATACTTTGGTTTATTTTTATTGGGTTTGTACTTGTGACAAACAAATTAAACTTTGATTGAGGATTATTTGTTGGTTTGGAACTATACTTGCAACGGAATTATTTTTGTGAAATTCCGAACCGACATTTATCCCTTTATCAGGGATCAGGGAATGGGTCTTCTTAGCTCTTGGATGGGCATTGGATGCCCAGCTTCCTCCTTGTCTGGCATTCAACGCCAGCAAGGGACTCTCCCCAGGGTGTTTTGTGTTTAGTCCTATATGTTTTTGTCTCTGTTCTAAGTACTGCACATGATCACAAACGTCAAAAAGCAGAGAAAATTCTATAATATAAGATCAAACTAAAACAAATGAAAAGAAATTAAAGGTATTATGCTAATGGTTAGGTTGCCTCCCAACAAGAGATTCTTTATCGTCATTAAATTAACGAACAGATCCATTACGGAGGTAGGTAGGGGCTCAGATCTTCACCCCTCACAGTGAACTTTCTTCCTATGCTCTCATGAATGAGCTCCACATGCTCTAGAGACAGGATCCGATTCACAGTATATGGAATGATTAGACTCTTAGTGAAGACAACTCTCATGCCAGGTGAGAGACCTTCAGTGGGGATCTTCTTGTCCCTCTAGCCTTTAGGTACCTTCCTTCTTAGTGCATGATGATGGTTGCCCAACACCAAACTTAGAATTAGTGTTTGGGGGCTCTGTATAACTTTGTATTGAGAGAGAAGGCTGAAACACTACGTGCTACACAATGGTACCTCCTTTGTCAGAGGGAGACTGAAGGTTGGGGATCTTAAACCTGATATGATCCTCCCACAACTGCAGGACTAGCTCTCCCTTTTCCACATCTATCAAGGCCTTTGTAGTAGCAAGGAAAGGCCTTCCAAGAATGGTGGAGTCATCTCTGTCCTCCCCAGTGTCTAGGATCATGAAATCAGCTGGAAGGTAAAGGTCTTCAACTTTTACAAGGACATCTTCCACTATGCCAAAAGCCCTTTTCAAGGACTTGTCTGCCATCTCTAATGAGATCTTGGTAGGCTGCACCTCTTGAATTCCCAACCTCTTCATCATAGAGAGAGGCATGAGGTTGATGTTTGAGCCAAGGTCACATAATGCCTTCTCAAAGGTAATGGTCCCTATAGTGCAGGGAATCAGGAAGCTTCCGGGATCTGGCAGCTTTTGAGGGAGCTTCTTCTGGACTAAGGCACTGCATTCCTTTGTCTACACCACAGTCTCATCTCCCTTTAAGGCCTTCAAACACACTATGGAAGGGGGTTCCTTCTCCAATTCCTCTGCCTGAGAGGAATTGGCCTTTAGCTTCTTGAGGATTGCCAGGAATCGAGCAATTTGCTCCTCCTTAGGCTCCTCTCTCTGCAAAGGGACGTGCAAGGTGACATTCCTAACCTCCTCATGAGCTCTGATTTCCTTGAGCTCCTCAACATCAGGCTCCTTGACAAACCACTATTTTATGGTTTATATTGTGCTGATTTGAGTGGTTTTTATCAATTCTTTGCTAACTTATTCATATAAATGGCATGGTTTTACAATTCCTTCCTAATTCTGTAATATAGTTGAAAACATGTTTCCTAAGCCTTTAAACTGTCAATTTTAATTATCCTTTATTACCATTCGATGCCGTGATCCGTATGTTGAGTGCTTTCAGGATTTATAGGACAGGAATATCTTAGAGGATGGAAAGGAAACATGTAAAAGTGGAAGGAACGTGAAAAATGAAGTTTTGAGAAGCTGGCAGCGACGCGCACGCATGGGCGACGCGTACGCGTGACAAGGAATTTCACCAAACGACATGCACACATGACTGACGCGTACGTGTGACATGCGTCACATGCAGAAAGTTGCAGAAAGCGCTGGGGTGATTTCTAGGCTCCTTTTGGCCCAGTTTCTTGCCCGAAAAATATAGAATAAGAGCTACAGAATGGGGGAAATAGATACAACATTCATTCATTCATCAATTCATAACAATTTAGGTTTTAAATGTTCTTTTAATTTAGTTTCTCTTCTACTTTTATTTATTCTAGCATTATAGTTTATTTATTTTCCCAATTTGGTTTATGAACTCCGTGTTAGATTTGATTTCTTTATTTAATGTAATTTGAGGTATTTCATATTTATGATTTTAATTTAGCTTTTTACATTCTTAGCTTTGGTTGAGTAATTGGAGACTCTTTAGTTATCAAACTCCTTTGTTGATTGTTAATTGAAAGTTGCTGGTTGATTTGGATCCCTCTAAAGCTAGTCTTTCCTTAGGAGTTGACTAGGACTTGAGGAATCAAATTGATTAGTCCACTTGACTTTCCTTTATTTAGTAAGAGTTAACTAAGTGGGAGCAATGAACAATTCTCATCACAATTAATAAGGATAACTAGGAGAGGACGTCTGATTCTCATACCTTGCCAAGAGTTTTCTTAATTATTAAATTACTTTCTTGCAATTTACTTTTCTTGTTCCTTATTCAAAAAACCCTAAAAAGATAATCTTCAATAACCAATAATAAGTACACATCCCTGCAATTCCTTGAGAGACGACCCGAGGTTTCAAAAATTTGTTCTTAATGTTCATCTTGATCTTCAAGTTGTTCTTCGCGTTCATCTTGACCTTCAAGCTGTTCTTAGTTGTTTTCTTCGTTTTGATCTAAAAATTTGAAATTTGGTGTCATTTTATTGTTTTTCTCTTTCCTCATTAAATTCAAAAATATTTTTTATTAATTTTTTTTCAAAAAAAAAATTTTTCAGATTTTTATTTTTAAAATTTTTATCTTATCTTATCTTATTTCAAAAATCAAATTTCAAAATTTAAATTTCAAAATTTTCAAAATTTAAATAACCTTTTAATTTAAATTTGTTTGTATTTTCATTTTTAATTTTTATTTTGCTACTATGAACTCTCACCCCTTTGGCTATGAGTCTGGTTACAATTATGTTGTAGGAAGAAGAAATTACAATGAGAACAGGCATCAAGGTTGGAACAATCAAAGATGGGAGGAGCCACAAGGATTTGATCAACCCTCATGGCAACAATCACCTCCAGTGGACTATCAACAATCACCACCATATGCCTATGAACCCTTTCCTCAACATGACTTTGGACCACCATACTCATAAGCCCCTTTCCACCATTCACCTCCATATGACCCTAACCCACATCCACCATACCAACCACCTTATGAACCAAATGAACTATACATAGATCCACCCCAAACCACCATGGAGAAAGCACTTGCCAATCTAAACTCTACTATACAAGCTCTCGTCGCCCAAATCAGACCACTAAATACCTTCAACAATCAACCCTCAAGCTCTAGTGCACTTCCTTTTCAACCACAGAATGATCTCTCCATCCCATC
>NC_029787.2:88136879-88170894 GCF_000816755.2 Arachis ipaensis | reverse complement strand
CACCACCACCTCAATATTCACCATCTCCATATCCTATTCAAGAAGAACTACCTTCGTATTATGAGCCCTCTCTCCCAACCATTGAACCCTCATATCCACCCCAATCTCCAATGGATGACACCCTTCGTGTTTTTCTTCAAGGACAAGCGAAGATGCAAAGGGATGTATTGGAATTCACAACTGCCTTAACCAAGGTAGTGAATAAATTAGCTTCCCAACATCGGAGCACTCAAAGTACTCCCATGGCTACATGTGGAGAATCAAAAGAAGAGCGTAGCATGAAAGAGACACTAGAAACTTCGGTGGACAATGAGGAACATGGCATTGTATTGGAACAAGTGGAAGAAGCCATAATAGTTGCAGAGGAAGAAGTGGTTGTAGACTTAAGAGATGCTGAACCTCCATGGGAAAGTCAAGACATAGAGCCTCCTTCCAAGACGGTTGCATTTGATGTTGAGGAGGGTGTACAACCTCCAAGGCATACCCTGGTTGAAGACTTGGAAGAGGTTGAAATTAAAGAAGCTTACAAGGAGGTGGAAGTTGTCAGAGAAGAGCATAAGGGAGTGGAGCTTGAAATTTCATTAGAAATACCTCCCCCTAAGTTACCATCATCCTTCACAACATTCAAGTGGGTAAAATTCATATCCCTTAGCTTTCTAATTCCACTTGAATATGGGCTACTAGAGACGGATGGTCAACTTAGAGCTCTTTGTGGCATAGAGAGTAAGAGGAAGATGGTTAGTGGTTGGAGTTGTCCAACAAGGTTCAACATGGTTGCATACTTAAAGTTTAAATGCAAAGGTTGGTGTAAAGCTCAACTGAATGGGTCTAGGACACTGTTTGGTAGCTACAGTGAGAATTCAAATTACTTATCACCCAGTTGGAAAAATACAGATCCCGACATGGATGGGTGTAAAAGCAAGATTTGGGATCCTGGAATCTGCTCTGACACTTGTTACCCCAGGAGCCTAAGAATCTGTTTGAAGCTTCTTAAGGGCTTTACATGCTTAGTTTGGGACCCCGGAGGTTACTGGAACTACAAACATTGGTGGGGATTCCTGGATGAATACAAGCATAAGCCACCATAACAGGGAGCTCACCAAATGTCCAACTTAAGGACTCTAACTAAAAGTGCTAGGTGGGAGACAACCCACCACGGTATGATCGTTCCTTCTTCATTTTTTATTTAGTTTTATTTGTTTTCAAGTTTTATTTTATTATATTGAACCTGGAGTTTTGCATCACATTCATATTAACACTGCATTCAATATTTTTTTTCAGATTATAAAAAAAAAGGATTTTCGCACGCGACGCGACAGCGTCGCCGACGCGTCCGCGTCGTATGTGCGTTGTGAAGAAAAGAAAGTAAACAGAAAGTCACGCGAAAGCATGGCTGGAGGCGCGCTAATGGCACAAACTGATCCACGCGACCGTGTCGCCGATGCGGCCGCGTCATTTGAAAAATAGCCTCCCCACGCATCCGCGTCACCCACGCGAACGCGTGGCTCTATGGAATCGACGTAAATGGGTGTATGGCAGAAAGTTGAGCTGGAGTTGGGCTGGACCTGTGCTAGTAGCACAAGCCCTGCCACGCGAACGCGTCACCCACGCGTCTGCGTCATATTGGAAATAAGGCCACCCGCGCGATCGCGTCGACCACGCGACCGCGTCACCCTGGATTTTGGCAATACTAAGTTTTGAACAGAGAGTTGTGCGACCGCGAGGCTGCACTCGCGCCACTAGCACAAATCAAGTCACGCGATCACGTGCCTCACGCGTCCATGTCACCCAACCTTATCGCGCACCACGCGACCGCGTCGCCAGCGTCGCACAACCTATCCAGATTAGTGCCAATTTTCTTATCTTTTCTTTTCTAATCCTTATTTCTTCCTTTTCTCTCCTTTCTCACTTTCTTTTTCTTCTTCTCATCCTTTTTCCCTCTCATTTTATTTTATTTAATTTATTTGCATACTTTCATTCATTGCATTATTTTCATTGGTATTTGAAATTTATTTGGGTCATTATTTTTATATATTTTTGGATTATTAAAATGATTTGACAATTATATATTACTTTTTAAAGGGTTGCTTGCTTGTTCAATTTAATACTTTCAAATAGCTTATTTACCATGCACGCTATGTGTTTGTGAAAACGCCCGTATGGCATTGTGCACTATTTTTAAGATTTCTTTTAATCTACTATTATAAATGCTTGTTTTTCACAAAACCCCTTTCATGTTTTATTGATTAAATATAATTGTTATTACAAACATGTTGATAGTTTGAAAGACTTGGTAATCTAATTTGGACATTGAATGTTTGATCTATGCTACTCATGCCTTTGCCAGCATGCCAATAAACACCTTACATTCACTTGTCATCATATGCACTAGCTATTTTCCATTGATGACTTTTCACATGTACTCATGAGCGTGTGTTAACGTCATTCTTCTTTATTGTGAATTGATTACCACCTTTCCCGCTCTCTTCCTTGCTCTAACCCTTAGCTTTAAAAGTCACTTTCTATTTCTCTTTTCAGGATGGCCACCAAGAAGGGTAAAGAGAAAGCTACTCCCAAACTACCGGCAAGGAAAGGAACAAAAAGAGCTCCAGCTGAGGAACCACAACCCCCATCCACTTGCAAATCTCAGCATGCACTGAGGACGGTGCAATCTTTAAGTGTGGGGAGGTCGATACCGATCTCCGTAGGTTAGTACCTTCCAATCTCAAACACCAATGTTTTATTTTTTCTTGTTAGTTGTTGCATTTGCATATTTAATTGCATGTTTATTTGATTTTATGCATTTAGTTACTAATTGGTTGAAGTAATATTTTTTTTTCAAGAAATTTTATAGCATTTCACTAATTTGAAAAATTTTTGTGTTAAATTTGTTCGAAGTTGTATTTGGAACATGGTTTTTGAGCCAAAAAACACACAACCTGTGAGATTTTGAGCTTATTTACATGGTTACATTATTTAACCATAAATTTTTATTCCTGTGTGTTTCCTTCTCTATGATTGTAATCTATATTTTGTTCCAATCTATATGTCCATTATTTAGTGTATTTACATGCTTGCATATGATTGAGACCATTGTTTGATTTTAGCTCACTTATCCCAAATAAACCTACCCTTTAAATCACCCTTGTCAGCCACTTTGAGCCTTTTAATCCCCATTTATTCTATATTTTATCACATTACTAGCCTTAAGCAGAAAACAAATTAATTATCCCAATTGAATCTTTGGTTAGCTTAAGATAGTGTGTTAATTAAGTGTGGGAAAACTGTGGGAACTTGGGTTAATAAGGAAATGTATCATGTTTCTAATTTTGAATATTGGAAAATTTGGGTACCTACTCATGTAAAACAAAAAATTAAAAATTCCATATGCATTGATATGTTATTCTAGTTTTTATGTCTCTTAAAAAAAATAAAAAAAATAATAAAATAAAAAAATAAAAAAATAAAAAAAAGAGAGAAAAAGAAAAAAGAAAAAAAATATATATAATAAATAAATAAATAAGGGGACAAAATTACCCCAATGTTAAGTTAATAAAAGATCAATGCATATGTGATAAAATTAAAGAAAAATTGATACATGAGTATGTAATGCAAAAGTGAAGACTATGGGTAGCTAGGCATGATTTTAGAGTTATATAGAGTATATGTATGTTAGGTGAAAGTTTAGGTTAATTAAAGATTCAATTCATAAAGCTCACTTAGCCATATACATATACCCTTACCCTTACCTTAGCCCCATTACAACCTTGAAAAGACCTCATGATGTTTTCATTGGTATATTAAATATTATTGATTGGTTAGGTGAAAAACAAATTTTAGAAAGCATGACTATAGAAGAGTAGAGTGATTGACCCTATACACTTGAGAGATTATAGTGATATACACTACTAGTAAGGGTTCAAGGCTTAATTATATGCTCTCTGCTTTCATGAGCTATCTTCTTACAAGTTTACTTGCTTCTTATTGTATGATTTGAATTAGTAAAATCTGATTTATTTTTGTCTTGGAGAACTTATTTATTTTTAACCAAGTAGGTAGAAACATTTCTTTGCATGTAGTTGCATTCATATAGATAGGTTACATTTCATACATTCTACCATTCCTCTTCATCTTTATAGCTTCTCTTGAGCTTAGCATGAGGACATGCTAATGTTTAAGTGTGGGGAGGTTGATAAACCACTATTTTATGGTTTATCTTGTGCTCAATTGAGTGGTTTTTATTAACTATTTACCCACTTATTCATACTATTTGCATGGTTTTACATTTGCCTTCCTAATTATGTGCTTTGATTGAAAATATGCTTCTTTGGCCTTAAGTTCCCTATGTTTAATCCTCTCTTATTACCATTAGATGCCTTGATATGTGTGTTAAGTGATTTCAGAGATTACAGGGCAGGAATGGCTCAGAGGATGGAAAGAAAGCATGCAAAAGTGGAAGGTATACAAGAAGTTGGAGAAATTGCTAAGCTGTCCAGCCTGACCTCTTCGCACTCAAATGGCTATAACTTTAGCTACAGAGGTCCAAACGATGCGGTTTCAGTTGCGTTGGAAAGCTAACGTCCGGGGCTTCAATTTCATATATAATATGTTATAGTTTCCCTGAAGCTAGGTGATGCGACCGCGTGCTCCATGCGGCCACGTTGCAATGACGAAAAACTAGCGTGGCAAATTTCTTCTCCAGCGATTTCCGGGCTGTTTCTGACCCAGTTCGCGGCCCAGAAAACACAGATTAGAGACTATAAAGTGGGGAAATGCATCCATTCATAAGGAGGCTTTCATATTCACAATTTTAGGAGTAAATGTAGTTTTTAGAGAGAGAGGTTCTCTCCTCTCTCTTAGGATTAGGATTTAGGACTTCTCTTAGTTTTAGGAGTGACTCTCAATCCCAGGTTCTTTATTTTTATTTGTTTTCCCAATTTAGTTTATGAACTATTCCAGATTACTTGAATTAATATTATTTGAGGTATTTCAGTTATTATTGCTCTCTTTTATTTACATGATTATTGCTTCCCATCTGAAGGCATTCTTATTCCAGTAGATTTACTTTTCCCCTTTTGGTCTTGGTTAAGAAATCAGTAACTCAGGAATTATCCAACTCAACAGCATAATTGATAACTGTTATCTTTGCTAATTGAATTGAGTTTCAATAATCCCAACCTTTTCTTAGGAAATAAATAGGATTCGAAGATCAAACTAATTAGTCCCTTGACTTTCCTTTATTTTAGTAAAGGTTGACCAAGTGGAATTAAGATTCGACTTTCATTGTTATTGATAAAGATAGCTAAGTCTGGACTTCCAATTTCTTATACCTTGCCAAGAGATTTTATTATTATTGTTTTATTTTACTTGTCATATAACATATTCCCACCTTACTTCCAAAACCCCCAATTTACAATCTTCATAACCAATAATAAGAACATACTTCCCTGCAATTCCTTGAGAAGACGACCCGAGGTTTAAATACTCGGTTATCAATTTTAAAGGGGTTTGTTACTTGTGACAACCAAACACATTTGTACGAAGGGATTTCTGTCGGTTTAGAGACTATATCTACAACGTGACTATTTTTATGAAATTCTTTACTGGCAAAAATCCCTAACGTCAACCTTCCCATTCTCTCTTGAGGGAAAGGTGAGAGAGTAGTACTACACTCAACCCGCAGTAACTGTTTCTGACTGGGATACGCTTAGAAGAGAATTTTTGGAAAAATTATTTCCAGCTGAAGTTACTGACAAACTGAGGAAAGACATTTCCATGATTGTTCAGGAAGAATCCGAGACTCTCTACGAATACTGGGAGCGCTTCAACAACCTTCTGGAAGCATGTCCCCACCATATGATTGACAAGATAGTGTTGCTCGGCTATGTCACACAGGGCATGAGGCCCCAAGATAAGACCACATTGGAAAGTGCTAGCAATGGGTCTATGAAAATGTACAAGACCACTGAGGAGGCATGGCAATTGATCAGCGACTTGGCTGAGTCTACAAGGAATCACAGGCAGAAACAGGGCCGGTCAAAAGCTGTTGCGGAGGTATCTTCTAGTAAGGAAACTACTGCTCTGACTCAGAGTATATGTGAAATGACCAACTTACTGAAGCAGATGCAGTTGAGTCAACAACAAGCACAGAAGAGCCAATAGTTAGTCCCACAGAGAGTGTGTGGGATCTGTGCTAATTATAGCCATTATACTGATGAATGTCTGCAGCTCCAGCAGGAAGACAACTATTCTGGCAGCCACTCATAACTTCTATGACCGCCCCAACCAATGGTACAATCAAGGTGGCAGTTACAGCCATGGATGGCAGGACAATTCTAACCAAGGTTGGAGAGATAATTCTAACCAGAATTGGAGAGACAATTCTAACCAGAATTGGAGAGACAACAATAACAGAAGAGGCAGAGACAATCAAGGATATCAGAGGTGGAATAATAACAACAACAGGCAGCAGAACCTGAACCAACCTTACAGAACACCTCACCTGAGGCAGTCCCAAGGACCACAGCACAACCAACAACAAGTTCCGCAGATCACTCAATCTAATTCCTCTCTGAGTGAAGAGGCGCTTCAATCCATTGCGCAAGGGCAAAAGAACGTGGAAAGTTCAATTAATGGCCTAGCATCCGCTATACAAGCTCTCATCTCTCAGCTGGCATCACTCAATACTTCAATTACTCAACATGCAAGCTCCAGTGGAATTCCTTCTCAAGCCTTACCCAATCCAAAGGGTGGCATCAATGCCATCACCCTAAGATCCGGAACCACACTGCAAGAGAGGAATCAGGAGGAGCCAATCCCATCAGAACATGCCTCAGCTGAAGAGGTGGTAGAAGTAGAGGATGCTGAAGAGGCAGAGGAGATACAAGACATGGGTGAAGAAGTAAAAGCTCAACCACAGAAAGAAGCACCAAAGGAGGCAGACCCTACAGAAAATGCCCTCCCTATTCCATTTCCACAAATTGCAAGAAAGCCTAGGAAGCAGATGGAACTTGATCCCAAAATGGTAGAAATATTCAAAAAGGTTGAGGTAAATGTTCCCCTTTTTGATGTTATTCAGCAGGTACCTAAATACGCAAACTTTCTAAAAGATTTATGTATACATAAAGACAAAATTAATGAATTAGAAACTATTCCTTTAGGTAGTTCTATATCTTCTTTAATGGGAGGTATACCTAAAAAGTGTAGTGATCCAGGTCCATGTATGGTTAATTGTACTATTGGTGGTGTGATATTTTCTGACTGCATGTGTGATCTAAGAGCATGTGTTAGTATAATGCCTTTGTCTATATATGATACTCTGACGCTCCCTCCCTTAAAAAGGTCGGCAGCTCATTTTGTGTTAGCAGATAAAAGCATTATTACAGTGGTTGGAGTTACTGAAGATGTATTAATGAGCATTAAGGGACTCACATTTCCCATTGACTTCTATATTCTGGAAATGCCCCCTAATGACTCAGGAAGGCCATCATCAATCCTGCTTGGAAGACCATTCCTGAAGACTTCAAAATTCAAGCTGGACGCATTTTTCGGAACTTATTCCTTTGAAATAGATGGCAGAGTAGTGAAATTCAGTTTAAATGGAGCTATGAAGCACCCTCCGGATGACCTTTCTATCTCCCAATGTGACATCATAGATGAAACCGTGGCTGAAGTTCACCAGGAGGAATTAGAAGAGAAATACACAAGACAAGGTCCAAGTGTGGGGACATTTTCAGAGGACAATGAGGGCACTTTGCCATTATCACCAGCCCCAGATAATCCAGAGCCTGACTATGAGTAGAAATTGGAATTAAAGCCCCTCCCTCCACACCTCAAGTATGCTTACCTTGAGGACAAGCAGAAGTTTCCAGTTATCATTGCAAGCGAACTCACTTCCCAACAAGAAGAACAGCTACTCAATGTGCTGAGGAAACACAAGAAAGCAATTGGATGGAGCCTGGCGGATATAGTAGGCATCAGCCCTCAAGTTTGTGAGCACAGAATATTCCTAGAAGAGGGAGAAAAGCCCGTCCATCAACCTCAGAGAAGACTGAATACTAACATCTTAGAAGTTGTGAAGAAAGAAGTGACCAGGCAACTTGAAGCTGATATCATTTACCCCATCTCAGATAGCGAATGGGTCAGTCCGGTATAAGTGGTGCCCAAGAAGTCTGGAATCACAACAATAAGAAATGAGCATGGAGAGCTTCTGACAACTAGAGTGCAGAATTCATGGAGAGTTTGCATTGACTATAGGCATCTTAACCAAGCCACTTGCAAGGATCATTACCCCTTGCCATTCATTGATCAGATGCTTGATCGCCTGTCAGTTAAATCCCATTATTGATTTTTAGATGGTTATACAGGCTATTTTCAAATCCATATAGCTCCTGAAAATCAGGAAAAGACCACTTTTACATGTCCTTTTGGAACTTATGCTTATAAGAGAATGCCTTTTGGCTTGTGCAATGCACCAGCTACTTTCCAAAGGTGCATGATGAGTCTTTTCTCTGACCTTATTGAGGACTGTATGGAGGTTTTTATGGATGATTTTAGTGTTTTTGGTGATTCCTTTAGCCTTTGCTTGGATAGTTTATCTAGAGTATTAGATAGATGTGTCCGTACAAACCTTGTATTGAATTTTGAAAAATGTCACTTTATGGTTAAACAAGGGATTGTACTAGGACATGTTGTGTCTAATACTGGCATTTCCGTAGATCTAGCAAAGGTGGATGTTATTTCTAGTTTACCTTACCCCTCCTCTGTGAGCGAAGTCCGTTCGTTCCTTGGCCATGCAGGTTTTTACCGGAGATTCATTAAGGACTTTAGCAAGGTAGCACTTCCCTTATCTAGACTACTGCAGAAAGATATTGAGTTCAAGTTCAGTGAGGATTGCAAACAAGCATTTGATAAGCTGAAGACTGCCCTGACTCAAGCTCCAATTATGAGAGGACCTGACTGGAGCCAGCCATTTGAAATCATGTGCGATGCTTCCAACCATGCAGTAGGAGCAGCGCTGGCTCAGCGTGAAGGTAAGGATCCTTTTGTAATTGCTTATGCGTCTAAGACTTTAGACACAGCTCAGTCTAATTACACTACTACTGAAAAGGAACTTCTTGCTATTGTTTTTGCTCTGGATAAATTTCGAGCCTATTTACTCGGAACTAAAGTAGTAGTGTACTCAGATCATGCAGCTCTAAAGTATTTATTAGCTAAAAAGGAGTCCAAACCAAGGCTTATACGTTGGATACTGCTACTACAAGAATTTGATTTAGAAATTAAGGATAGGAGTGGTAACAAGAATCTAGTGGCAGACCACTTGAGTTGCCTTGAGCACATTAAGGATACCGCCACTCCTATAAATAATAATTTCCCATTTGATGACTTACAAGCAGTATCTGAAGTAATCCCTTGGTATGCACCTGTAGCTAATTATCTAGTTAGCCGCATCTTTCCTCCAAACTTTACTAAGCATCAAAGAGACAAGCTGAAAAGCGAGTCCAAATATTATATATGGGATGACCCATATTTATGGAGATGTGGCGCTGACCAGGTAATTAGGCGGTGTGTGCCTCAATCAGAATTTCAGTCCATTTTAGAGGCCTGTCACTCATCTGAGAGTGGAGGATATTTTGGCCTTCAAAGAACAGCTAGAAAATTTTAGACTGTGGATTCTGGTGGCCTACCCTTTTTAAAGACACTGCTGAATTTTGTAAATCTTGTTTCCCGTGCCAAAGGTTTCGTAATATATCCAAGAGGAATGAGATGCCTCAACAGACTATGCTTTTCTGTGAAATTTTTTATGTTTGGGGCATTGACTTCATGGGTCCATTTCCAAATTCTAATGGTTATTTTTATATATTGTTAGCTGTAGATTACGTTTCTAAATGGGTGGAAGCAATTCCTACCCGCACTGATGATGCTAACACTGTTGTTTCCTTTGTTAGAAACCATATTATTTGTCGCTTTGGATCACCACGAGCAATCGTGAGCGATCAAGGCACCCATTTCTGTAACAGGAAACTAACAGGATTACTGAAGAAGCATGGGATAGTTCATAAAGTGGCAACAGCCTACCATCTTCAGACTAATGGGCAAGCTGAGGTGTCTAACAGAGAGATAAAGAGTATATTGCAGAAGATAGTCAAACCTAATAGAAGAGACTCGAGCACCAGGCCACAAGATGCACTATGGGCATACAGAACTGCATACAAGACACCCATTGGGATGAGTCCCTTCTGCTTAGTTTATGGAAAGGCCTGTCACCTCCCAGTAGAGGTAGAGCACAAAGCCTTTTGGGCAGTGAAGGAGTACAATATGGAATTTGAGAAGGCCAGAACTGAGAGAAAGTTGCAATTGCAAGAATTAGAGAGCCTACGCCTTGAAGCTTATGAGAACTTAAGACTGTACAAGGAAAAGATGAAGGTTGTACATGATAAGCACATCAAGAGGAGAGAGTTCCAACCTGCGGACTTTGTCCTCCTTTACAACTCTAGACTACGACTCATTCCAGGCAAGCCGAGATCAAGGTGGGAAGGTCCATATAGAGTAGAGAAGGCTGAGCCATACGGAGTTTTCCACCTGAGTCATCCTTCAAGCTCTGAATTCATCAAAGTTAATGGACATCGCCTAAAGCTATATCATGGTGTGAAGGCGACGAAAACCAGGAAGCTAGAGATCTTCCTCTTGGAGGATCCACCCACAGCAGAAGACTGAGCTAGTGGAGCGTCCAACTTAAGGACGTTAAAGCAAAGTGCTGGGTGGGAGACAACCCACCATGGTATGATCGTTCCTTTCTTTATTATTAGTTTTCTTTTTTCAATAACTCTTCTCTTTATTAGCACATTTAGTTTGCATCTGCATTCGCATATTTTTATTTTAAAAAAAAAAGTGTCCCGCGATGCGACAGCTTCGCCGACGCATCCGCATCGCATGTGAGTAAGGAAGACAAAGCAATCGAACAGAAAGTCACGCAAAAGTGTGGTTGGAGGCGTGCCTGTGGCACAAATCACCCCACGCGACCGCGTTGCTGACGCGTCCGCGTCATGTGGGAGAATTGCCTCCCACGTGTCCGCGTCACCCACGTCGACGCATGACATGAAAATCGATGTAAGAAAGGGTGCATGGCCGACAGTTGTGCTGAAGTGGGGCTGGACTGGCGCTAGTCGCACAAGCCCTACCACGCGAACGCGTGGTGATGACAAGTCATCTTAGCCTAGTTTCACTAGCCTTTTTCTTTTATTTTCAATTGATTTATGCACTTTCTTGAGTCATAAGCAAGCCAATTGGGTAGATTTTCATGCTTCCTTTGATTTAATCAACCATAGATAAATTAATGCAATTTCATGAGGTTTTATGCTATAATTGTCACATATTATGAAAGAATGAATATCTCATGATTTTGAGCATAGCTTTGATGTGTTTGGTTGATTAATGATAGGTGAAGAAAGCTTGGAGAAAGGTTAAAGCAAGAAGGAATGGCTAGGAGGAAGAGAGGACAAAAAGTTTGAGCAAAAGTTTGCCTCAAACTTTAGCTCAAACTTTTGGAATAAGTGAAAACGAACCAGGGAGCAAAAAGCTTGACCAAAAGTTTGCCTCAAACTTTTGCGCAAACTTTTGGGCAAAAAGCTTAAGCAAAAGTTTGCCTCAAACTTTTGCGCAAACTTTTTGGCAAACGTTGGCCTCACAAATCAACACCCTGGGGAGCAAAAGTTTGCGCCAACGTTTGCCTCAAACTTTTTGGCAAACGTTGGCGCCATGAACAACACACACTGGAGAGCAAAAGTTTGCGCCAACGTTTGCCTCAAACTTTTTGGCAAACGTTGGCGCCATGAGTGTGCAAGGGGGAGCCAACGTTTGAGCAAAAGTTTGACCCCAAACTTTGGCTCAAACGTTGGTAGCAGCAAGGATGGGGTGGCTGATATGAAAAGTTTGAGTAAAAGTTTGCCTCAAACGTTTACTCAAGCTTACATGATTCCAAACCCGGTTCACTTTGGTTCTTCTCCAAACTCCAAGAGCAATCAACCAAGGCCTCTATCAACCCAATTCCATCAAGAGCAAAGGCCCAATTGAAGGCTTGAAGACCATTTGAAGAAAGTGTATAAATAGCATAGGATTTAAGTTTTTAGGGTTCTTTAATTTTCAATTAACCCACTAACTGTTTGAATTTTTGCTTAAGCTAACTAAAATTTCATTCTAGTAGTAGATTGAAGTGTCACTGGTTTGTGTGTTTCTTATGTTCTGCTTGTATGTCAGGTACAAGAAGAACCACACCTACCTTTCATGAACAAGACGAAAGAACTCTCAGGAGGTTAAGAAGAGCTGAAAGAGGGAAAAATATTGTTGGAGAAGAGGAATCAGAAGAAGAATTCCAAGATATGGAGGAACATTCAACCAATCCACCTGGTGGAGCAGACAACAACAATAACAAACCCACCCCAGAGGAGAGTTTTGGCCTCCTATACCTTTGTAAATGCTAGACATTGTGGAAGCAGCATTCTCACCCCTAATGTCAATGCAAATAACTTTGAATTTGAAGCCACAACTCATTAAATTGGTCCAAAACAACTGCTCGTTTGGGGGAGGACCATTGGAGGATCCAAATCAACATCTATCTACCTTCTTAAGGATTTGTGACACTGTCAAGTCCAATGGCGTGAATCCTGAGACTTACAAGCTTCTGCTGTTCCTGTTCTCATTAAGGGACAAGGCCGCACAATGGCTTGAAACTTTTCCTCAAGGAAGCATCACTAGCTGGGATGATTTGGTGACTAAATTTCTAGCCAAATTCTATCCACCTCAAAGAGTCATCAGGCTGAAAACTGAGGTGCAAACATTCCCACAATTGGATGCTGAAAATCTGTATGAAGCATGGGAGAGATACAAGGCTCTGCTGAGGAAATGTCCACCAGAAATGTTCACTGAGTGGGACAAGCTACAGAACTTCTATGAAGGACTCACTCTAAAGGCTCAAGAATCACTTGACCACTCAGCTGGAGGATCATTGCAGCTGATGAAAACAGCAGAAGAAGCTCAAAATCTTATTAACATGGTGGCCAACAATCAATATTTCTTTGCTCACCAAAGAAATCGCCAACCATCACAAAGGAGAGGAGTAATGGAGCTAGAAGGGGTGGACTCAATCTTGACTCAAAACAAGATGATGCAGCAGCAAATTCAACAACAATTTGAACAAATGGCCAAGAGGATTGATAGCCTCCAAGTTGCAGCAGTTAACACAAGCCAACCATCATCCACATGGGGGCAAAATGAAGAAACTCAAGAAGAACAACAAGAGCAAGTACAGTATATGCACAACCAAGGACCAAATGAAGTGTATGGTGATACATACAATCCATCCTGGAGGAACTACCTAAACCTCAGATGGGGAGATAATCACACCCAAAACCAACAACCATGGCAGAGAAACTCAAACCAAAACAACCCAAAAAGCAACCAAAACCACAACCAGCAGCAAACTAACCAGAATCCCTATAGAAAACCCCAAAACAACTACCCCAACCCCAACCAGTACCAATCCAATAACCAATCCACCAACCAAAATGCCTACCATCTACCACCCACATCTCACAACCCACCACAAGCATCACCTGAATCTCAAAGACTCACTAACTTGGAGACCCTGATAGACAAAATTTTGAAACACCAGGAAATGACAACCAAGAACCATGAAGCCTCCATAAAGAGCCTAGAGAGGCAAATTGGGCAAATCTCCAAACAGATTTCTGTTGAGAGACCTTCAAGCTCACTGCCGAGTGACACAATCCCAAATCCTAAGGAAGAATGCAAGGCAATACAATTAAGGAGTGGGAGAACATTGGAGAGCAGCAAAAGACCACTAGAAGAGGAAGCCAATGATAATGATGCAATGGCAAGCAAGCAAGTTTCAAAGCAAACTCCAGAAAAGGAGGAACAATAAAAAATTCCCAAAAAGGGGAATGAAGCAATTGAAGAGCCAACAAAGAATCAAAAGCAACAAGCAGAGAAGACCTTTGTACCTCCACTGCCATATCCCCAGAGATTCAACAAGGAGGCAAAGGACCAACAATTTCACAAGTTCCTTGAGACTTTCAAGAAGTTGGAGATAAATATTCCCTTGGCTGAGGCACTGGAACAGATGCCCCTATATGCCAAGTTCATGAAGGAGCTAATCAACAAGAAGAGAAGTTGGCAAGAAAAGGAAACTATCATGCTCACTGAAGAATGTAGCGCTGTGATCCAGATGGGTATCCCACCAAAGCTCAAAGATCCAGGGAGTTTTATAGTCTCATGCACCATAAGCAAGATAACATTGGAAAATGCCCTGTGTGATCTAGGTGCCAGCATCAACTTGATGCCTCTATCATTGATGAGAAAGCTTGCCATAGAAGAAATTAAACCCACCAGGATGTCATTAGTCATGGCCGATAGATCAATCAAGACACCCAATGGTATTGTGGAGAATTTACTAGTGAAGGTTGGAAAGTTTATCTTCCCCGCAGACTTTGTAATCTTAGACACAGAAGGGGAAGGAAGTAGCTCAATCATCTTGGGGAGACCATTTCTAGCCACAGCAAGAACCACTATTAATGTGGAGAAGGGAGAAATGACCTTCAGGGTGCATAATGAACAAA
Source organism: Arachis ipaensis (assembly GCF_000816755.2). Taxonomy (NCBI): domain Eukaryota; kingdom Viridiplantae; phylum Streptophyta; class Magnoliopsida; order Fabales; family Fabaceae; genus Arachis; species Arachis ipaensis. The sequence continues at coordinate 88,156,261 of NC_029787.2, read as the reverse complement.
TGGTAATCAATGTCTTCAAATCAATGCAACACCCCTCAGAGCAAGAAAACTACATGAATGTGGATATGATAGAAGGGCTGGTAGAAGAAATGTTTGAAGATGACTATTTGGAGCATCAGAAAGAACAAAGAGAGGAAGTGATAGAAATACTCATTGAAGACAAGAAAGAGGATAAACCAAAATAGGAGTTGAAAGCTCTCCCTCCTCACCTCAAATACGTGTTTCTTGGGGAAGCAGAGGCATTACCAGTGATTATAAATTCCTCTTTGAACATGGATGAGGAAGCAAGGTTGATTGAAGTATTAAAAACTCACAAAACGGCCTTGGGGTGGACAATTGAGGACATCAAAGGCATCAGCCCTGATATTTGTATGCATAAAATTTTATTGGAGGAAGAATCAAAACCTGTGGTTCAACCTCAAACAAGACTCAACCCAACCATGAAAGAGGTGATTCAAAAAGAAGTGATGAAGCTATGGAATGCAGGGATAATTTTCCCAATCTCAGACAGCTCTTGGGTGAGTCCGGTTCAAGTTGTGCCAAAAAAGGGAGGAATGACAGTCATCACCAATGAAAAGAATGAGTTGATCCCCACTAGGACAGTGACTGGGTGGAGAATGTGCATAGACTACAGGAGATTGAATGATGCAACAAGAAAAGATCATTTTCCTTTGCCATTCATCGATCAAATGTTGGAAAGACTAGCAGGCCATGCTTATTATTGTTTCCTGGATGGGTATTCGGGTTACAATCAAATAGTGGTGGACCCCAAGGATCAAGAGAATACCTCCTTCACATGCCCATTTGGAGTTTTTGCCTATGGAAGGATGCCCTTTGGGCTGTGCAACGCCCCAGCCACTTTTCAAAGGTGTATGCTTTCTATTTTTTCTGATATGGTGGAAAAATTTTTAGAAGTCTTCATGGATGATTTTTCTGTTTTTGGCAATTCATTTAACACTTGCTTGCATAACTTAACTCTTATTTTGAAAAGATGCCAAGAAACTAATTTGGTGTTGAATTGGGAAAAATGCCATTTCATGGTTCCGGAAGGAATAGTTCTTGGGCATAAAGTGTCATGTAGAGGTATAGAAGTTATTGAAAAACTCCCTATACCTGTTAATGTGAAAGCAGTAAGAAGTTTTCTTGGGCATGCTGGCTTCTACAGAAGGTTCATCAAGGACTTTTCAAAAATAGCAAAACCATTGAGCAATTTGCTAATGAATGATGTTCCCTTCATTTTTGATGACAACTGTAGACATGCCTTTGAAACTCTCAAGAGAAAGCTCATTACAGCACCAATCATCACACCCCCTGATTGGAATTTACCTTTTGAACTTATGTGTGATGCAAGCAACCTTGCTATTGGTGCTGTACTGGGGCAAAAGAAGGACAAATTACATCATGTCATATATTATGCTAGCAAAGTGTTGAATGAAACACAGAAAAATTACACCACCACTGAAAAAGAACTTTTAGCAATTGTATATGCATTTGATAAGTTTAGACAATACTTGATCGGTTCAAAAGTTATAGTATACACTGACCATTCTGCTCTCAAGTATTTAATGTCTAAACAGGATTCAAAGCCAAGGCTTATTAGGTGGGTGTTGCTGCTACAAGAATTTGATATTGAAGTGATGGATAGGAAGGGAAGTGAAAATCAAGTAGCAGATCATCTATCAAGAGTGCCACAAGAAGCTAAGCAAGACAAACCACATCAAGTCAATGAGAACTTCCCTGATGAACATCTCTTCCAAATTCAACAAACACCTTGGTTTGCTGACATAGCAAACTACAAGGTAGGAAAGAAGATACCTCAAGAATTTTCCAAGCAACAAATGAAGAAATTACTCAATGAAGCAAGGAAGTTCTTGTGGGATGAACCTTTTCTATTCAAGAGATGCTCTGATGGAATGATTAGGAGGTGTGTTCCTAAAAGTGAAATGAAGGACATACTATGGCATTGCCATGGCTCAGCATATGGTGGACACTTTGGACCAGAGAGAACAGCTGCAAAGGTATTACAGAGTGGGTTTTATTGGCCAACCATCTTCAAGGATGCCAGAGAGTTTGTTCACCAATGCAATGAATGTCAAAGAACTGGAGGATTAACAAAGAGAAATGAGATGCCTCAAAACTTCATCTTGGAAGTGGAGGTGTTTGACTTATGGGGCATTGATTTCATGGGACCTTTTCCTCCTTTCTACTCTTTCAGATATATCCTGGTGGCAGTAGAGTATGTATCAAAGTGGGTGAAAGCCATAGCCACAACCACCTGTGATATACAGATCGTCCTCCAATTCCTTAAAAAGCACATTTTCACAAGATATGGGGTACCCAAGGGGCTGGTTAGTGATGGTGGTGGTCACTTTTGCAACAAACAGATGGAGAAACTCCTCCACAAATATGGAGTAATCCATAAAGTAGCCACACCTTACCACCCTCAGACTAATGGCTAGGCTGAACTCGCAAATAGGAAACTGAAGAAGATCCTAGAGAAAACAGTGGGAAGCACGAGAAAGGATTGGGCTAGGAAGTTAGAAGATGCCTTATGGGCATATAGGACAGCTTACAAACCCCCTATTGGCAAGTCCCCCTTTCAGTTATTATATGGCAAATCCTGTCACCTCCCTGTAGAGCTGGAACACAGAGCTTTTTGGGCCACTAAACTCCTCAACCTTGATTCCCAAGCTGCAGGAGAGAAAAGGTTGTTACAACTAAATGAGTTAGATGAATTCAGGCTAGAAGCCTATGAGAGTGCTACGATATACAAGGAAAGAGCTAAGAGGTGGCATGACAAGAAGATCACAAAGAAAGAGTTCAAGCTAGGACAACAAGTGCTCCTGTATAACTCAAGGCTTAAGATCTTCCCTGGCAAACTTAAGTCTAAGTGGACTGGCCCGTACTTGGTGACAAAGGTTTTTCCTTATGGGAGTATTGAATTGCTAGATGAAGCAACAAAGAGTCAATTTACAGCAAACGGTCACAGAGCAAAGCTGTACTTGGGAGGACAATGGGATAAGGAAAAAGAGGTTCAGAACCTACAACCTTCTTGAAAAGAATTGAAGAATGTCAAGCTAATGACAAAAAAGAAGTGCTTGTTGGGAGGCAACCCAACCTGAGGTAGTTTTCTTTTCATAGCCTTTTCAATAAAAATGTTGAATAATTGGTATGCATTGCAAGGAGCTAAGTTTGGTGTTGCACACCAAAACAATTTAAGGGAGAATGAAGGATTCTAAGTTTGGTGTTCCACCAAAACCTCATTTGAAAAGCACATCCTCACCTCCTGCACAATACTAGCTCTAAGCAATCAAACAGGTTATTCACTTACTTAACTGATTTCTAGTTTTAATTTCATAACCTTTAGTAAGGAAACAAGATTTTACATATAGTCAACCTGTTGCATCAGAGGAAGTGGCAAGGAATTAAGTTTGGTGTTCCCACACCAAATCAAACCCAAAAGCCACACTCAATTCATGCATACTAACCAGTCACCTAAGGGCTTGAGAAGCAAGCAACTTTTGAGAATAAAAGTCCTTGGTTAGACAGGAAAAACAAAAAGAAAAGAAAAAAGGGGAGAAAAAAAAATAGCCAAAGAGTGGCAGAACAAAAGAAAACAAAAAGAAACAAAGCTGGACACCAATAGCTTGAACCTTAGAATATATGCCTGTGGTGTCTTTGTATTAGGATCTGCTTGGACTACTAAGCTCCTTGGAGTGCATCAACATTCGGTGACTTGGGTTAACTAACCCAGGATCATCAGCTGAAAGTCCACTATCAAGAGCAACCTAACTACAAGGCATTTAGTAGCCCAAAGAGGTGCTGGGCATCAATGTTTAAGAAGGAATGTGAGCCAAGTGTCTATAGTGAATAATGTGTCAAGTATAAAGAAAAGAAAATGAACTTGCTACACATGACACTCAAATAAAGCTTATGAACAAAATAATAGCCAAGGATAAAGGAATAATGAGAGGTCATAGCAGTATGTTACTTGAAGCTTGAAGGAGACTTTCTAGGCATAAGAGTCAATAAGAAGTGAGTGTTTACATATCCACATAAAACCCCATGAACTACCAATAACACTCTACTAGCATGAACATCCTCTTCCATTTCATTCTTTCTTCTCAATTAATCTTTTCTTGCTTGGGGACAAGCAAGCTTTAAGTTTGGTGTTGTGATGACAAGTCATCTTAGCCTAGTTTCACTAGCCTTTTTCTTTTATTTTCAATTGATTTATGCACTTTCTTGAGCCATAAGCAAGCCAATTGGGTAGATTTTCATGCTTCCTTTGATTTAATTAACCATAGATGAATTAATGCAATTTCATGAGGTTTTATGCTATAATTGTCACATATTATGAAAGAATGAATATCTCATGATTTTGAGCATAGCTTTGATGTGTTTGGTTGATTAATGATAGGTGAAGAAAGCTTGGAGAAAGGTTGAAGCAAGAAGGAATGGCTAGGAGGAAGAGAGGACAAAAAGTTTGAGCAAAAGTTTGCCTCAAACTTTAGCTCAAACTTTTGGAATAAGTGAAAACGAACCAGGGAGCAAAAAGCTTGACCAAAAGTTTGCCTCAAACTTTTGCGCAAACTTTTGGGCAAAAAGCTTGAGCAAAAGTTTGCCTCAAACTTTTGCGCAAACTTTTAGGAGAAAAGCTTGAGCCAACGTTTGCCTCAAACTTTTTGGCAAACGTTGGCCTCACAAATCAATACCCTGGGGAGCAAAAGTTTGCGCCAACGTTTGCCTCAAACTTTTTGGCAAACGTTGGCGCCATGAACAACACACCCTGGAGAGCAAAAGTTTGCGCCAACGTTTGCCTCAAACTTTTTGGCAAACGTTGGCGCCATGAGTGTGCAAGGGGGAGCCAACGTTTGAGCAAAGGTTTGACCCCAAACTTTGGCTCAAACGTTGGTAGCAGCAAGGATGGGGTGGCTGATATGAAATGTTTGAGTAAAAGTTTGCCTCAAACTTTTACTCAAGCTTACATGATTCCAAACCCGGTTCACTTCGGTTCTTCTCCAAACTCCAAGAGCAATCAACCAAGGCCTCTATCAACCCAATTCCATCAAGAGCAAAGGCCCAATTGAAGGCTTGAAGACCATTTGAAGAAAGTGTATAAATAGCTTAGGATTTGAAGTTTCAGGAGAGCTTCCTTTTTAGAATTTTCAATACTTGCAGTAGGGAGCTTTTCTTTTCGGTTTGGATTGAGTGCATTTAGTAGAGAGCTCAACTTTACATTTAGCATTGTTGTTTTAATTCAAGAGAATTGGGGAGGAGAATTGATCTCTCTTCTTCCTTGTTCTTGCCCAGCACTCTTTACTTTTCTTGTCTTGGATCTTGGGTTGGAGAATTGAAGGAATTATGTTTCAATCTCATCCTGAGATCTTTCTGTTTAATTTTACTGCATAATTAAATTTCCATTTCTGTTACTTGCTTCTTCATCTACTTCCTCTGCAATTTACATTTCCTTTGCAATTGCTCTTGTTGGATCTAGGAAGGCATTGAGATCTAGACTTGGTTATCTAGTCTCTTGGGTCCTGAGATCTGAATTATCATTTTACTTTCTCTGTTAAACACTTTTCATGTTCATTTACATTTCCGTTTTAGATCCGGTTCAATCCAAGCCATCTTTTATTCTTCTGTTTGTTGAATTTTACTTTTCCTTGTTTAATTTCTGCAAATCGAACTCCCAATTCCCTTTACAATTTAAGCCATTTACATTTCTTGCACTGTAAGATTCTGCAATTTACATTTTTTGCGATCTAAGTTTCTGCAATTTATATTACTTGCACTTTAAGATTTAGCTATTTACTTTCTTTGCTCTTTAATTTCATGCAAATTTCTCATTCCTTTTACTTTCCATGTAATTTAAATTCTGCAAATCACAAATCTCTCAACCAAATCTTGATTCGCTTGACTAAATCAACCACTAAACTAAAATTGCTCAATCCTTCAATCCCTGTGGGATCGACCTCACTCCCGTGAGTTATTATTACTTGATGCGACCCGGTGCACTTGCCGGTGAGTTTTGTGTCGGATCGTTTTCCGCACATCACGTGCCCCATGCGTCCGCGTCATATTCCAATATTGGCCACCCACGCGACCGCGTCAACCACGCGATCGTGTCACCCAAAATTTGGCAAAACAAGGTTTCGAACAGAGAGTTGTGCGAGCGCGAGGCTGCCCTTGCGCCAGTAGTGTAACAACCCTAGTTTTTGAAAATCAAATAATTAGTTATTTGTGATTTATTTTATTTTTTTGATAATTTTATTTTAAGAAAATTATTTTACTAAAAGTAATTAAATAGAGTTTCATGATAATTGGAGTTGAAATTAATTATAATTTTTATATAAACTTTATTAGATATTTGGTATAACTACCTCTGTGAGCGCCGTCCCCACCGTCCCGTCCATAGAGCCGAGCCCGAGCCTGCGTCACCGTCATTCATTCGCGTTCTGCCGCCGCTGCTTCAAGGGTCTGTCGTCACTGTTGACGCCGCCAAAAGGAGGAGAGCGACCACCACGAGGAGCCGTCGCTGGAGGAGAAGGGTTCGCTGGGTGCTACTGTCACCAACATCGCAAAATCCATGCAGAGGAGAGGGAGGAAGGATCTCCGCCACTGTCAGGGTCGTGTGTGACTCCTACTACCATAAGAGTTGTTGTTCTGCCACCATCAAGTTTGGAGGAGGGCGCTGCCCCTGTCACCATTGAAGCTCGCTGGGGAAGGAGCTATTGACAGAAGAAACTGTTGCCGTTCTTATTCTATACTACTCTGTGCTGCTCTGTTCTGCCTCTGCCTCTGGGTTCTGTGAGTTGCCGGAGCCCTCTGCCATCGGGAACCAACATTCGAGCTACCCAGGAAGCCACCCTTAGAACCACTACTGTTTTGGTGAGCTCTGTCCCCTGTTTCTGCTTCCTTGTCCTACCAATTTGTTCTTACTTTGAAGCTTGTCCCTGAAACTGTTTGTATTGTATAAAGAAATTATCGTAAATTATTTTGCCGCCGCCGTTACTGGAGGTAGCTGCCGGCTCTATTTGGAGACTGCCGCTAAGTCACCACCGAAGCTAAGAACAGGTGCTGGGATTCGATGGAGCATCGCTGCTGCTGTGAATTCGTAATATTTGGTTTACCGCGTCTAAATTCTTCAATTACGGCTAATTGAGGTAGGGGATTTAACGTTTTTAATTTAGAATGCCTAGAAAATTATTGGATAAGTGCAAATGGTTAACAATGGTTAAGAATTTCTTAATTAACATGAATGACTTGAAATGCATTTGAAATTAGTTAGTCGTTGTGAATATTCTGAGCTGTGATTGAACTTAGATGCTGTTGTGAATAATGATTAATTTAGTGTAACTTATTAAACTGAAATATGCCGAGTTAATTATTGAACAGCTGTTGAAAGGATAATTGATGAATTTAGTTTGGATGGCTGCTGTGAATGTAATTGGTTTTGTTGTTATGAGAGACTAATTGATAGAAATAAGCTTGGTTTGAGGTTGTGAAATATGGATTATTGAATTCAGGTTATGGCTGTAAATGTCTTTGGGCTTTGTTATGAGTATTTGAAGTTGTAATTGATATTGTTTCCTCTGATTTTGATGGAATTATTGAAAAGTTCTGGTTCTATGTGATTATACTGAATTAGTTGAGTTGTGTGGCTGTATTCTGGTTATTGAGAGTAAGTGCTTCTTCTTATTTTTGGTTATCTGATGTATCGGAATGGCTGTGAAATTAACTTGTGACTGATTGGAATTGGCTTTGATGATTGTTAAAGTTGAGTCATGATTAATTAGAATTAAGATTGAGAACTATTAAAAGATTGAAGTTTGATTACCAAATCATTCTCTTCAAGTCTGACTTTTAAAACAAAATAGTAACTTTGCTAAAGAGTAAATGGCATTAATTAAAATTATGAAAGGCTGATTTTTTTGGGATTACTAGTTGATTGTGTTTAATTTTGAAAGGATTTTATGATAAGTGAAAAGTAGGTATGAAATGGTGAGATTGGATTAATGGATTAGCAGAAATTGTGGAGCATGATTGATTTGCTAATTCTTATGAAATACGAATATCTGATTGATTGAGAATTGTCTATTTGAAAATTATTGAAAAAAGGGCTGGTGATTTGTTGAGAAAGAGGGAACCCGAAAGGGTGGCTAAGTCCGAGTTTTAGGAGAGGTGCTGCCGGAATTTTGTAAAATCTAAGGTTTTACTTGAAAAAGTTATTTTAGGAGGTTTGGATTTGGAAAGTTATGTTATTTAAGTTTTATCCATTGATTAAAGTATTATGTATGGGCTGAATTTATTATGAAAACAATTTTATTTAGTTAAGAAAAGAATTATAATATTTTGAATTTGAATTACCAAGGAAGGGTTTATGTTTCAAACTTGAATTATTTAAGAAAGAAATTATGTTTTGAATTTGATTCAATATAGAAAGAGTTATGTTTTGGGCTTGAAACAAAGGATTACCTTTTTAGAAATTTGGTGAAATAATAATATTTGAATTTGAAGAGTAAGAGAGATGATTTTTGAATCTTTGTGAAGTTAGTAAACTTGAGAAAGAGTTTTATTTGATTACTTCTAATGAAAGGTTATGTTTTGAAAAGTGTTTAATGAATTTAAAGATAAATGATTTTCTTGAGTCTTTGATAGAGAACTAAAATGAAAGATAGTTTTAAAGTTGGCTTGACTCAAGATTGCCATAGCAGAGATTATGAACTGAATTGATGATTGAGATTTTTATGAACGAATGGTAAAGAGAAATAGCTTGAGCCAAGATATTACAAAAGTGAAAGATGTAAAGTTTGTATAGTATGATTGAACAGAGAAAGAAAGAGGCATTGCATAAGAATGTGAAAGTGATGATGAATAATGAGAATGATAATGAATGATGATAATAAGAATGATTATGTGATGATCTGCTGCGTGAAGGCAGTCAGATAGATGGTGGTACGACCACTGAGAACGCTTTCTTGGGATACTTAGCTATAATGCTATTCTGTAAGTCAGAGGATTCTTACAGAGGTATCGAGAAAACACAACTAGCATATACTCCTGTAAGTCAAAGGACTCTTACAGTGAGTGTGTGTGTGCTCCTGTAAGTCAAAGGACTCTTACAGTGAGTGTGTTGAGCAGATATAAGTTAACTAACTCCGCCATGCAAGTCAAAGGACTCTTGCAGTGGTTTGCCTCACAAGTCAAAGGACTCTTGCGAGGGGCATTGTCAATAGGGAAGCCTTACCTGGTCAGAGGACTTCGGGTAACGTCGGGAGCGGGTATGTAACCAACAAATGAGCTCATTACCTGCACTAAGACTAGACATGCATCATCCTTGTGTGTGCATTTGCATTTGATTGGGTTTGCTCGTTGTACTTCCCTATGATTGTGCTGTTTGCCTTGCTGTGACTTGTTTGTGTGTTGAACTGAATCTCTTGCTTGCACTATTAGTTTGTGAATGTATTAAATTGATTAAGAATTGATGTTTTGATTGAGAATTAATTATGTGACTGATAGATGGTTAATGTGACTAGTTTCATATTTAGAATTTGTTTGAGTTTAGAGATTTTGAAGGAGGTAATTAATTAGCTAAAGTAAAACCAAAAGTATTTTCAAAAAGGTTTGATAAAAATATAGTTTCCTTGAGTATGTTAATTATTTGCATGTTAATCATTACTTTTACGGCATTCCCATTCCTTACTGAGAACGTGTGGTTTGTTCTCACCCCAATATCTTCCACCCTTTCAGTGATACAGGTTCGAAGACTCAGTTTGAAGCTGCGGGTGATTGTTAGACCTTACTTATGAGTTAAGTTTTTGAGTTGAGTTGCTTTCATAGAATTCCCTCGCCTTTGTTGCTTAAGATTTTATTTTATAAAGAGGGATAGGAGTTGTATCTAAGTTACACTTGAATTTGTTTGTATAATAATTACTAATAATTATATGATTATTATTATTTGGTGATGCTTGATATATGATTTGATAAATAAAAACAAAATTTTCTGACATTTTCTACTAAAACTGAAAGACGATATCAAACTAAAGGCTCAATATTAAATAGTTAATAAGAAAAACAGGTTAGTAACGCCTTACTTTTGGTACGATCATGACGTACTGGAAGTTGGGTCGTTACAAGTAGCACAAAACGAGTCACGCGTCCGCGTGACCGACGCGACCGCATCGATTCATATGAGCGCAATTCGCGCGAACGCGTCCGCGTCGCTTGCGCCGCACAGCTTAACCTAATCTGCCAAAATATCTTATCTTTCTCTTCCCAAAATCCTACTTTTTCTTTTCCCTCCTTACTTCTTCCTTCTTCCTTCTTTCTCACTTTCTACTTTCTCTCTCTCTCACCATCATTATCAAGGTTTTTCTTTCCTTCTTCCCTCCTTACTTTTCTATTCTTCTTTTTATTTTTATGTTTTCTTCTCCTTTTCTTTTTCTTTTTACTTACATTATTCATGTTTTCCTTTTCTTTCTTTTTCTTTTAATTGGTGTTGAAAATTTATTAGGGTCCTTATTATTCCTTATTATATACTTGTGGATTGTTGCAAAATTATTTGGCAATTATATATTAATTTTTAAGGGTTGCTTGCATGTTCAATTTATTATTTTCATTCGCTTATTTATCATGCATGCTATGTGTTTGTGAAAACGCCCGTATGGCATTGTGCACTACTTTTAGATTTCTTTTATTCTACTACTCTAAATGCTTGCTTTTCACAAAACCCTTTTTTATATTTTATTAATTTAATATAATTGTTATTACAAACAGGTTATTAGTTTGAAAGGCTTGGTAATATAACATGGACATTGAATGCTTGATCTATGCTACTCGTGCCTTTGCCTGCATGCCAATAAACACCTTGCATTTAATTGTCATCATATGCACTTGCTATTTTCCGTTGATGATTTTTCACATGTAGTCATGACCATGTGTTAAAATCATTCATCTTTTAATGTGCATTAATTACCACCTTTCCCTTTCTTTTTCTTTCTCTATCCCTTGACATTTTAATGTACTTTCTCTTTTCTCTCTTTTAGGATGGTCACCAAGAAAGGCAAGGAGAAAGTGACTCCCAAACCACCAGCAAGAAGAGGAACAAAAAGAGTATTAGTGGCAGAGCCATCTTCAACTGCAGTTAAACCCTCAACAAAAAGGATATAGAGGATTATAAAGGTTGATGAAAAAAAGAGAGCCTTCCCAGCAAAGGACACTGCGCGATTTACCAATCGCTATTGTGAGCAGATGTTCCCCATCCTGGCAGAAAGGAGTTACAACAACGAATACCTTCTTATCCTCCCGAACGATATTGCTGAATTTGTTGAGCCGCAAATTGCACGAAGACAATAGGGTTTCCTATAGAGACAGCCACGGCAGGTTAATCTTTCTCGGGTAGTCGAGTTCTACTCTAATTTCCACCTGCCAACCCTGCAGTCTGTCTATGTCTGTCAGAAGCAAGTCTCCATTACAGAAGAGGCCATTCAATGAACTTTAGATCTTCCCCCTACTCCAGAAGGACTGGACGCATTTCAGGAAGCCGCACTCAAGCGCCAGATGTACCAATTTGACTGGGACGCTGTTCTCAGAGTTATCACACTACCTGGCAGCAGATGGATCTACGGATACCATCGTTCCCGTCCTAAGGGAATATCGGCTTCCGCACTAACCTTGGCGGCTCACGTATGGGCACATATTATGTCCTATTACGTCTTTTCGAGCACCCACGAGTCCTCCTTCACTGTAGACATGGCCGTTCTACTATGGTGCATCCTTACAGATTAGCCTTTGAACCTACCAAGACACATCCAGAATGCCATGGGAGACGTACAAATTGCGGGCAACTTATCTTTTCCTGCCTTGGTCTCAGATCTTGTCTCAGCAGTCGGAGTCTCCTACAGAGCTGGGGACACCAAAGCCATGCTTCCACGGGATGATCAGTATGTCCCTAACGGGAAATATATCAGACCTCCAGCAATCACTGCAAGCCAGCCTACTGAACCAGCTGAAGATATTCCTCCTTCAACACTACAAGCACCTACAACCAATCAACTGCTCCATCAGATACTTGAAAGGTTGGATCGGCAGGAACACAAAGCAAAGCTAAGAGAGCACCGTAACAAGCGCCGATTCACATACCTCAAGGAGCTACTTAAAGGAAACTACAGAGACTCAGACACCCCGGACTCTACTTCCTTTACCAGCACAGGGAGCCATGATGGTCCCGACTGTGGAGATACTGCTACCAGCCCACCCTTGTTCCTGACAGATGGCACCGAGGACGGTGCAAAGCCTTAAGTGTGGGGAGGTCGGTCAGTACCTGACTTTCGGAGGTAATTTCTCTTCCCTAACACCAATAAAATAGGATATTTAGTTAGTTTTTCTTTTGTAGAATAGGAAAAATTGCACAGTAATAGGTTAGTTGCATGCGTGTTCTACTTGATTGAAAAGACAATAAGCTTCTTCTAAGACCCTATTTTTATAACAAAATTTCACTAATTTTAATCTAAACTTTTATGTTAAATTTTCTTGACGTTATATTTGGAACATGGTTTTTGAGCTAAAGAACACACAACCTGTGAGACTTTGAACTTAAATACATGGTTACATTATTTAACCATAATTATTTTATTCTCTTGTGTTTACTTCTCTATGATTGTAATCTATATTTTGTTTCATCCTATATGTCCAATGTTTAATATATTTATATGCTTGTATATGATTGAGGCCCTTATTTGTTTAGCTCACTTATGCAAATTAAGCCTACCCCTTAAGTTACCTTTGTTAGCCACTTTGAGCTTTTAAATCCCATTTGTTCTTTATTTTACCACATTACTAGCCTTAAGCGGAAAAATAATTATATATCCCAATTGAATATTTGGTTAGCTTAAGGTAGAATTGTGTGTTAATTAAGTATGGGAAAAATTGTGGGAACAAAAGATAATAAGGGAATGTGTCATGATAATATAATGGGAATTTGGGTACCTACTCATGTGAAACTGTAAAAGAAAAATTAAAAATCTATGTGCATTGATAAGCTGTGTTTATATATAAAAAAAAATCCAAAAATATTCAATAATTAAATAAGGGGACAAAATTACCCCAATGCTAAGTTAAATTTCAAGGATCAATGCATATATGATAAAATTAAAATAAAAGTTGATACATGAGTAAGGAATGTGAAAGGAAAATTTTGGATAGCTAGGTGTGAAATTTAAGCTATAAAGAATATATATGTGTGTTAGGCGAAAGCTTGGGTTAATTAAAGATTCAATTTATGAGCTTACTTAGCCATATATATATACCCTCACCCTTACCTTGGCCCCATTACAACCTTGAAAATACCTCATGATGTTTGTATTGGTATATTAAATGTTGTTGATTGGTTAGGAGAAGAACAAAAATTAGAAAGCATGATTAGAGAAGGATAGAGTGATTACCCTATACACTAGAGAGATTAGAGCATACATACATCATCAGTGAGGGTTCAATGCTTAAATTCTATGTTCCCTGCTTTCATGAGCTACCTTCTTGTATTTTTATCTATTTTTACTGTATAAGAATTGAATTAGTGGAATTTGATTTGTGATTGTCTTGAAGAACTTATTTACTTTTGACCAAGTGGACAAGAATCATATAGTTGCATTCACATATATAGGTTGCATTGCATTGCATGAGTTTTACATGTTCCTACTCATTTATTTTATCTCCTTTAACTATGCATGAGGACATGCTAATGACTAAGTGTGGGGAGGTTGATGAACCATTATTTTATGGTTTATATTGTGCTTAATTGTGTGGTTTTATCAAATCTTTACCCACTTATTCATATGATTAGCATGCATTTATAATTCCTTCCCGAAATTACTTCATGGTTGAATAGCTGCTTCCTAGAGACTTTTAATTTTGTATTTTAATTCTCCTTTATTCTATTCGATGCCGTGATCTGTGTGTCAAGTGTTTCAGGTTTTATAGGGCATGAATGACTTGGAGATTGGAAAGGAAGCTTGCAAAAATGGAAGGAACACAAGAAATTGAGGAGATGACAAGCGAGAAGTCACGCGGACGCATGGCTCACGCGACCGCGCGAAATTGAGAAAATTGAAGTGACGCGGGCGCATGGCTCACGCGACCGCGCAGATTGGAAACTGCACAAGTGACGTGAATGCGTGGACGACACGCACGCGTGGCAAGGCAAAACGCTGGATGACGCGAACGCGTGAATGACGCGATTGCGTGACATGCGCGATCTGCAGAATCTGCAGAATTCGCTGGGAGCGATTTTGGGCCCTGTTTTGACCCAGTTTTTGGCCCAGAAAAGCAGATTAGAGCCAAGAAACATGTAGAGACCAAAAAAGAAAACAACATTCATTCTGCATAATTTTAGTTTTAGATCTGATTTTACTCCTCCTCTAGGTTTTCTCTCTACACATTCATAGTTCTTAGGATTTTGATTTTATTGCCTTTTGGATTGGGATATTGAGAAGAGTTATTACTTCCGTCAAGACTTCATCATTTTAGTTTGTTTCCTTACTTGTCACTTACTCTTCTATATCCTTCAATTACTCAGAATTATTATTGGATTATTTTCAGAATTTATTAATACAAGAACTATTTTTATTTTTAATTGATCCTTTTGATTATTATTTATCATGTCTTTTAATATTTTCCTTTCTTATTTCGTGGATTTTACAATCATAATGAGCGAGTAGTTCCATAACTTGATTGGGAGTTGATTGAAAGGAGGACCTTGAGTTGGATGCTCAAGAGTAAAATTATAGTTGGGTTTCGCGTTGGGTCGCCCTCTAATCACTGACACTAGTCCTTCCCAAGGGAGAGGATTAGAACTGGTGAATAGAAACTGACTTCCAACTTGCTTAACTTTCCTTTATCTTGTAAAGGATAACTTAGCAGGCAACCTTTAATTATCACTTTTATCTTGGGAGAACTCCATCAAGGATAGGGCTTCCAACTAATCTACTCCCGGTCAAGGTTTTTATTTAAATTACATAAATTCTCTAATTTAATTTCCTATTTATCAACTCAACCATTTTTAGAAAACATCTAATTAATAAAATAGCATATCCTTCTGCAACTCGTTGGGAGATGACCTGGGATTCATACTCCAGTATTTTAATTTTAATTTTGTGACAACCCTTCTAAATTGATAAGCGGATTTTTGGTTGGTTAAGAACTGTACTTGCAACGTATCTCTTATAACAATTTCTTAACTCGCCAATTTCCGCCACGTCAAGGGGTCATACTTTTGTTCCACCCCAGATTCATAAAGATGAAGAATGACAATACATCATAGAATGGAATCAAATATATATTAAAGTAGAGAAATAATAATATTAATCCATAGGAATGAGCAAAGCTCCTATCCTTAACCTAGGAGGTTTAGCCACTCATATTTTACAGAAATTAACGTGTGATACATTATGAGAGATTGAAAATCCTAAACACGGGTGATCTTCACCTATATATACTAATCTAATAATTAAAAATTACAAAAATAAAATAAATTAAGCAGAAAGGTGCGAAAATTGACTTCTGGCCCACTTGGTGAGTGTTTGGGCTGAGTTGGCATTTAGCTTAGAAGAGGGGGTATTGAACGCCCACTAGGGAGTGTCCACGTTGCTTCTTTGCTCCCTTGGAGGCGTTGAATGCTAGTTTTGGGCGTTCAATGCTAGCTTGGATCCTTGTGGGGCGTTGAACGCTATAAAGGGGGTAAGTTGTGATGACAAGTCATCTTAGCCTAGTTCCACTAGCCTTTTTCTTTTGTTTTCAATTGATTTATGCACTTTCTTGAGCCATAAGCAAGCCAATTGGGTAGATTTCCATGTTTCCTTTGATTCAATCAACCATGTATGAATTAATGCAATTTCATGAGATTTTATGCTATAATTGTCATATATTATGAAAGAATAACAAACTCATGATTTTAAGCAAAGCTTTGATGTGTTTGGTTGATTGATGATAGGTGAAAAGAGTTTTGAAGAAGGTTGAAGAAAGAAGGAATGGCTAGGAGCAAGAGAGAACAAAAAGCTTGAGCAAAAGTTTGCCTCAAACTTTGGCTCAAACTTTTAATTGAGTTGAAAACACTCCAGAGGAAAAAAGCTTGAGCAAAAGTTTGACCTCAAACTTTGGCTTAAACGTTGGTAGCAGCAAAGTGAAGCCATCTGGTGTAAAAAGTTTGAGTAAAAGTTTGCCTCAAACTTTTACTCAAACTTTTACTCAAGCTTTTATGTTTTTCAACCCGGTTCACAATGGATCTTTCTCCAACTCCAAGAGCAATCAACCAAGGCCTTTATCAACCCAATTCCATCAAGAACAAAGGCCCAATTCAAGGCTTGAAGACCATTTGAAGAAAGTGTATAAATAGCTTAGGATTTAAGTTTTCGGGGAGCTTTTTCCTTTGGCATTTTTGGAACACTTAGAGAGAGCTCACTGTTACATTTTTTTAAATTGTTGCTTTAGAATTCTAGAGAATTGGGAAGGAGAATTGATCTCTCTTCTTCCTTGTTCTTGCTCAGCACTCTTTACTTTTCTTGTTTTGGATCTTGGGTGGAGAATTGAAGAAATTCTGTTTCAATCTCACCTTGGGATCTTGTTTAATTTTCAGCATTGAGTTTCCATCTCGGTTAATTGCTTCTTCTTCTACTCTTCTGCAATTTACATTTCTTTATTTCCTTTGCAATTGTTCTTGCTGGATCTAGGAAGGCAGTGAGATCTAGACTTGGCTATCTAGTCTCTTGAGTCCTGAGATCTACAGTTTTAATTTTCAATTTCTTTATTTCATTGCTACACCAAGCTTTCTCTCATTTCCGTTTTAGATCCGGTTTAATTCAAGTCATCTTCTACTTTTCTGTTTATTGCATTTTACCTTTCCTTGTTTAATTTCTGCAAATCCAATTCCCAATTCCCTTTACAATTCAAGCCATTTACATTTCTTGCAATCTAAGTTTCTGCAATTTATATTACTTGCACTTTAAGATTCAGCCTCTTTAATTTCTCTGCACTTTAATTTTATGCCATTTACCCATTCCCTTTACTTTCCATGCAATTTAAATTCTGTTAATCACAAATCACTCAACCAAATCTTGATTCGCTTGACTAAATCAACCACTAAACTGAAATTGCTCAATCCTTCAATCCCTGTGGGATCGACCTCACTCACGTGAGTTATTATTACTTGATACGACCCGGTGTACTTGCCGGTGAGTTTTGTGTGTTTGGAATTTGTTTTCCGAAAATACACATCAAGTTGGGCATTCAGTACCCATTTTGAGTAGTCATTTCCAAAGAAAGACATAGACTATTATATACTTCTGGAGAGCTCTGAAAGTTAGCTTTCCAACATCATTGAGTGTGTGTCAATTGGACCTCTGTCGCTCAAGAAATTCTCATTTGAATGCACAGAGGTCAGGATCTGATAGCATCTGCAATCCTTTCTTTGCCTCTGAATCAAACTTTGCCAAAACTTGCCATTTTCACCCAAAAATCACCTAAAATCATAAGAAAAACAAAAAAGCTTAAAGTAGCATCCAAAATGTGAATTTTACACTAAAACCTACTAAAACATACTAAAACTTGATAAAATGTACTGAAAACACTCAAAAAAATGAACCTAAAAAGGGTATGAAATATCCGCTCATCAATAACATAGTGTAATATTTTGAGTTTTCAATTTCAGGTAAGTGTTTGTTCCAAACGATTACTGTAGTGGCACATGCAAGACTCTTCTGACTATAATGCCTGGCAAGCCAATAATTGGCGATGTAAGAACAATTAGTTCTGTAATATCTATTTATTATGCTTGAAAAATGTTAAAATTTAGATTAGTAGAATGTAATTGTAATTGTCTTCATTCTATAGGTCCTTATCTTAGTTTGTTCGATGCTCACCAAAGGGTTATTTGGACCAAGTAGAGGCAATGTTGGCTACCATTAGTATTTGCCATCGACATTTTCCGTAAATTTATTAGCAGTTCAAAATTACACTTCAATATCAATATATCTTCCAAAATATATTAGAATTATAATTAGATTCCTCACCTAGTTAAATATTCACTGTAGCAAATTGTTTTAAGCCAGAAGCAAAACTGTTCCAGTGTTCTGGCATAATGAAATATATCAAGAATAACTTCATGGGAGACCTCAGTCATGTACACCAGGTTCTTTAATTTCCATCAACATTCAATTAACTATTATAGTAATATTTCATGGTTGTTTTTATTAAAAATTATTGTTTTAATGTTGTAGATTTTTGAGCCAGTTTATATTAATGGTCATTGGTTTTTCATAGTGGTTGAGCTGCTTTATTAAACTGTCAGATCGTGAGATATCTGGACTCGTTCAAAGGTTTTACATTGATGCTAGAGCGTAAGAGTGTTATTAACGATATGTTAACATATCTTGAGAAGCTTTTATCGCACAAAAACTTTCAAAAAATACCTTTGCATAAAAACCTCCAATTTTTTAAGCATAAATTTAATGAGCTAGTGGTTCAGCAACAACCTATCAAATCGTAAGTGTAAAAATACGAATTTTTTAAGTACAAATTTAATTTTTTGGCTATTTATTATTTTATAATTTTGATTTGTTAATGTGTTTTTTGATTTATGGTGAAGGAATGACTTTGATATTTGGGTCATTGAATGAATGATCATCTACCACTATTAGGGAACCGATAACAAATAGTAAAAAAAAATATCTAGATAATTACGTAGTTTAGTCTAAAAACACACCAATAATAGAATTAAGTCAATTTCATTATCTAATATCATTATTTATGTCTGTTAGATTGTGAATGATTACTCTAAGATGCGACTTACTGTGGATTTAGTGAACAGAGAGCACAACTTAAAACGGGATATGATAAAGGATCTCGTTGTTATTGACTGGAATAAAAAAATATAGCAGTCTGTCCTTTAATCTTAGAATTCTATGATGCTTTTTATTAAAAAAATATTAATTAAGATTTTCAAGAATACATTTATTTAGTTAAAATAGTTACAAATTAAACTAGGCAATTTAATATTGTTTGAAGTATGATTTATCTTGATGATGAAATACAATCTTTATATTTTTGGACTATTTAGATATATGTTGATCATTTTATTTTATGAGAGCACCTACTAACATAAGTCCTATACTGATACAACGTAACAGTGTGATAGGAAATTAATGAGTGAACAATGTGGTTGCACTTATTAGGAAATTGTTTTTAGTATTAGACGGCAAAAGTAATTAACTTCATATTAGAGTAGAAATAGTATGATGATTAATTTTCAATTATTATTTTGTTTGTTTCATTTATTACCACATTATTATTTTTTATCAATTGTATGAATGGTATTTATCCAGAAAAGATGT